>NW_011888861.1:2823641-2919862 GCF_000151845.1 Pteropus vampyrus | reverse complement strand
CCTGCCTCCCACGCCCCGCCCTGCCTCCCACGCCCCGCCCTGCCTCCCACGCCCCGCCCTGCCTCCCACGCCCCGCCCTGTCCGCCCCGCCCCACGGCCGGCGACGCCGCGGACGGGTGGGGTTTCCGCTTCCGCTGGCGGATTGTTGACGCTGGTGGCTGCTGCGGTGGCGACTGGACCGTTGGGGAGGGGCCAGTGGGGGAGGGATACGGTGCAGTGACAAGACAGCGGAGGGTGCTGCTGAGGCGACGATGGCAGAGGGGCCGGAGGAGGCCCGAGGCCGCCCTCCTGGGCAGGGCGACAGCGGAGGGGACCACGAGCCAGTCCCTTCCCTGAGAGGCCCTCCTGCCGCCGTTGCCCCACGTCCCCGGGACGGGCCGCAGGCCGAACCCCAAGCCCCGGGCAGGCCCTCTCCCGCGGGCCTCGCGCCCACTGCAGCCGCCGCCGAGGAGTCGGAGCAGCCCCGCGAGCCTGGGAGGCGCGGGGAGGCGGCGTCCAGCTCCGGTGCGGGCCCGCAGGAGCCGGCGGGCTGCGAGGCGCCGGAGGCCGCGGCCCCGCGGGAGAAGCCGGCGCGACTAAGCGCCCGCGAGTACTCCCGGCAGGTGCACGAGTGGCTGTGGCAGTCTTACTGCGGCTACCTCACCTGGCACAGCGGCCTGGCCGCCTTCCCAACCTACTGCAGTCCCCAGCCGCCCCCGCCGAGCTACCCCTCGGGCGGCGCTACCGCTGTCCCCCAGGCCGCGGCGCCGCCGCCCCTCCAGCTGGGCTATTACAACCCCTTCTACTTCCTGAGCGCCGCGGCTGCCGGCCCTGACTCGGGGGCGGCGCCCGGCTTCACCACCCCTGCTCCAGTCGCGGGCCTGGGACCTCGGGCTCCTCACGTGCAGGGATCCGTCCGGGCAGCCCCAGTGACGAGGGTGGGATCCGCCGCCCCTTCGCGAACCCCGAGCGAGAATGGGCGCCAGGCAGGTGAGAAGCGCGAGCGAGAGGTTGGGCGGAGAAGGGTCTTCAGGGAACTGTGGGGTAGCAGAGGCAAGTTTATAGCATACAGCCGCGGCTGCCGCTACTGCGGTTGGTATTTCTCCGCGTGCTTCGGCTATCGTCTGCCCAGGCCTTAAACACTGTACAGAGAGGCTATACAGTTTTTAGTACCTTTAGACTTGGCACTCGGAATAGATTCCCTTGCTCCTGAGACTAATCGTTTCCTTGTGTAAAGAAATCTTTGCTCCTCGAACCACTCCCTTTGATTTCCTCGTTCTAGTGAATAAGATCCAAAGCTTATTTTTCTCAGATGGCAAACCTACATGGCGGGTGGCGTGGGGGAGTTGACTGGTAATGCTGGAAATAATCCGGACGTGATTTTATTATGTTATCTATATATTATAGAATATGATATAGGTAATATAGAACTAATATATTAATTATATTCCATATTACCCATATATTAAGGACAATGGAACTGGTGGATATAAAAGGAGATTTACGTGAATACAAATGGAGTTCTGAACCTCTGGCTGGGTCCTGGCTGAATAATTTTGTATATTGTATGTTCTTTATGAGAATTAGAATATTTCGCATTAGTTACTTTTATTATTTAGAGTTTTTATTCAGCCACAGATGTATGGAACAAGAATTGGCCACACTGAATTTAATCTCATTTAGAATTTTGGATGACAGGTCGATTTAGAACATAGAAAGCAAGACTAAATGAATAGGAGGTTTTAAAATGAGGAACACAGGGATTTACTTTGTACGAATTGTCTATACTTAACTTTGATTTTTACTAAAATATGTTTAATTTTGTGTCATACGCTATGATCACCTGGATTCTCCTTATTACTAGGAGACCCTAGTAAAATGTGTTGAGTACCTTAAATAAATTTATGTGAAATTATTTTTTAAACATCGAGGCGAAAGCATACTTTAAACTTTTCACAAATAGTGTTGCTGTATTTTATTAACATGTATTATTGTACTACTGGTGGAGTCAGTGAGTCAATGCCAGTGATTGTTGCAAAGTTATAAATTTTATTAGCAAGTTGTACCTTGACTTTACATTCTTCATTTATTTACCTAGCTTGGGTTCCAAGGCATATGTGAAATGATTAGGTTTTTCTAACTTTTTTTTTTTTTTAATTTACAGGCAGAGAGTATGTTATTCCATCCTTGGCCCACAGATTTATGGCAGAAATGGTGGATTTCTTTATTCTCTTCTTTATAAAAGCAACCATTGTCTTAAGCATTATGCATCTCAGTGGAATAAAGTAAGTTAAGGCCATTTGCAGAAAGGTTTTAATGTCTTCTGTCTAAAGATCTTGTTTTGAAATTCTATTCATGCCTGCAAGTAACTACATGGATAATTGGTGGCCAGTGTCATGATTTCTTTATAAGAGCTGTGTCAGATTTGGTTTTATTCTCCTTGGTTTTAAGAAATGACTACAAAGGAGAGAAAAACACTTAATTCTGTAAGATCTGTGGGAATCTCACCTATTAAAATTAGGTAAAAAAGAGCCTCCAAACCTGGTTTAATTTTATTCAACTCTTTTCTTAGGCCAGGAACTCATTTCCCTCTTACTAGGCATAAAAAGTTTTTGGTAGATGAACTATATTAATAATCAGCTAGATGGCATTTCCAAATATGATTGTTTATACTATCAGGCAAGTTTCAAGTGAACTGCAAAGCGATCCATTTATGTGAATAATAATCTTTTCAGATTAATAATCATAATAGCAGTTGTCACTTGCTAAGTACTCTCTACATGCTAGACATAGGTTGACCTCACCTCTTTATATGGATTTTTATTTAATCCTACCACCACTATGAGCTGTAGAGGTTAATACCTCCATTTTATAGATTGAAATTTGGGTTTACAAGAAGCCCAGAATTGACCAAGTTACAAAGGTAGTAAGTGACAGTCAAGATACAAACCCTTGTAGTCAAATTTCAGGGCCCTTGCGAGGAACCTGAGTTTTACGGTGATTCCTTTCTGTCTCTCCCTCTCCTACCCCTACATTTCCAATCAAATACCAACTCCTTTCTATTGAATCTCCTGAATAGCCCAAAACATTCCCTCTTCACTCTCGGGCCATTTTTCTTCATTATTGCTTCTCCAGTTACTGTCATCTCCTGTTTGCATTATAGCAAAAGTCTTCTAACTGGTATCTTAGTCTCCTGTATTATCTCAGTCCAATCTATGATATAGAACCAAAGAGATCATAAATTGATTTTGTTCCTCTCCTGCCTTAAAACCCTTCAGTGGTTTCTCATTGCCATCAGGATAAAGTCTTATCTTCATGTGGTTTAACAGATGCCCTTGCTTCTTAATCACTGTCACCCCTCATACTTAGTATTTGAGACATACCAAACTGCTTACAGCTTCCATCACACTCTTGTTCCAAGGCTTTCTTTCTTTGTAGTCCCTCTCTCTGATACTTCTCCCTTATTAGTCTGGCTAACTTCTCTTCATCCTTCAAATCTCAGCAAAAATGTCATTTCTGGGATGCCTTCACAAGTTCTCATCCCATTTTATTATTTTGTTCTGCTTTCTCTGCGTGGTTAAAATCTCCATGAAAGCAGAGACCATGTTGAGTTCACTCACCATTATATTCCCAGGGCTAGTATAGTGCCTGCTTATGATAGTGCTGCTTATTTGTTGAATAAGCTAATGAGTGTTTTATAAAACTAGATGGTTGAAAACCTAAAGATTAGGTTAGAATTTCAGTTAAAATTTATGACTTATACTAACAAACAAAAAATACAACTGCTTGATAACTAATTCTTAATAACCCAAAACTATTATTTTGTGTAGGGATATCTCTAAGTTTGCTATGCATTATATAATAGAAGAAATAGATGAAGACACATCAATGGAAGACTTGCAGAAAATGATGGTTGTGGCTCTTATATACAGATTATTAGTTTGTTTCTATGAGGTAAGCTACTGACTTCAGCAAATGTTAATATTTAATAATCTAACTTTAGATTATCAGCCCAAGATAAAAAGGTTTTCTTTAACAATACTTCTCAAGTTTAAAAAACAAACAAACAAAAACAACGTTCTGAGTGGAGACATTTTATAATTTCTTTGTAGTATATTTTCAGTCTCATGGTCCAAAAATATACTTGTAATTGATTGTGGAACTTGAAATGTTTTTCCATAGAAACAACTTGCTAAAAAATATAATGGGTCATAGAGAAATATTACAGTAGACATCTGATGGTATTAAAGACATTAGAGACTTGCAGAAATGCATTAAAAGGTTAACCTTTGATATTCTGTGAAAGTCAACTTGAAATTTTTAAGACATGAATAATATGGCAACTTACTTTTAAAGGAAGACTTACCTTTAAAATTGGTTTAGTTGAGTTAGTAAATTATTTTTAAATTATCCTCTTTCCTTAGATAATTTGCATTTGGGGAGCAGGTGGAGCTACCCCAGGGAAGTTCCTGCTGGGGCTTCGAGTTGTGACATGTGATACATCAGTGCTTATTGCACCGAGTCGGGTTTTAGTGATTCCTTCCTCAAATGTTAGCATCACAACGTAAGTTCTTTCCTTAGCTTAATCCACTATGTACTTAAAATAATGCTTTATTTTCTCGATAGTGTTCTTTCTTGATAGAATATTATTCATTTATATGTGGTTGTTATACTTTATAGTAATCAATATAATTCATAAGTTATACCATTTGACATAGTATTTTTAAGATGTTGGTATTTTTTCTTCAAGGCATAGAGTAAATAAATAGGCTTACATTAAGGGTAAAACAAAGTTTGAGTATTTTTCAGTTATATTAATATGATTGTAGACCCCCTCTTCAGTATACATTTTCAAGAGAAACATTTTATGAAATAAAAGTCACAATAATGAGAGGGCAATTTGAATGTTGATGCTACTTATGTCAGTACTCCATGCCTAGCTTTATTATTCTCTAGATCTGCGGATATTGGGTCAGTTGCTGATCTTCTTTGAGCCTGTCATTATCCCATCTTGGATAGGCAGTAAGAGTTTTGATAACTGAATGCACACATTCTGCCCTCCCCCCACCCCTTTGTAATACTCCCAGTACTCATGGCTAGCTGTTGGCATCTGGCTCTAGGGGAAGGTACACATAGTGATAATGGAAGTTGGGGAGGTGAGTAGGTGGTAATCAGTTGAGCAAAACAAGATACTGGCAGGAATAATTGCCAGAATGATTCAGAGCTGGATTATTATATAAAGAAATATAAATGGAAGACTCTAAAAACCTTGATTTCGCTGAGATCCTCAAAATTTCCTTACAATTTTGTGTTTATAATAATCCTGGCTGCTAATTTTAATGAGTCAGTAATGACTAATGTTTATTGAGCTCCTCTTATAAACACTGTGTATGTATTAACTAACTAAATCCTAACCTTATGATAGGTACTATAGGTACTATTATCTCCTTTTTACAGATGTGTAATACAATTAATGACTGGTAGAAATGGATCTGAAACCAACTAGTCTGGATTCAGAGCCCACACTCTTAGCCACGGTGCTTTTCTATAGTCTCTCAGTGCGCTAAAAGGCAGAAATCTAACATAAAGTAGGATAATTCTCCATTCTAAGCTATTGTCAAAAAAAAATTTTTAAGCTTTTTTAAATCACAGGATACCACAAGAACAAGCTGATAAAAGAATATACAGTAATTTAAAATGCTAGTGCTTCATAGAAGGTAGAAAATGGGACTGCAGGAAACATACTCAATTTAGAAGATACTAAAAACAGGAATGAGTGATGATAGAAAAGATAAAGGAATAGTTACTTTCTTCTGGCAAAATGCTATAAACTTTAGGTCCCATATAACTGCTTTTAATGTGAAAGTTCTAGTCTTTTATATTGATAAAGTCTTTAGAACTACCCGAGATGGTTTGATCATAATATAATGATACAAAGGTAAAAATTCTCTCAACTGTACTTTGAATGTTTTAAATACATATTTTGAACTTGATAGAATACTGTTCATCTGTATGTGGTTGGTATACAATTTATCTGATATTTTTTGCTTTGTTTTTTAATTTTAGGTCCACTATACGAGCTTTGATCAAGAATTTTTCTATTGCTTCTTTTTTCCCTGCTTTCATCACACTGCTGTTTTTTCAGCATAATCGAACAGCCTATGACATTGTAGCAGGAACCATTGTGGTAAAAAGAAATGGGGTCAGATGATGCCTCAAAAAGCCCTGAATTCCATACTCTCTGGAATAATGACGAGACTAAATTATGTATCAAGGCCATCAGTATCCCTGGGTTACGTTAATTGATGATTTAGAAATTAAAGCAGTCACTCCAGTGTGATGCAGGTGACTATTCTGAAAGTATTGATTTTACTTGAATGCCAAAGAACTTTGCCAGAAGAAAACCTGTTAAATTCAAGTGTTAAAATTTTAGATTGAAAAGAAGGCAAGTGGTCTTATAATCAACAATGGACAATATATGCTAAGATCTAAGGCATTAGAATTTGCTGAAAGCATTTTCAGCTTTGAAATCTCCAAATGAAACTTAATTTTGGTTTATCCCAAAATGATGGAAAACATCCAGTTGTGTTTTGTAAACACATTACTCATCTTTCAGTTAACACTTCTTGGGGAAATTGTTCTTTGCTTTTTGCTGAGAGGGAGTGGGGATACAACTCTAATCCACTTATCTCCCAGCCCAGGAGGCATATGTTAGAGGCAAGAGAAAGGGGCAAGTGAGACAGGCCTAGCACTTCCCTTACCTGAAGTTTTAAAATCTGTACTGCAGTTTACTGTAGGAATGATGTAACTTTACAACTATTCTTAATGCATAAACATGTATTTGGGGGCAAGTTTGCATGATGATGAAAAAGTATTGTCATTGCTATATTAATATTTATTAAAGAAAAGGTAAGTTAGTTATTGCTTTTAATGGGGGGGGGAGAGTAAATTTTCACTGTAAATTTAACTAAAAATTCATGTGCAAGTATTTTCAGTGCCCTAAATCAATATAAGTATGTGGGGAAAAATTCCATCAAACTGTTGCATATTTACTGTAAAACATTATTCCCAGTATGTGTGCAGCATGAAGAAAGTATTAGTGCTTTTCAGTATTCTGAGTAATAACTTCTATTTATACGCAAGATATTCACATTAGTCTTTTTATATTTTATATAGTTCCATAACGTTTGAAACATCAAGGAGTTAAGTCTTAGTATTTCATGATTAAATACTGGTAGCCTGTGAAATATTAGCAATTTTCCCATTACGGACTGTTCTAAAACAAGGAAGAGTAGCATTTCCAGACATTATTCTAAGGTCTTTGGATCTATGGGCCAAAAGCTTTTATTTTGGGCTTGCCATGGATGATGTTTTGAGGAAAATGTTAAGCAAAGGAATACTTTGTGTACTGCCATTTTAATTTATTTTATCGAAGCAGAGTTGTGGAGTTTCAAGTGTGTGAGCATGCTTTTGTTAGATGGCCCAATTAGCTGTGTTGAGATATACCTGAACTAAGTTTTGTTTCTTACGCATTTTCTCCAACTCTGATATTATCGCCGCCCCCCCCCAAAAAAAACCAAAAAAACACTAAATTGTGTTGGACAGTTTCAAGGATCAATCTAGGCTTTAGTTTTGGTTTTATTAGCAAATGCAAGACATTTATTACCATTATCAATTTTTAAAGTGATTTTTTTGATATTTAAAACTGAAAATGTTCACATTTGATAGTTATAGAAACCTTAACGGTGTCCTTATTAATACCTTTTTATTGTAAAACTTCATAAACCATGTTTTCCAAAATAATTTATTAAATTCAACATTACAGAAAGCCTATCAGTTAAAGTGTGTCAAAGTATTATTAAACAGATCATTCACTTGTAGCCTCTGGAGTTAAGTGTCATGGCCCTTCACAGTAAGTAAAAATAAATAAAACTAAAGTTTTATTAGACTAGAAATTGGGAAATGTTACATAAGTTTACCATTTATACATTAGCATTACCTGTATACACTATTTTTTTCAGTGATTGGGAATTCAAGTTGAAATGTCCTTCAGTCATGTAACTCTGGAATTTATCTTGAATGTATTATTTCCCCTCAGATAATTGATTGGTTTACCATCTAGGCTATTTATTTTTATAGTAAAACAAAAGCAAGTAAGTAGTACAGTTTGTTATACTTAAAATACTGCACATTTTCTATATATGTCATTCAGATTATTATCTGTATAGGCTCATTTTGATCCATCTCAGGATTCAAGTTATACTACATAGCCCTATAAAATAAACATAAGTATTATTATTTCGTCTGCTTTTAAAACAAAAAAATCTAAGTTTTTCTATTTATGAATTCAGCACCAGGAAGAGATTTTGATTCCCACATCATTGGAAGAAAAAAAAAATGACGTAACAGTGGAAAGCCATATTTTTTCTCTGGGGTCGTAAAGAATGGAGAATCCCTCTTTTCAAAAACACTTTTCTATTTAATATGTCATTTATAGAAATGCTGAAGCTCTAGCCTAAAAAGGCAAAAAGAAACTTGTCTTCATAGTACAAACATTATTCATCACTTTTACAACATAATAAGGTAACAAAAATTAGGAGTTGGACTAAGAATACTATTTCAATGAATGTGCCTAAATAAAACCACAGAACAAGCAGCTAACTTAGGCATCTAGAAAATTTCGGTACCCATTACTAAAGATAGCCCAAGTGGCTAGTGCACCTTGACAAAGTCTTATATTAATATTCATGCTGGGCCTAGCGTAGGTAAGTGAATGATGGCAAGCCTTACTTTTAGACAAATCTGACTACAGATATTAAGCCACTACTTCTTTGGATAGCAAGCCTTTACAGTATTGCCCAACTGATACTTGTGTTGGACTGGTTCAGAAGTTACTTTCCTACATATTTACCTTCCAATTTTACTCAAATATTTAGGATTGAAAAGAACATATTTGAGGGCCTCTTTGTCTAAATTATAAAAGTGAGTCTTCACTGTTTTGTTTCAAATGGTGGTAAAAATTTTGACTGAAAGATTTGTACCCTTAAATAACTTACACATAAGTATATCCAGTATACTAGAAAGGAGTTAAAAATTTATTTTCTACTTGGGAATAAAGGTTTGAGGGGAATAGGGACACTAAGCATGTTCATTCTACCCTTATCCCTATTAAAAACAGACTATTGTTTCTTTTGAAGGATATTTCTAAATAATAGTATTCCTAAAATCAGACAAGTATTTCAATTACTTGCCATTCCCCACCCCCATTTTACAATATGTACTTACCTGGATGAAGTGCATTTCAGACTCTGTATTTCCTTGCAGTTCATTATAGTAGGGCTTGACCCACAAACAGTATCTGATGGCCTGCCTTTAAATAAATTCAGCATTCTATTTTTAATAATTTGTATGCCACCAGTTTGTATTGTCTCAATAAATACTTGGTCACCAATGAATTTGTGTCTTGCCCATTTCTTTGAGAAAGTTTGCTCTAGAATCGTCTAAAGGAGACCTTGCTTCCAAATAGCTTTTCTAGCATTCTCTGTCTTTAGAATGGCTAGCAGTCAACTCTAGTGCTTTCAGAAATCGAAGTCTAACAAAACAATCACCTGCTTTTTGGGATATATTCTTTTAGCGAGTCACTCAAAAGTTAGTTACCCATAGATGACTAAGCTTAATGTTAAACTAATCGTGTCCTTAAAAGTTGTTAATCCATCCCAACTATTAAGATATTAAGGACCAATATTACACATGAGGAACCAGAAATTCAAAATCTCATAGCTAGTAAATGACTCAGCTGGGAAATTTAAACCTTGTTCTCATCTTAAAAGCATTTCTTATTCTAACCTTTAGACAACTCTAGAGGACAGGATACAAAACAGGTCCTTGAAGGGTAAAGATAGTAGATAAATGTAGTTAAACCATGGCCTGGTCCGAGTCCCATAGTGATGTGCTATTTTGTTAGCCCAGCTACAAACTACATATTGTGGAATTACAGTGGACTTCTGTGATGTTTTAAAAAGTTGCCTGTGAGAAGTGAAGACTCTGACATGATCATACAGGTGGTGTGTACAACAGCTAGACCCAACATACCTATTTCCTTTGTACCAAGTTTCTCAGTTTTCATTAAACACACGACCTAATCTTTATAAAATTTCCAGAGTTTCAAACTTTAAACGGGCCCTGGAAATGTGCTACATGTTTCAGTCAACATGGACCACGTATACAACAGTGGTCACACAAGATTACAATAGAGCTAAAAATTCCTATTGCCTAGTGACATAGCCATCATGTATGCCATACATAGCACAATACAACTACTTACAGTAGTCTGTACAGTAACATGGTATATAGGTTTGTAGCTTAGGAGCAACAGGCTATTATACCATACAGGTTTGTGTAAGCACACAGCAAACTGCCTAACATTTCTCAGAAAGTACCCCCATCAGGGGATGCATGACTACTAATACAATACAAATTCTTCCCAAGCTAAATCAGGAAGTTTAAGGCCTGGTTATAAATTGTTAAAATTAGCCCAACACTTACTTCAAATAATAAAATCCTAATTACGTAATTTTCAGGAGAGAATTTGTAGCCAATATTAAGTAGCTAGCTTAAAGATAAAATTTTTCCATTGTCTGAACTGTATTTTCTTAATGCTTGAAATCATTCATTTCAAAAACAACAACCTAACACTTAAATTGGCAAGTCTTCCAGGTGCTTATTTAATGAGGCAGATTTTTGGAACCTATCCAGATCCAGGTGAATGAATCTGATGAGGTCCTAGAATATACATTTGACACATCCCACCAAGTTGATATACATTCAGTGAGAACTACCAACCCTCTTGACCAAATTATACAAACATACCTGACTATTCAATATTTCTGCATATGGCTTTCCTCCCTTGAGATTTTCAGGTAAAAATGATTCCTCATTGGTTCAGCATGAGAAGTGGGCTTTTATTGTTTTCCTTCCATAATGTTTCCCCTTCTTTAATAACAGCCCATAACAGAACATATAACCCCAGCCTACCCAAGGCTGCTGTCACAGCCACAAGGAGTGGATCAGAAGTGGGCCTGTAGTCTGAATCAGTCCAATAAGGAGATACCTATGATGGGTTGGAGTAGAGACAGACTGGAGTTTAGAGCTTCCACCTTAAGTGTACTCCAGGGTTGCCATGTGCAGCCTGAAAATTACAGCCATTGAGATGGGAAACACAGGTCCCAAGTCCTGAATACAGCCCTAGAGACTTTCGTTTTGGAGGCAAGAGAATTTCATTTGAGAGGTCGCCTTGTATGGAAGTCACTTGTTTAAAAAAAAAAAAGTGCTAAAAAGACATTATTTCTACCACATTTCTTATGAAGTCTTTCCCAGACTAGAAAGCCTAATACTCCCATCCATATGGACTTAGAGAAAGGGTAAGAATGAATGAACCTACAATTG
Organism: Pteropus vampyrus; assembly: GCF_000151845.1. Lineage (NCBI taxonomy): Eukaryota > Metazoa > Chordata > Mammalia > Chiroptera > Pteropodidae > Pteropus > Pteropus vampyrus. The sequence goes on along the minus strand of NW_011888861.1, from coordinate 2,908,438 downwards.
AGTTAAGCATTAACTTCTCAACATTACTTCTTCCAATATTCACCATCACCATTTGCCCCCAAACAGGCCCATGTCAAATGTATATTAATAAAGTATTACAAATACAAAATTTCTACACCAAAACCAGCATTTGATGATGGCCTAAATATTTTTAATAAGAAAAATGTATTTTCATGTAAACACGGAAACAAAAGCTAAACATTTTAAAGTTCTGAATTTAGACTTCAACCAGAAATTCAGCAAAATAAGTCAGCACAACATAACTGGTATGTTCAAACTGAAGAAAAAAATTATCAAAAGCTGTCCCCCCAGAGTTCTTTTGTGGACCATAGAAATCTTTTTAAAAAAAAACAGTAAAATAATCCAAAAGAAATTACACAAAAGGACAAATGAAGTTTTTGTGACCTGCTTTGGGCATGTATCTCTAAAAACTCATTAAACTGTGTCTAGTTATCAAGGAAGATACAAGCACAAACAAATGGTTGTGTGTGTTTATTTTCGACTTTTAAAAAGGTATGCCAATTTATATGTGAAGTAGGCATGAGTCCTAGCACCAGACAAAAGTAAGGTACCTTCTATATATGTTGTAAAGTCTGACACTCTCCTCTTCACTTAGGAGTTATCCAAATCACTTAAAAGCATTCCTTGAAATTTCTCATCTGACCATTATCAATCTTTATAAGAAGATTTCCTTCTAGAGTTAACACTAGAACAAAAAGTATTTCATAATTTTTTATTGATGGCATTTATCCCATGGTTTTACATGTTAATTATACTGTAATAAACATGGCTTTAATATTAAACTTTTCCTTATTATCCAAAGTCACCACAGTCCATTTCAGTAAATATAAAAATATATGCTTAATACTTTATACAATACTGGTTTTTGGTCCAAACAAAACTGGATCAGAAAAGCCAATAAATTCACTTTAAGAATCCCCAATTTTTTTTAAAAGATTTCCAAATGGATTTAGGCAACTTTGAATAATGGGATTTACATAATAAAATCTGAGACAAGACTAAACAAACAAAAAAAAATTTCTAACACAAAATTAAAATTTCAAGTTCACAGATTTATGTTATGCCGAAAAGGACAGAAACAAAATTGTATTTACACACGTTTCATAATAAAATAATGAAAAAGGCAAGACAGGTGATAGAAGAATGAAAATATAGAAATAGCATATAATTATTAAATGGAGAAGGAACTAGATCTAACAAGTCCTTAGCATGGACCATTCTTTAATCAGGCTTCCTCTATCAGAAAATTTTAGTGCACAATACACCCAATTCACTCACTTCACACATACACCAGCACAAACTCAGCATAGAAATCATTCATTTCGACATCCTCTAATCTATACAGAATTCCCCAGATATAATTACAATTTCAATGCGTTCCATAAACGCATATATCAACGCACACAGCAGTGCACACAGAGGTTCTATACAAAGCCATTTGCTGAGCGGGTTCTATTCCTGGATTCAGCCAGCCTAAGCCAAATCAGTGGATAACTTGCTGGATCATAAAATGTTTTTGCTGAAGAATCAGTCATCGGTCTAGCTATTATTATTTTTTTTTTTAAGGGTGGTGGGAGTTGAGGGTGGGGCTTCTGTAAAGAAAGGAAAAAGGAGGAAAATTCCAAAATTAAAGAAGTCCTTAGGCAGATCTGACTTCAGATAACCCCAACATGTAGTACAATCCAGTATGTGAAAGTAGGGCACCAGCTGTTGTTAAAACTGTTGTGTATAACACCACTGTGATCTTTATTTCCTGCGTCTAACAGCAGTCTTTATCTTGCGACCAGAAACTGAAGTTCCAGAAGAAGAGAACATATTTTTCCCATTTGACCTGTGAAAAATAAAAACTTCAAAATGTGACATGATATAGACAAAATTTTAGAATCATAGTATAATGCTAAATGTGACCAGTGACGAAGGGGTGGGGGTGGGGGGGAGACAATATTAAAGTAAACACATTTTCTGTTGTAATACACACACAACCTCTCTGCTATTTTTCTCAGGCTATGATCCTTCAAAACTGCAATATAGTAAACTGATATTAGAGAACATACTTGATTTTACCTAAACTATACAGCACCTTTGTGATTTTTAAAGACAAAACACATATACATTCATGCATATGCATACACCCTTATACCATGTTAAATTCTCCATATCAACAAACAGTTCTTACCCCAGTGTAAATGCTGCTGATGGAAAGCCCCCTGAACCAGAAGGCTGGGCTGAGGCTGCAGGTGTGCTAGGATTTGCACCAAATGTGAATATTCCTGATGCATTATTGTTTGTGAAGCTGAAATTTGTAGCGCTCCTGGCAAACTGGAAAATTGAACCTATAATAGTTGAAGCAGAAAAACTTCATTAAGGTAAAAAATGAGTTTTTCCAGAAATGAATGACCCTTTACATACTAAACATAGTAAAGAATTAAGCGGAGGGAAGGAGGGAGGGAAGGAGGGAGGGAGGGAGGGAGGGAGGGAGGAAGAATGAATTAAGCTATCTGTCTTATGGTCAATTTAAAGAAAATTAAAATTAAGTATTTTCTCCATTGACACACAGAACATACCCTCCAACAAGTGACCCAACATACCCATAACCAAGGAAAAAGGGGCAGAGTGGACTTCTGGTTAAAGATAGTGGAATCAAACAAATTATGTTAAAATAACAGTAAAGAGATTTTTACAAAGATGGGAGAGAGGAGACAACAGCAATACAATATAAAAGCTGGAATGCTCACTAAAGCTGAATACTATACTAGCGGCAGGGAAAGCAAAGAAGAAATTCCATTTACAATAAACATAACCAAAAGGTTTAGGCTCTAGATACCTCTGGAAGTAAGGATGAAGGTGTGACTTAAAAAAAAAAAAAAACGAGGAAGGATGGCAGAATCAGACACCCAACTCAATGCCTCCCCAACACCAAACAAGATAGTCATTCTCCTCCTCTACCTCAGCAGAAAACCAGAGCTTTATTCCCTGGAGAGGTCTCTGGACTGGGGATCATCACGCATAGTTTAAAGGCAAGGACAATATATTGAAAACAGAAGGATTAAGGAAGTGCAGGGTTGATATAATGAATATTGAGAACTGCAGCCTTTCTCTCTGACTGGGCTCCCAGAAGACTGGCAATCAGGATGTACACACCCTCCAGGTCAGAGAATAGGAAGAATCTTCTCTGGGGAATCAGAAAGACCTGAAGATACTAAAGTCCAGGTCTTCCCAAGCAAATAGGAAGTCATATAAATCTACAATAAAATTCAAGATCTATATGCCTTATCCATGTACAACAAATTATCATGTGGTGCTTAGGTGTCCTACGTTCATAAAATGAGTAGAATGGGAGAAAATATTTGCAAACCAAATATCTTATAAGGGGCTAATATTAAAAAAATATAAGGAATTCCTATAAGTCAACAATAAAAAAATACAAAAAAACAAAACAAAATAATCCAATTAAAAAAATAGCAAAGATCTTGAATAAACATTTCTTCAAAGATGACATACAAATAGCCAAAAGGTATATAAAAGATGATCAACATCACTAATCATCAGAGAAATTCAAATCAAAACCCCAATGTGATATCACTATACCTGCTAGAATGGCTATTATCAGAAAAATAAGAAATAACAAGTGCTGGAGAAGATGTGTAGAAAAGGGAACTCTGATCCACTACTGATAGGACTGTAAATCGGCGCACCCACTATGGGAAACAGTCTGAAGTTTCCTCAAAAAATTAAAAACAGAACTACCATATGATTCCATTCCAGAAACATATCTAAAAAATTTTTAATCAGAATCTCAAAGACATATTTGGACTCTCATGTTCATTCGCAGCATTATTCACAATGGCCAAGATGCGCAAACAACCTAAATGTTCAGTGACAGATGAACAGATAAAGAAAATAATGTATATACATACATACAATGGAATAATATTCAGCCTTTAAAAAGGAAATCTTGCAATATGCAAAGACATGGATGAAATTTAGAGGACATTACACTAAGTGAAATAAGCAAGTCACAGAAGGATAAGTACTTCATGATTTCACTATATGAGGTATCCAAAACAACCAAATTCACAGAAGCAGAGAGAAGAATGGTGGCAGGTGGGAGCAAGGATGGCAGGGGATGGGAGTTGTTATTCAGTGGATATAAAGTTTCAGTTATGCAAGATAAGTATGTTCTAGAGATCTACTGCACAACATAAGTTTGTATTGTACACTTAAAGAGTAGAGCTCATGTTAAATATTATCACTACGATTTTTAATAACTCAAAAAACTATGAGTAGACAATCAAGAAGCACCAGACATTTGAGCAAAGTATTTCATAAGAAACTAAGACCAAAATAGAGAAAAACAATATGAAGAAAACTAAGCAAAAGCTTTAAGAAAAAAAAAAAACCCTCATCAATAATATCTTCAAGAGCAATATATAACCCTTCTGAACTGAAAACAGAAGGATATAAAAAGGAAACATCCACTAACAAAAAGGAACACTTGGAAATTAAAAAGTAATACTAGTGGAAGTAAAATCTCAACAGAACATGTAGTAAAAGATAAATTGAAGAAATCTTCCCAGAAAGCAAAAAAAAGACAAAGAAGTCAGGGGAAAAGGAGAGAACAGAAGTTTTAAAAGAATGTGGCACAAAATCTTCAAAGAAAATAATTCAAGAAAATTCCCAAGAATGGAAGTTCACAAAAGGACATAACTAAATTCCTTACACAATCAATGGATAAAAATGGATTCAGACCAACGAACATCCTTCTGATAAGTCAGGACATGAGAGGTAAAGGAAAAGATTCTAATGAGATTCCAGAAAAAAGAAATAGGTCAAAAAGCAAAGATCAAGGAAGACTTCAGGAGCTACTCTGGGGGCCAGAAAGTCCACAATGGAGAAATGCCTTCAAAATTATGAACATGATTTCCAATCCAAATCTTTGTTCAACCAAACATAGGGCAAAATAAAGATCCTTCCAGAAATCTAAAGTCTCAAATTTTTCTTCCCTGAATCCTTAAGAAATCATGAGAAGATTGGCTCTATCAAAACAAAAGAAAAAGAGGGAAGAAAACATGACATCCAGGAAAGAAAAATTCCTTGAAAAGGAATCTCCAAGAAAATTGGTAAAAAGAGATCCCTAAGACCCCAGTTGAACAGTAGGCCTCAACAGAAAGCCTGATGGGAGGAGCAATTTAGAAGATTCTGTGAGTTCTTTCAGATACTGAAAAACAGCCAATGTATTTGAAAATACTGAGAAGAGCTTTGTGTAAATGAGAGAAGAGTTAGCTATAACTAATGATAAATACAAAGAAAATGTTAACAAAGAGGGAATCATTTATGCTAGAGAAAACAAAATGTTGTATAGGAAAGAAAATCACAGTATACCACACAGCATTTGCATACTCAGAATACTGATCTAATTATATAGTGTTACTGTATTAGGAGGATTAAGGTAAATGTTACCTGTGTGAAAGAGCTAAATTCTCCAATTCCAAACTGGGAGAAAAAAAATATCGATAAATTCTGATTAAAATGGTTAACATGTGTCATAAAACAGGAGAAATTTTGCTACATATACTGACAAGGTACTAATATCCAGAATACATAAAAGAACTCCTATAAATCAACAAGAAAAGCAAAACCACTAAACAGAAAAATGGCCCAAAAAATCTTTTAAAAATAATTCATAAAAAATGAAATCATGTAGAATCCAAATATGAGAAACCTCATATAAAGATGGTACAATGTGAATTGGAACAATCCATCAGAAAGTTTGTATTATCTTCTCTGAAGTATAAGATACGCATGTGCACCTTTTAATTAAGCAATCCCTCTCCCAGGTATGTAGACCATAGAAAAATAAACATGTGCCCCAAGGAACATATACAAGAATGTGCAGAGCTGCATTTCCTAATAGCTAAAAACAACTCAAACATTCATCAACAGTATGTGGATAAACTGTAGTATATTCATAAAGTGATTACAGCAATGAAAATGAACAAACATGCAATAACACGGATGAACCTTACAAATAAGATACAATGAAAGAAGCAAAAATCAAATGACTGAATAGAATAAGGCTCCATTTATATATTAAAAATTAGGCAAAACTATATTTTCTAGAGATGCATATATAAGTAGTTAACTTTCAATAAAACCCAAGAAAAGTGATTACCGTAAAAGCAGGGAAAGAGAGAAATGTGATCAAAGAGAGATACAAAAAAGGTAGTAAACAAACATTTGTTTCATGCTTTTCTACATGATTATATTTCACAATTAGAAAAATATACCCAGTGCAATTTTGAGGAAATGTCATAATACAATGTGATTATCCATATTTTATAAACTGTAGGAATATTTATTTAAATATGCAAGTCAAGTGAAAAGGCTAGTATCATCTAATAAAAAAGGTCATAACAACTTGGCTGGACTGACTCAGGAAAGAGTACTAGAATTGGGGTATAACATCCTGAGGTAAATCTAATCACAAGAGGATTAGAAAACACTACAGCTGAAATCTAGGCTAGTGTCCCAAAATTCAGATGAGGAGAAATAAGACTGAATGAATCCAATATCTAAATCAAAGAGTTGAGAAATAAGCACATTTTAATCAAATGCTTTTAATACCTTTTAAAAATGCTTAAAATTAGGTCAAAGTTTAGATTGTGGTTTATAGGTAAGACTAAACATACACATCTCTATTCTGTGGACAAAACACAATAAAAAAATAATACAACATGAATGGTCTCAAAGTTCAAAGAAAAAAATTATATTTAATACATATAGAACCTAAGTGCAGATACAAACTACATCACTACCACACACTCACTGGAATTAGGAGCTGTTCCAGAGCCAAATGCCGACTGACCAGGCTGTTGTCCAAACACAGGAGGCTGGCTACTGCTTGACACTGTCCCAAAAGTAGGTGGTGCAGGCTGAGAACCAGCAGAAAATAATGTTGCTGAAGATGATATAGATCCAAAGCGTGGGGGATTCAGCTGGCTGGCACCTTGACTTTGTCCAAATGTTGGGGTCTGATTAGCACCAAATGCTGGGCTGGCAGATGGTGCTGAAGGTCCAGTACCAAATACAAAGGAGGATCCTAGAGGCCCAAAGAAATACTTAAATCACCATGAAACCTAAAATGAGATAATCCTAAAGAAATCTCTATATACTAAAAAGTTAATTTCGAGCTTCTTTTCAGACTCTCTTACCTTGCTGAACAAATCCCACCAAGTTTTGAATAATGATTCTAAGAACTGTAGGAATACAATTCTAGCACTGTTTAGTAAAACTATATAGAATCCATATTAACTAAAACTTCTATTAACAAAACTCCCCACCTTCACAGTCAAGATTTTTGGGCGAAAGGAATATATCTAAAAAAGCAAGTGACCTCTTACCAGAAATTTATCACATTCCAGAAGTGTTGTAATCAGGTATATATTGCATAATGAGGACTGATAAATAACCTGTGTCTAATAAAATAACCTCCAGTGTCTGGTTACTTACAACTTAACATTTCAAAAAGGACACTTCGAAAAACTAAAGATGACACTCTTGCTGAGATCAGAAAAATTCCTTCCAAGAGTTAATTATACTAAACTTGGACACAAAATGTACATTGTACCCGACAGTGAATAACTACAACATCCTGCGTATAGATGACCTAAAGGTATCCATGCCATTTTGCGATAACCTGTGATAAAAATGTTCTTTCCTAAGAGTTGATATACATATTATTAAAGGCAATCCAAGTAAGACATGTATGTGTTTTTTTTTTTTTAAGTACCTGCAGAGCTAGATGTGGTTGTAGCTCCAAAGCTGAAGCCAGAGGTGGCAGTATTGTTACTGCTGGCTCCTGGACCAAAGACAAATGGGGTAACAGTGGTGCCCGTGCTGGATGTGGTTGCTGGTTTGCTATCTTGAGAAAACAGCAAAGACTGAGATGTACTAGATTCAGCAGAGTTACCGAAGGCAGAGCTGCTTACAGGATTGCTGGCCTGTCCAAACACAAAGGCGGTCACAGGCGCACTGGAGGAAAAGGTGGAACTACCGAATATGCTGCCACTAGATGAAGTGGCTGGTGTACTTGAATTAGAGGAACTGTTGTTCAAGAAACTAAAAACTGGCTTTGCTACACCTTGATCTGTAAGAAATTAAAAACAAAAATTTTAAACAAGTAATCACAGAAAGCATTTTCTTCTACCCTACAATATAGAATTCATAAAAAACAGAATTTTTTATATAGATTCATTCATTCATTCATCATATGACATGTTATATTAAATGTTGATGTAGTCAAAAATATCCATCTTTTCATTTATGGCTTATGAACTTTCTGTCTTACATAGGAAAACCTTCAGAATTCAGAGTAATAAAAAATATGCCTTAAATCCAAACCTAACCGGATATTGTGTTTGGATAACAAATTCAGATAGTTGCAGACAGCTGCACTTTAATAAACTTGATTTTGCAATTTATGTTAGCAAGATTAAAACTTCAATTTATGTTAGCAAGATTAAAACTTCAATTTATCCAAATGATAGTTAATTTTCTATGCAGCATTTATTGACTAGTGAGTGTACTCTTTGCTCGCTAATGTATAACTCCACCTTTATGACATTAAATTTCTAAATATATGTGCATTTTGTTTCCTCTAAAGTTCTTGTTACAAGACTTTTACTTATTTTAACTTTATAATATGGTTTGATACTTAGTAAGGCAAACTAGTCTGCATGCTTGCCCCTCTCCCCAGGATTCCTATGCATTCCCCTTCCAAGTGAATTTCAGAAGTAGTTTAGCTTGTCAAGCTCTACAAAAAATTCCTCTAAGAAATGAAATTATATTGATAGTAGGGACTGGGAGGGAGAGGAATGTTCTAACTCAGGAACAAGTATTAAATGTTTTTTTATGTTAGTATGTAACAGGTTCTGTAGCTATTACAAAATACAAATTAGAAATGTTATTAAATACAAATGAGATAATGTCCAACTCTTTACCACTAATTGGGAGGAAAGCTGTTTCTTTTTATATGATGATCCTGAATCCAACCACCTTACTGAAGACTTTTTAAAAAACTCTTCCAATAATGTCTCAGCTTCAATACTGTCTACTAGACAGGGCTGGTCACATTATGGTATGAGTATTAATATGATTTACAGAAACTGAAGCATGTTGGCTCCCTTTCAAATCAGTATCTGGGAGGTTAAGAGTGTCTATTACAATGGAAATAGTATTGATATATCAATTAAATCTTATTAGACTCTATCTCACTTTTATTCCTTTCCAAAGAACAGTTTACTTTCTTTGAAGGGTGTTTAAAAATTTCCAAGTGAAAATTTAAGAAGACAAAAATTATTCATACCTATTTGCTGAATTCATACTATTTTTCTTTCAGGTTTATTTTTTATTTTGTTTCCAATTTATTATTTAAAAGTGTTTATGGGTGTTCGACTTTCGATTCTTTGTCTGAAAACATCTATATCTTGCCCTTATGTCTGATAAAATTGGCTAATGATAGAATTCTAGGTTCAAAATCATATTCACTTTGAGGACATTGCTCTACTGTTTTAGCATTTGATGTTACAATATAAAATCTGATGCTAATCTGATAACTATTTGTGGCCAAGAGCTTTTCTCACTGAAAGTATTCAGGATTTTGGCTTTAGTGTCCTAAAATTTCACTGGTCTTTGTAAATGAGTGGACCACTTCCATTTTTAAGACCAACGTCTTTCATTACACCTAGGAAACTGTCACTTTTTTAATATTTCCTCCATAGCATTCTCATCTTCTAAAACTCTTATTCCAATGGAACTTGTGGCTCTAGCTTGGATCAATCTCTCTGTACTTTTGCACTGTGTTCTGGAAAACTCCAGTTCACAAATCTGATTATATCAGCTATGTTTTTTCTGCTACTCAGTCCACAGAATAATTTGGTTTATCAATCATTTCTTTTAACTTTTATATGTACTATTTCATTTTTTCATCAGGATTTTTGTTTTCATAATTGTCTCTATTTCTCAGGGGTTAATTACATTTGATGTCTATCTTCCTTAAATGCCTGATGACTACTGGTTATCCTTATCTGTAATGGTAACTAATTTCATTAGTTAGAAAATATTTCATGAGCTTAAGAAAAAATGCCTATTTTCCTGAATAACATATGCCAATTATGATTATAAAAGCCCAAACAGAAGGGAGAAGGACATGGAACAACTGTGCAATATTGTGGGCTTTCCATTGAGCTGTATTTCTCAAAATCAGATACGTAGATAACTTCCTCAAAGTCATAGGGGTTTGGAGCAGCTAAAATGGAAAATTCTAGGCTCCTCCCCAGAGAGTTGTTACTGGTCTCTCTCAACTATGTTAAGTGTAAACCATTCCTTGACTTACTGCACCTCTCCAGAAGCAAAGACATTGTGTTTAAAAAAAATGTTTACTACTTACCAGCTGTAGTATTGGTTTGAACTCCAAAAGCAAAAGTGGTTTTTGTTGGCTGTTCAGATTCCTTCTCAGATGGTTTTGCTATAGTGAAACTAAAGGTCGACTTTGAAGAACTCTCATCTTTGGTTTGCTCTGAGTTGCCAAAGGAAAACGCTGTTTGACACTTTGGCTCTTCATTGTCAGCTTTGTTCCCAAACACCAGAGAAGTAGAAGTGACAGGCTCTTGCTGTTTCTCTTCTGTCCTTCCCAAAACAAACAATGAGGCAGATGGCAGAGGGGAAGGTTCTACATTGCCAAAAGTGAACCCTCCTTTGGTAGCAGGGATTTCTTCTTTTTTTGCTTCTGATGTCTTACACGTGAAAGGATCCACTGAGACACTCTTGGTTTCCATGGTTCCAAAGCTGAAGCTGCTCTTGTTCTCAGAGGTCACTACGGTGTTAGTAGCAGCAGGGGTAGGGTTAATAACACCTGTACCAAAGCTAAAGCCTGCAGATGAAGTGTTAGGCAGTTCCTCTTTCTTTTCTTGCTGCCCGAGACTAGACACCCCAAACTGAAATGAAGCTAAAGAAGCTGGATTGCTTAAACCAGAAGAAAGTCCAAATTTAAAATTATTATCATTCTTACTGTCTTTTTTAACTTCTTCAGGTTTAGAATCAGATGAATCTCCAAATTTAAAATTTCCTGTTGATTTAGAAAATTTAAAGCCTTCACTCATTGCATTTAAAGACCCAGAATCTGATGACACACCTATTTTGAAGCCTCCCGGATCTCCAAATTTAAAATTTTCAGTGCTTGTTAAAGTCTGAGAAGGCCCAGAAGAGGATGACGAGATACCAAATTTGAAGGATGGGGCTGCTGGATCTGAAGTTGAGGAAGATGTGCCAAAGCCTTCAAAAATACAAAAGACACTGAATTAATGTTATCCTCTAGAACAAAATGTTAAACCTTAAAAACCAAAGGGGCATAGGAGTAAATTTGAAAAGACCTACTTTGAAGAATATGAACAATGACAGTAAATATAAATCAAACTGCCCAATATTCAACATGGGAACTACATCCCGACCCTCACGATTACACAAACATACCATTTTTCATCTATCAGACTGGCAGAGATCAAACAAGTTTCATAAAACAATGCTGGCAACAAGACTAGGAGTAACAGACATTTTATACACTGCAGGTGGGTGTGTGAAATTAGCACAAAATTACAGAAGGCATTTTGTCAATATTTACCACAAAATTACAAACATTTATATCCTTTGACTCAGCAATTTTACAGCTGAGTCTTTAAACTAAATTTAGAAATATGCAAAATGCCATATGCAATCCAGGCAGCCATAAATGAAGAATGAAGGCTCTATGTCCAAGTTAATCCACCATAAAATCAAGAAGACAGAAGGCAACATGGTATTCAACCTTTTCTAACAAGGTAGATGGAAGAATATACAGAATAAGAGTATATTTGCTTATGATGTGCATAAAGAAATTCTGAAAGGGTTATGAGACTAATTGTTGCTATTTGATAGAGGAGGATAAAAATGAGCCAATGGGGACAAGAGAGAGACTTTTTACTATGACTTTTATCATAATTTGATTTTTAAGTCTTGTGAATGTGTTATTTACCCAAGAATATTTTTTAAAAATATTTTTTAGTGTCAAAATACCAGAAGAATTACATGAGAAGCAATATTTAAAAAGATAAACAATACTATATTGACAAGACCAAAGTCTTGGTTTCATAGTGCTTTTCTATAGCTGAATAAACTAGAAATGAAGCACCTGACTGAGTGCCTCAAAACAGGAATCATTAAAGGGTCCAAATATTTATCCATTATTCTGCTTACTCATGTGCAAATAAAGACAAATGACAGCCAAGTTTTACAAGCCCTCATCTTCCCCCTCTGATGATTATCCACCCTGCTTTCTTTCCTTAAGAAAATTAGCAAAAAAAAAATGTATCAGAATCTCAGGAGTAAACGGCAATCCACATGGTCTCTAAAATAAGTGATATTACATAGAAAGCTAAGAATAAAAGCACCAAAGATAATAATTAGTTATCACCTCTGCCTCAAAGGGACACACTTAAAGGCATGGTAATTACTATACTACAGGTAAAGAATATGTGAAACGGACCACGAGGTAACATCTACACAAGGAAATAGAGTGGACTGAGAAGCAGTGATCTTCTGAAAGCTTTTATCAAAATTTTGAATGGAATGTGTCTCATATAAAATAATTCATACAGGACCATAAAGACTTGAAAATTTTGGCCTCCAGATAGTTTAGTGTAAATTATTTTGAGAGGTTCTTCCTTTATATCTATGTAACGAAATACTGAGAGTTATTTTTCTGGGACATCAAAGCCAAGTCTTGAGTATTCACAATAAGCTTCTAAGAGTGTAAATTCCGTCAAATAAAAGTCAGGAAATTCATCTAGAGCCAAAGGGTTGTTAACAACTAAAAACAAAAAGCTAAAATTCTCCCAGACTCAGTAACAGCAGACAGAATAGTTCTTTACGTAGCTGCAAACAAAACAAAACAAAACAAACAAACAAACAAACAAAAAACACCTCACTGCTGACCAGCCAAAAATCCAACATTACACTAATTCAGAGATATATGCAAACTAAAAGTCGAAGACAATACTTTATTTTACATGAATTTTCAATAGTGAATAATTTAAAAACTAAAGCTGTCTGCAAATATTTCACTTTAAAATGGCAATACAAAGAGGCACTTTACCAATGCCTTACCTTTAAACTCAGATTTTGTGCCTGGCTTTGCACTTTCACATGCTACACATTTGGTGAAATCTGCTTTATTCTGCACTAGGCACACTTCACAGTCCCAGCTTCCTTCAGGTTTCTTGAACTTGTCCAATCCTAGGCAGCCTCCAGAAGACAGAGAGACAGGAACAGTGCTGCTACTTGAAGTAGGTACTGAACTTCCTAAAAAACAATGGAGAACACATGAAAATTCTAATTTGCATTACATCAACATCTTAGTGACACCACTAAGCCTCAATGTTCAATTTTTATTAGTGTTTACTATTAGGACAGAGAAAATGCCAGAAATATAAATTTTACATCTTTAAAACAGTATACGCATCTTAGATTTCTTTTAATCTTATAAATGAGCAGCTCACACTCAACTTGCTCAGTGATAAGCACCCTCTTAACGCCAAATTTGAATAATAGCTGTGGTTTTTTTAAAAAACAAAAAAACAAAATCATGCTTGCAAATCAAGAGCCTAAAAGATTAAATTTTTCTTTAAAAACTTTGTCAAATTTCTTCAAACAGTACAGCATTATAAAACATAGGACATAAATTGCAAACAATGTCTAACATAAAATACATAGCCACAGACCACATTAAATTCAACATTTCAAAGTACAGGTCTCTGTCTATGAAATAATCATTTTTGTGTAGAAGTGTTCTATTGTCCACTTTGCAATTCAACTTGACACCACCTACTATGTTCATGGCATTTGTTATAAGCTAACCATTTAACAGATATTAAGTGAGCTTAGACTCTGCAGACATAAAGATGAATAAAATATTATTTAACTTCTAAAGGTGCTCAAGTTCTAAAAAGGGGAAAGTAAAACAAATGCATAGTAGCTCCATCACCAAGATATAAAGTGATAAATGATCTAATACCAGAGAACAAAGAATGAAGAAATGACTAAAGGGCATGAGAAGGATCCACAGACGTGAATTTTAAATCTTTACACAGAACTAGCAAGTATGTTGGGAGAGGAGGTGGCACAAGGAGGAAGGCTTATTAGCAAAGCATAATACATGAAAGGGAAATATAGTTTTAAGAAAAGAGCCATTCATTCTGGCACCCCAACTTCTCCAAATATTCTCCAATTGTCACTTCTCCCAATTACCTGATTTTCGTATTTTATTGGTATGTTCTCTTCCATCTTGCTAATAAAATTGCTCCCTGAGGTATCATCTTTGGTCCATTGCCCTTCTCACAAACTCTAATACACTTTGGTAGTTTTAATCATCAAGAAAAGTTTTCCGATTTGTAACTGCAATCCACACTTCTGAGCTTCATCCTGTGGTCTCTTAGATGGTATTTCTACTATCCACTTGATTAGCTTGGCTGGATGGATCTTTCTCTCTTACATATTTCTCAAGTCTATTTCATTCTCTTTTTCTGACTCTTCCACTGCTATTTTAGTTCAAGACTCCCTCATTTCTTGAATAATAGCCTTCTTACGGAGACTTCTGGTCTTGTTCCCTTAAACCCATCCAACCAAGAGGCAACCGGTGCCATGTTTTTCCTCTCTGGTTATTTCTTTAAAAAAAATTAACTGTTCCAAGTTTTATTCCTGCCACTCCCTTAAGTTAGCAGAGCTCAGTTTTAGGCTGTCTTCTCTATTTACTCCCCTCATTCATGTTCCATCACCTCTATTTCCATGACCTTTTTGAAAACTGTGGGCTAATGACTCCCCAATCTCTTATCTCTAGCCCAGAGGGTCCATTATCAGTATATCCAAAGGCCTCACATATAACTAAAACTCAACTTTAGCAGCTTGAAACCAACATCTTCAACTGTACCTTATTCCACATCTCCCTCTCATTTCATTAGTACACATCACCACTATCTTTGCCTATTATTATTGATAGAACTTCTTAACCTGTCTTCTGGTCCCCAAATTTTGCCACCTTCAAATCTTTCAAAAAGCCACGAAGTGATTTAACAAATACAACTCTGACCATATCACTCTTCTACTTAAAATGATGGCTCATCATTTATACGATGAAGTCGGCGTTCTTCAGTACATATATGTGTTTCCTTGCTTTGTATGTAACAATTCACTGCCTGACACAAAGTTTTATTCTCCCATCAACTCAGAATTAATTTTGGTTTCCTGCATGCATCAAGGGCTGATTTGTTTTTTTGTTTTTTTTTTTTTAAGGGAAGGAAGGGTGTCAGGTGAGGGAAAGATAATTCAGAATGAAGATTCTGAAATCTTATTTCTCACGAAGATGTCCAGCAGAAATGAGAAATACTGCTCACCCCTATATTCAGACACGGGTCTAGGTTAATAACTCAAGAGCATTTCACTGCTCTTAAAGCTACCCATATCATTCCCCCCAGGATACTCATATTGTATTTTATTTAGTACCCATTTCACCATATATCTTTACCAAATAATTATATAACAGTATTACAAAAACAGCAGTCATTTTCAGATATAAATCTTTAGTAACTCTTTAAAATTTGAACAGAGAAACAGGAAAAGCTCAAAACTAACTCCATTTCTCTAGCTGTCTAAGCCCTTTTTCATTGATGATTCATTTACTGCCACTGCGTATCTCTGGAAAATGGTATACAGGTACAGGTGTCACCATTAATATTTAGTCGCAGCCTTTCATAAAGCAATACTGTCTACCCCTTAATGACACTTTCCCTGGAAATGACCACTAGCCATCCTCACTTGTACTTAGAGAAAAAAGAGGCAAAGACATACTTTGTTTTACATAAAAGTTTGAGATTGTCCCATTCTAAGACCTTTCAGCACCTAATCAACTTTGAAAATGATCCTCAAGAGCAAGAAGATTCTGATAGAAATGCATACAAAGAAGAGGTCAAAGTATATCCTGGGCTGATTAACACTAGCCTATTTTAAGATAACATGCAAATCCAACACCAAGCAATTCATTTTAACCTCAAGATAGCTTAGAAAAGTTACGAAGTATGAGGAAATGCTCATCCCGAAATATTTAAAATATTCAGGTTGTTCTTAGTGGTTTTACATAGAATAAATTAAAATGTTCTACTAAAGTAAGGAGCAAAAGCATTACAAACAGCCAAAAACATACCTGGTTTCTCAGACATACAGGACACACATTTATTGTCTTCTGCATTATTAGAAACACAGCATACTGGACATTCCCAAGATCCCACAGGCCTTTTGAATTTATCTGCAAATCCTAAGGTAGCAGTGGTCACAGTGCAGCTGGAAGATGAAGCGGCCATGGTTATAGCACTTTCTGAAGCCACGGGCAATGTAAGGACTCGTTTAACACCAGTTCCAGGTTTCGGTGTTTCGCAAGCTACACATTTTATTGCTTCCGGTTTATTTTGCACTAAACACGTATCACAATCCCAAGTTCCTACTGCTGGTTTAAATTTGTCTCCAAAACCAGTCTCTGATGCAGAAATAGTTGGTTTGTCACTTTTACTTGGTGTCCCAATTCCAGTCTGTTTAGCAGTATCTTTTGGCAATTTTGTTGCTTGACAGGCTATGCACTTGTTGTCTGTAATTCTGTTCTGGAGTAGACAACTATCACACTGCCACGATGATCCAGCTTTTAAACTTTCCCCAAATCCGATTCCACTAGAAGAAAAGCTACTTATTGCTGGTCTTGTATAAACTACTGGGCTTGTAGTAGGCTGAGCAGCAAGAGAATCTGCCTTTGGTGATGTGAAACCTACAATGGGAGGAAAGAAGACAGTAAAAAGAAAAGGTCAGAGAAAGCTTTTTAATCAAAACATTAACTGAAATATTACCACTTAAGAGGTAATTTTCACCTAAGCACTATTACTAATTACATAATAAATGACACTTAGATCTAGTTAAAATTGTACAAAAGATGTTTAATTTGTAGTATATCACCTTCTTACTCTAGGGATTTCTCTATTATAATTCAAACAATACCTAATTTTAGGCTTTAACTTGTATTAATTTACTGATCTATTCTGTCATCTATGTTTTGCCTTCCTGAACACTGATCTACATACAGTATATTCATAGCCTTCCTCCCTCATCTGTCTCTCCTTCCAGATGTTCTGTTGGCTATGCCAAATGACTTCAATGTCTATTATCATTGAGTTTTATCCAGTTACAATCCACTACTGCGGTATCGTCTACTTTTGGTAAAAAAACAGCTGAGCTGTGTAGATATGGTCACTGGACAGATGTCTCTCCAAAATACAAGAGAGGGGTAAGAATTACTTTTAATTATACTAAATTCTATAGAGCTTTAAAATAGTAACAGTTCAATGACGTATATGATAAATTTCAACAAAGATGTACCGAATCATCTGGTAAATCCAAGAAATATAAAAATCAAGACCCAGTTAATCCTAACGGAGCACAAGCTCATGCAACTCAAATACGTGCCTATGCAAAGTTACCAAACACTAATTCGAACAAAATTGCCTCAACTAACTCTCCAATATAATCTCAGAGCCTTTCATGTTGTAAGTATACCATTTTTTTTTTAACTACTGAAGGTATACACACACACACACACACACACACACACACACACACACACACAATTAAGGTATTCAGGTAGAATCACGGAATAATAGGAAGAAAAAAAAGTTTTTGTACTATCAAAACTGCTATCGTTGAATTGATTCATTGATCCACTAAAACTATACTTTACTTGTGAGAATGATGTTTCATTATTATGGACCAATTAATATTTACTTTACCAACAAACTCAGAGACCTGTTTCTCCAGCCCTTAGCACCAAAAGAAAAGGTACTTCAAGGGAAGAAGATATAGAAAGTTAAAGAGATTTTTTTTTTTTTTAAGAGTTTATTTGAGCCAAACTGATGATATATGCCAGGGGGCAAGATCTCAAATGCTCCTGGTTAGAGATTTTCTAGTGCTACCAAGAAATAATTCAGCCTAGAACTATTTTTAGCATAATGGCAAAAACAATCCCACATACCTTGGTTACTCCCAGTGGTCAACAATGTACTATTTTGTTAATGATTATTTTGAGTCCCCAAGGTTGGCAAAGTTTTAACAGTAACCATCTCAAGGTATTACAGGTTTCTATTCCTTCCACTTTTTCAGATTCTCCTAATTTTTCCCTCAAATGAAATGTGACTCCCACAAATTTTTAATATTTAAAGTTAAAAAGGGAGAGGAGTAAACATTACAAATGTGAAGTGTACTCTATATGAAGACAAACTATGTTAATTTGATGCTTATCTACTACTTGGTTAATTCCAAATCGGGGTGCCCCATCCCTAAACTGCAGACCTATACTAGTCTGAGGCCTGTTAGGAACCGGGCTGCACAGTAGGAGGTGAGCAGTAGGCAAGCTAGCGAAGCTTCCTCTGTATTTGCAGCCGCTCCCCAGCACTAGCATCACTTCCTCAGCTCCACCTCAGATCATCAGGCATTAGATTCTCATAGGAGCACCGGTCCTTGGTGCCAAAAGGTTGGGGACCGCTGTTCTGAATTATTGAGACTCCTGTACTCATCTATAAAATGAGACAGCTAGACCAAAAAATTCTAATTCTTCTAAATCTTGTTGAAGCCAACCTTATTTTAAAATTCCTTTTCAATTATACATGAACACATCTGCTGGTCTAAATTCTTTCTGAGCTACTACTAGAGTATTCTATAAACCACTTGTGCATTCTTAAAGTACACATTACAAGTGAACTTGTGACTATTCTCTTTAATTTTCATACCGAAACTTACTCTTATTTGAGGATTTCTAGTCATCGCCTTCAAATTATTACTTACTAGCTTTCACATCTTGTTTCAAGTGAGTACTATCCGTTATATATATGTTAGAACCAGTAAATGTTTGTTTTGTTATACACATACACATATACAATTGGGGGATAATCTGAGAAGAACAAGGCAGTTCAACACTCACAAGAAAGACATGTGCAAGTATATCATCAGGGTTATTTACTTTTATTCCATATTGGCCTATATCTATTAATAGGCAATTCATTCTATACTTCTTTTTCTCCTTCTATATTTGCCTCTTAGAGACTTCATTATAGTATAAAAGTCCTTGAATTCTAAAGAAATAAGTAGAGTTTCTAAGATATTTCCCCCAAAATAATCAGATCTGACTATATCTACATTTAGAAGTCAATCATCTATCTAATTAGCCATAATTTTTTTTAAAGCCTAAAGTACACCACAAATTAAAATAACATCATGAGTTTATAATTAAGATTTTAAACTATCACAAAGGCAGCCATTGTCTTACCAGGGCTTTTCAGAATATCTAGAACACTTCCTTCTTTCAGGACTTTTGCAGGTCTAAAAGGGCACTCACAGTCTTCTTCTAGCTTATTCTTACAGTTTGTACTGTTCACTGCAGTGATATCTTGAGCTGTAATTTTTTTTAATTATAAAAGATATTATGCCAAGAAAAAGCACTAGACTCAAGTTAAAATGTATTAAAAAAATAAAATTTTGATCAGCTTCTAAAACATCATGGAAAAGTCGCTGTAATTCAAAGATAATGAACAAATTAAAAAGTAGAAGGTTAACTTGCCACTATAAGGAAGTAAAACTACTATTTCCCAAGCTGTAAATCTCTCCCCTCCAAAGTGGCAAAAACTAGAAACTATAATTATTACCCAATGAATTCACTGGTAATCAAGAAAATCAAGATGAAACATTAAGATGCTATGGCAACTGAGGTGAGCTGATATAGTGCATGAAATATATAAGCAATTACAAAGCAATTTGTAATATTAATAAAAAAAACCTTAAAAATATTCAACTGAGTGAGTTATTTCATTTCTAGAAATTCACTCTATGATCGCAAATATCTTTCAGTTATAATACTGAAAACCTGGATGATAAATGCTCAATAAGGGGCTGGTTACATATATTAAAAGAATACTGACATGATGAAATGCTATGCAACCACAAAAATCATTCTTAAAAGCACAGCAATGGGTAAAAGGAGATTAGAGGTCCAGAAGATTTTAAATTTTTACATCTAAAGAGTAATGATAGCAGCTAGTGATGAGTAATTTTTATTGCTAATTTTACTTTTTATATTTTCCAAACTTTTCAAAACGAACATATTCTTTTACTTAAATAAGAGATCTATATTTTGAGTATGATAATGGTTTTGTGGTTATATTTTTAAGGGGGAAATTTCTGTTTACAGATGAAATACCTATTGGATTGTTTACAGATGAAATATGTGTTAGATAGTTTCAAAATAACCTGATAGGTGTGGCTTATGTGTGAGGAGGGAAGGAAGGAGAGGGGAAAGGGGAGAGGAGGAGAGAGGGAGGGAAGGACAAGACTGTTCATAAAACGGTAAATGTCAAAGCTGGGTAAAGAGTATATGGGGATTTGACTTCTGAGAATGTCTGAAATTTTCTATAATAAAATATAAATAACCATGTTTTTCTGCCTGTTTGCCAATTAAAAAGGAGTTTCAAAAAATCCTGCCTACCCCTACACCTCACACAATAAACAAATATTAATTCGAAATGCATCAATGATCTAAATAGTAGGACTAAACCATAATACTCCTAGGAGGCAGATCCATGACTATGGATTTGACAATGAATTCTTAGAAATGAGACGAAAACACGAGCAAAAAAAATTTGAACTTCATCAAAATTAAAACTTTTGTGAATATAAAGAGATTATCAAGAAAGCGTAAAAAGATAATCCACTTAATTGGAGATTTACAAATCGTATGTCTGATAAGGATATAGTATCCAGATATATAAAAATGCTTACATCTCAGCAATAAAGAGACAAACCAGTTTTAAAATAGGCAAAGATTTGGACATTTCTCCCAAGAAAATATATAAGGACCAACAAGCACATGGAAAGAAGCTTAACGCCATTCATCACCAGGGAAATACAAATCAAAACAACAATGAAGCACTGCTTCATACCCACTAGGATAGCTATAATCAAAAAAAGAAAAATACTGCAATGAACATTGGGATGTGTATGTCTTTATCAATAAATGTTTTCAAATTTTTGAGGTAGATACCCAGAAGGATTGCTGGGTCATATGGTAATTCTATTCTTAATTTTTTGAGGAACCTCCATACTGTTTTCCATTGTGGCTTGTTGATAATAGCCATTCTAACAGGTGTGATATGGTATCTCATTATGGTTTTGATTTGCATTTCTCTAATAGCGAGCGAAGTTGAGCATCTTTTCATACTTCTGTGGGCTGTTTGTATGTCTTCTTGGGAGAAGTGTCTGTTCAGGTCCTCTGCTCATTTTTTAATCAGATTGTTTTTTAATATTGATTATGTAAGTTCTGTATGTATTTCTGTATGTATTTTGGTTAATAGCCCCTTATTGGGTGTTGTTTGCAAATATCTTCCCCCATTCAGTTGGTTGCCTCTCAATGTCTTCCGACTACATTCAGATTTAAATCCAATTCTTTGGCAGAGCATTCAAAAATTTTTAGAATTTAAAGCTACCTCTCAACATCATGACAAGCTATTTGTAATTTTCAAGGTATATCATGCTTTTTCTCTTGTTCCTATACTCTTGCATTTGCTATTTATTTCTTGGCTAAAATGTTCAAACAGTCTTGACCTGAGTAACTCAGCCCAAATGAGTCTCCATTTCATAAACACCAATCACTCGAAAGAAAACGACTGCTACAAACAAAATCCTATTTAATTATCTGATTATTCATTTATTTCCCTAATAGAATAAATTATTCATTTATTTCTTGAGTTCAGAAATTATCGCTATTTGCAGAGGCCAGCATAACTCTGACATAATAAAAATGCTGTGAATTGAACAGTAAACCTAGAGATGGAATACACAGACAATCCTTGAATTTATTATAATGAGATTTCATGTATAATTAACTGTCACCTTATTCTGACCAAACAAAGACAATGGAAAATCTGCTGTTGTGACTATTCCTCACACAACCAAACTGCAACATTTACATTTAGGGAGCTAAGTATCTCTGAGGATAATTACTAAAAAGCATTGTCAAAAAGTTGGCATTAGCTCCTATTTGATTTTCAGAGCTAACTTCACTCAAATAAAAGTATTTATAGAATTGCCAAAGGTAAGAGAATTTGAAATACTAATCTAATCCATGCAACTATTTTTATGTAAAAATTTATAAGAAATCTTTACTTACCTGAACTACTTGTAATTGGTTCTGAAATACTACTAGAACCAGAAAGTTCTGCTGTTTTTGCAACTGGCACACTAAATGTAAATCCAATCTGTAAAGAGAAAAGTTACCCTTGTAAGTGTCACATTAGTTTTAAGTTTTACACAAATATCAAATATATAGCTTTTTTTTATTCGAAGTCAAAAAATATATATTTCATTTATTCTAAGACTCACAGTTTTTCCTATTTTACAGTCTCAGAAATTAGGATGCTTCTTATAACAAATGATGTGTCATAGTTTAACAGCAACATTTTTAATTTCTTAAGCATTTTTTCTTTCAAAGCAGTACATAGAATAATAATGTGTTCCTAATACCCAATTTTGTTTCTAAGTATCTTTTTCTAATAAAAAGCATGAGGCTTTTAGACAATGGACAGATTTCAGGCATGCAGTAGGGAAATTACAAAATGATCTAGAACATTTAGTTGTAACAGAAAACAAGAACACAATAAAAACAAGGGGCAACATGTCAAAATGATACACCTGCCAAATAAGGGTACAGCAAACTGAACACTAAACATATTCTTACACAAAATGTCTTAATTTTAAAAAAATACATAGTTTATAAAAACCTAAAACTTTTCTAAGTTAAAGGCAATTCAAGAAACATGTTATCTAAATGCATTATAATTTAGGTCTTAATCTTAATTGGACACAGGACCAAGAAAAACAAAACAGCAACTAAAGGACAGTCTGGGGCTGATGAAGGAATCTAAATACAGACTATGTTATTATTATATCACATTTTATTAACTTAGGGGATACATGAAAAAGTATCAAGAGTATTAAGATGTCGCATTTTAACTTTCAAATAGTACATGAGAAAACACATGCCCATGTGTGTGTGTGTGTGAGTGTGTGTGTGTGAGAGAGAGAGAGAGAGAGAAAGAGAGAGAGAGAGAGAGAGAGAGAGAGAGAGAGAGTGTGTGTGTGTGTGTGTGTGTGTGTGTGTGTGTGTGTGAGAAAAAATATGCAGGTGTTCATTCATTCAAATCTTCTTACCACCAATGGCATCTCAGATTTGATAAAAATATAGTACACCTTTGAAATCAATAAATATGAAATAGTCATTCATTATTACTTACAGATGATGGAGGTAGTACATCTGCCTCAGTAGATTTTACAATTGGAGATGAAAATCTAAATATGGGACTGCCAGTGTTGTTTGGAGAGGTCATTTGTACCTGGTTTTCCAAATTATTAAAGAGTTACAAAAAGAGCTTTTTAGAAAAAGAAATTTACAATAAAATGGACCTTAAGCAAATTAATTATTCCAAAGAAGCCAAAAGTAAATTTCTTTCCCCTTTTAAATTTAAAAATCACTTTTTAACTTCAGAAAAATACTAACAATAACTGCTATAAAAATCTGGCTTTCATTTGTAATATAAGTATACACTATTTTAGATATGGATATTTGTCCAAAGGAGAAAAATAACATCTATAAACATATGTTCAGAAAAAGTAAAAGCCAAGACAAAAACATAAAAATTTCAGGAGATTAAAGACATTAGAACTATGTGAAAAATAAAAACAAATCAATTCTTACATAGAAAAACATATCTTAATTGAAAACATTGTTTACAAACTTACAATCTCTAACACATTGCAAAAGAAATTAAAGAATACTCCCACTATAACATCCCATTATAATGTGCATTTTTTTAAAAAAGCAAAATAGACCACCTAGGAAGACCAGGTGCTGCAGGCATAAAAAATAAATTAAAAAGCAAAATACCATTTCCATTTTTGTCTTCTTACTCTGAGTTATTGATCTTCCATAGTGAAAATTAATCACTACTTTAAACTGAATATTAGATTTTTTTTTTAAATAATGAGAACAAAAACCACCTCTATTTGTACAATGGTTTGGTACCTTGTTTGTTAATGACTGTGCAGGACTAATCGATGATGGAGAAGTTGCAATCACAGGGGAACTAAAACTGAAGGTAGGCAGTGAAGAACTGCTGATGGGTAGAGTGATTTTCGGTAATACTGGTATTTCCATTTCCTAAAACACAATATATTTTATAATGATATAGTCCATCCTTTGTGTCATCCTTTTATCTCTACTTATTTTCAGGTAGAATTTATATAGTTACACATAATTTTACAACAGGAAGAACAAAGCACCATGCAGTGTTAACAATGTGAGCTCTTAAATCAAAAAAATCTAAGTAAGATTTGAATCCCAGTTGTGACACCAGCCAGCCATGTTTGACTTTGTGAATCTAACTGCCCTAAGTACCAATTTTCTGATTGATGAAAATGAGGGAAAAAATAATGTACCATAGTTGTTATTAATATAAAATACAAAGTTATATATGGTCTAGGCATGTAAAACAAGCATTTAAGAAACATCAGTTCTATTGAGTTTGGTGAATGGCCTTGGTTTTTAACCCAGTATAGCAAAGGCCACCTCAAGTCTCAAATGACTCAGATTAAGAACAAAAAGAGTTCCACTTCTGCTAATGGTGGAGTAGCTTATTCTGACATAACAATTATAAACTCTGGACAAAATATTAAAAAAAAAAATAAATGAAAACATTGGAGAGCATCCCAAAACAAGCAGAAACTGGAGGGAAGAAGACACCTGGAAGAAGAGAAAGGCACTGAGTGTGTTTCCTCTTGGTGCCAGTGGATACTTGAAATTCAAAGAGGAAATTGCAAATGTTTTGGTTGAGGAATCAGAGGACAGACTAGGTGACCACAGTAGCTAGAAAATGAAGGAAGATGCGGGACTGAAGGGCCATAGAAGGTGAGCCCCAAGTCTGCACACAAGAAGTCCAAATCTCTGGCAGACCTGTAAACAACATGTGTGTGAGGCAGACATCAAGCAGCTAAGACAAGAGAGTTTCAGCTGCTGCTACCACAGAGGAAATGCAGTCTGAGTTCAGGGAAGTTTACTGCCAGCTAAAACAATCTGAATACTTCAAATGGATGCAGTTTATTACACATAAGTTACATCTCAGTAAAGTCAACCACCCCGCCAAAAAAGAAAAAACAAAGACACTTTCAGATAAAAGAAAGATATGAGAATCTGTTGCCATAAAACCTGCTCTAAAGTTCTTCAGGAGAAAAGAAAATGATACCAAATGGAAACTCAGATTTCTGGAAGAAAATGGAGAATGTGAGAAAACATTAATTAAAAAAAAAAAAAAGTTTTTTTCTCTTAATTTCTTTAAAATACATATAACTGTATAAAGCAAAAATTATATTCTGTTGGCTTATAGCCTATCTATTCAAATGTAATACAGCATAAAATAACAAGGAAGAGGAGGTAAATCAAACTAAAGTTTCAAGATTCTTAAATTTTTATAGGAAGTGGCACAACAGTAACACAAAGTTGAATGTAAAAGTTAAGGATATATATCATAATCTCAAGAGGAACCACTAAGTAACAAAGAGATAAAGATAAAAAGCCAAATAATTAAAATGGAATTCTAACAAATATTCACTTAACCCAAAAGAACGCAACTTTAAAAAAGAACAAGAAACAAAAAAAAAGGGAAATCAGAAAATGAAAAAGTAGGCCATTATCCAATCATATCAACAATTACATTAATTTTAAACATTACAATTTTTATGCAGAAGTAGATAAAAAGGCAAGATTTAACTATATCTGTCTACAGGAGACTTACTTTAAATGCAAAAACATACATATGTTGAAAGTAAATGGATGGAAAAGGAATAACCTGCGGTTAGTAAGCATAAGAAGGCTTATTCTAGTAATAGAATGGATGGCTATCATAATACCAAATAAAGTAGATTTCAATACAAAGAATATTTCTAAAGATTTTTTTTAAAAGAACATTTAGTAATATTAAAAGCGACACATCACTGAGGAGCCATAATGATGTTAAAGTGTAGGTCCTAATGAGGGCCTCAAAATACGTGAAGCGAAAATTGACATAATTGAGGGGGGAAAGACAGTTCACCAAATAAAAGTTGACAATTTAACTCCTCTCTCTCAATAACTTTAACCAAACACTCCCCAAAGATCTTAGAACAAAGATCTAAGAAATACTATCAGTCATCTAATCTGACTTCTATGAACAAAATATCCAATAACTGCAAAATATATATTCTTCAAAATTCATCAAGCAAAGCATACACTGGGCTATAAAATAAGTCTCGATGCATTTCAAAACATTAAAATCATGATAAAACAGAGCTCTAAATAATCCATGGGTTACATAAGAAATCAAAAAGGAAATTACAAAAAACATAAAAGCATTACTATAATCTTCTAGAAGATAACACAGGAGAACTTCTTTACAGCCTGGAAAGAGACAAAGGGTTCTTAGAATACAAAGCACAATAAAAATAATGGGAAATAAATAAATGAAGACTTTGTAAAATTTAGAACATCTGCTGATACTATTCAGAAAATGAAAGGCAGGCCAGACTGGGAGAAAATATTTATATGACATGTACCAAAGTACTTTCATCCAGAATTTATAAAGAGCTCCTAAAACTCAATAATAAGATGATTTAATTTTTAAAAAGGCAAAATAACAGAGACTTCAAATACAAAGACATACTAATGGCCAATAAGCACAAAAACAAAAACACATTACTAGTCATCAGGGAAATGTAAATTAAAATTATAAGATACCGCCACACACAAAGCAGAATGGCTACAATTAAAAAAATGACAATCAACTACTGGTAAGGATGTAGAATAATAGAAATGCTCACACATCTGGTGGGAGTATAAAATATTACTCGGACCTTCACTTCTAGGTATTTACTCCAAGAGAGGTAAACATGTCTACAAAAGGGTACAAGAATGCTGACAGTAGTTGTACTCATAAAAAAAGCCAGGAAAAAAAGAATGCACACTGAATTAACTGTACTAACATAAAAGTTTAGAACAAGCAAAACCAATATATGGTAGAAATAATGAGAACAGTGATTGCCCCTGGGGTAAGAGGCAATGAGTATTGACTGGGAAAGAGCATGAGTGAATTTTCTGTAGAATTGGAAATCCTCAGGAGTTCAACACCTCAATAGGGGTTTGGGTTACACAAGCATAAGCATTTGTCAAACTCATTAAATGGTATACCTAAGAATTATACATTTCACTACATGTGAATTCTTGCTAACTTAAAAAACAACAAAATTTAACTATAGTTCATGCAATGAATGCTGAAGTATTTGGGGGTGAAGTATTGATGTCTGAAACTTACTTGGAAATGCACCCAAAAAACAAGATGGATATTTATTTGATAAAGCAAATACAACAAAAAATTGGAATCTAAGTGCTGGGAATGTGTGTTCATTGCACAATTATTTCAAAATTTCTTCCATTTGAAACATATAATCAAATCTGGGGGTGAGTGGAGAGGAAGGAAACACAAGGAAACACAAGACATATTTGGATATTTTGTAGGGATGTTTCTTCCCATCTCCAACCTTTAGCTTTATTTCCTTCCCTTTAAAACGTTAAAACACCTGGACACATTCCCTGAATAACCTATTCTTCATGCTAATTTAAGCCACATACTTGGACATACTGGTTCTTTATATTACTGACCTTGAACCAATTCTAAATTTGATTCCTACTGACCAAAATTTTGATTTGATCAGAGGTGGAAGAAAGTAAACCAAGAATCAAAATACATCAGTCCCTGTTAAGTAGGAAGAGTACCTGAAAGTAGCATAATTTGCTTACATTCCATTAAAAATAAAATTTCTATTTGACCTTTCCTGAAAGGTCACTAAAATATCCATAAGA
The DNA here is from genome assembly GCF_000151845.1 of Pteropus vampyrus. Taxonomy (NCBI): domain Eukaryota; kingdom Metazoa; phylum Chordata; class Mammalia; order Chiroptera; family Pteropodidae; genus Pteropus; species Pteropus vampyrus. The sequence continues at coordinate 2,880,309 of NW_011888861.1, read as the reverse complement.
GATCCATTAAAATATCCACAAAAATGAATCTCTGATCTTGTACCAAATAATCCCATTAGCTAAAACTAAATTAAGAAACTAGTGGTCATCTGAAACAAAAAAATACTATTGGGTACAAATTAAGTAAGGAAGAGTCTATCCAAACCTATTCCATCTAGACAAAAAATCATAGGGTAGACAGGAAACCTGGGGCAGCATCCTATTTAGTACCTCTTTCCTCAGAAATGTGGAGACTGTAACTCCAATGTGGAATACAGCTAGGGACAGAAGGAGTTGAGTGAGGCATCCTGGGAAGTGAAATTGGCAGTTGGCAGTTGGCTGGAATCGAGAGAGGGGGCCCAGATAAGGGAAGAGGTGATATAGAGGTCTGGGGAGTTAGGTTTTCGTAAAGCTCCTAACAGTTAGTAAGTATAATGGGTAATAAGAGCAAAAATAAGTAAATAAACATTTAACTACTGCCATCCCCAAAATGTCTCAACACAGCAAAATTGCACTAAACACAAATCTGTGAGATGGCTAAAACTGAGCCTACAGGTATCAACCTGAGATTCAGCTAAAGATCTTAGAAATTATACCTTCAAAAAATTAAAACTGAAGAAGCAAAATTCACAAATCTATCTTGAGCAAAAACGAAACCAAGCTAATGTTTTTCTCATACAAAGATAAATTTTAAAAAGACAGGGCCACAACTTTTACTAAGAAATATAAAAACCTGTCTAAAGAACAAGGCTCAAAGCTTTATTAATTGATACTAATTTCCTTATGTATACAAAATACGACAACCCATTTCTTAAACGTAAATAAGTCTACATAAAGAGCTTAATGACCAAAGAAATTTGGTTTGCTAAGGAAACTACAAAATTTTATGCACCATATAATCGATAGTATTCAATACTTTTCTTTCAAGATGGTATAATAGATTAATACATTCTCTCACTTTGCAATAGTCCAGAAGAGCAACAAGTAGAACCTAAGGTAAAAACAGAGCCTCAAGACCAGTAACTGAGTCAAGGCCCCTAGCATAAATATCACAAGACAGGTTATATGGCAGGAAGTCCAAACTGCCAAATAAGTCATGATTCTGGTGAGTCCGAGAGGCACAATTACAAAACTGCTAAATTAGAAAAGAGGATATAAAGAAAAAAATGGAGCTCTCCTACTCTAAATAAGCCAGTAAAATAAAATACTAATAGACATAAAGAAAATTAATACTAATACATAGAACAATTTCAATTAAAACATGATTTTACAGTCAACAAATTGTTAGATCTCCTATTTAAAAGTCTAAAAATATACTCCTAAGAAACTCATGGGTCAATGAGAAAGTCACAAATGAAATTTTATTTAGAAACAAATGACAAATGAAAATACTATGTATCAAAACTTAAATGATCCAGCTAAGTCAAAATTCATTAATAAAAAGACTGAAATGAGATCTGTGTTCAACTCAAAATAGGTAGAAAACAAACAGAATAACCCATTAGAAAAAAATGGATAAAGAGAAAACTCAAATAGCAAAGAAATTCACAAAAAGATGTCTCCCTTCCCGAGTAAACAACGAAATGCAAAATAAAACTCCAATGGCATGCTACTTCACAGCCATCACATTGGCAAGAAATTTTAAATGAACAAAATTGAGTACAGGTCAGGATAAAGTAAAAGCAGATCTACCTACTGTTCTGGAAGTGTTAAACTGTAAAACTACCTTGAAGAGTAATAAGGCAACATCTCATACATGTGAAGATGTGTATCATCCCCCATAATCTATCAATCCTATTACTAGATAGTCTAGAGAAAATATTACATGTAAGCCCAGGCAGAAATGCATAACTATTCACCTTAGCAAGTATTAGGAATCACCCAAATGCACCCTGCAGAATGAACTGTGGTAAATCTTCACAACAGATAAATATATAACAAATAATCTAGCTACCTTTCACAATTCTGATAAATTTCACAAATAATATAAAGAAAAAGGCAAGTGAGATGAATACATACCACACTAATCCATTTATAGAAGTTTCAGAAATTAGGAAATCTTAATTGTATAATAATATTATGAAGGTCAAATAATTTCAACTACAGTTCTGTTTTGGAAGAATTATGACTTTTTAATAACACCCATGAAATTTTAGGAACTAGGTTAGGTTTTCTCTGTTGTCAAAGTGAACATGATTAAAAATTTTAAAGGCTAGTAGTTTAAAACACACACACACACACACACACACACACACACACACACACACACACACACACACACACACACACACACTGAAGAAGGGGCTATTTCAATGACAGGTTATTCCTGTTCTGGGTCTCCTCAAAATCCACCCCTCCAGATCTCCACCACCATAGCACACCAAATCTCTAAATAAACATTAAGAGTATTAAGTATATAACTCTACCTTCTCCTCTGGAGGTTTAGTTGCCACAAAGCGTGTTCTCTCTCGTCTTATCTTGCCACCTCCACTACCTACTCCAGAAGATAAACCATTGGCTGCAGACATACTGAAATTTGGGTAAGAAAAACCACTAGGCAAAAAAAAGAGAAAAAAATTAAAACAAATGACACAGGAATTTGTTAACTACCTAAAAATTAGAGAACTTTTAATAAAAAAATAGACGTACGGCTGAATGTGATTTTAAAAACTGACAAGATTTTGTGTATAAAGTTCCGTTTTTCAACTTCTTAATCTTCAAAAAGGTTTATGTGAATCAAATATAGACCTTATATTAATACAAAGTTTAGCTATAAAGATGACATTACCTTTCTTGTTCTCTATTTTGTCCTGGTGTCATATTTTTTTCATATCCAGTCTAGAAAAAATGAACACAGCATATTTAAACGCTTGCTTATTTGTTTTAATTTTCTTAATACCACCCTTCTGTGAGTTTTAATATTTAGAATGAGGAATTTGATGGTTTTTGGTTAACGAATCCTAAAATTTTCACCTTATACCCTGGCTTCTGAATGGAAACCAAGAGTTATAGTGTAGTTATGTATTCATAAAATGTCACTGAGCCCAAATGTGCTTTAAACAAAATGGTAGTATACAAACAATACTATTTACTAACCACAAAAATACTTTTACTTATCTCTTGTTATGGCCTTTTAAACATGCAAGCAAATTTAGAAAGATATTCCTTTCATTTCATGAAATGATTTTCTGAAACCTATCAAGTTCCTCCACTAAAAGGAATCAGGATTCCTCAGAGAAATGGCTGATTACAGGGCTGGGTTAGAAATTTACAAGATGAGCCTGAATTACTATTTAGTTGACGAACATGGACATGATCTTGGATTTTTGCTTTTGCCACAACTGGCAATATCAAAATAAAATCTGTAGATTACATAATAGTATTGTACCAATGTTAAGTTTCTGGTTTTGAATATTGTTCTGCGGTCATGTAAAAGATTTCCTTGTTTGTAGAAAACACAGAAAAAGATAAAGCAAATATAGTAAAATGTGGAGTTCTTAAAATTTTTCTTGCAAGTTTTTAAGTTCAAAATTATGTTCAAAATACTTAATTTTGATAAAGCGAATATGACAAAATGTTAATGACTAGTGAATCAAGATAAAAGAGTAAAAGGTAAACATTGTACTGTTCTATCAACTTTAGTTTTAAAAATTTCAAGAAATTGGATTGTTATGAAAATTAAATCAGATTAACTATAAGTAAAAGCACAAACAGTAAGATGCTATGTAAATACAAAAAAACACTAGTTAAATGATACAAGAAAACACAAGAACCCAGAATATGGGACATTTTATAAGACAAATGGCCTGGTCTCTTGAAAAACTAATGTGTCTAGTAATTCCACTCCTAGGTATAGACCCCATGAGAAATGAAAATGTATGTCCACATGCACAAACAAAAAAACACTTGTACACATAAGTTCATAGCAGGATTATTCATTACAGTCAAAAAGTGGAAACCCAAATGTCCTCAACTCATGAATAAACAAAATTTGGTACATCCAAACAATGAAATAATATTCAGCCATAAAAAGGAATGAAGTTTTCATAGATGCTACGACATGGATGAATCCAAAGAACATTATGCTAAGTGAAATAGGCCAGTCACAAAGAACCACATATTTTAAGATTCCATTTATACGAAATGTCCAGAATAAGCAAATCTACAGAGACAGATCAGTGGTTGCCTAGGGTTGGAGGGGTAGGAGTGAGGAATGACTAACGGGTATAAGCTTTTTGTGAAGTTGAAGAAATGGTGATGGAAATATTCTAAAATTGGTTGTAGTGGTGGCTGAACAACTCTGTGAATATACTAAAACCACTGAACCATATACTTTAAATAAACAGTAGGAATTATATGCCAATAAAGCAGTCATTAAACATAAAAAAATGTGGTAAGGGTGAAGGTTTGAGGCCTAGAAATACAAACCAAAAGCAATGCGTAAAACTTGCTTGGATTCTGGTTCAAAAAAGCAGCTATAAACAACATTTGAATATGGACTAGATATTAGGTAATATTTAGGAAGAAACTGGCATTAATTTCTTAGATCTGAGAATACAAAAGTATTTAGAAAATGCATAAGTACTCAGAATACAAAGTACTTAGAGATGAACAGATGTGATATCTGAAATTTCTTTTCAGATAGTCCAACAACACAAAATACACAAATAAAGCAAATCTGGCAAAATTATTTATTCTAAACCATGAATACATACTAGTGTTTATGAATGAACATTAATTTGAGATTTGATTAAGGTGCCAGCCATTTTAAAGGCGTACCAATGGATAACCATCACTAATTTCACCAACTATTACCTAGTTGGCAAACAAACGGTAGAGTACTTATATTTTACATTATTTATTCTTGTTCAATTTAATCGATATTCAAAGACTAGTAAAAATAAAAACATACTTACACTGTATTTTTTATCTATTCTTTGATTAGTCTTCCTTAATTCACCAGATGGAGTCAGAGATGGTTTAAAATAAACTGTTCGATTTGCTGCTATGGATACCGGCTTTGGGGTCAAGAGTCTCTGAACAGGGGGATATGGAGAGTCCACCTTAAAGGTAAAAGGAAATCAAAGACAAACATTTATTTTCATATACGTCAGTGATGCACAACTAAAAATTATTTGACAACAGTTAATGTGACCTAGAGACTATAAGTACTCCCTAGAGAAATATCCAGTGCATGCAAATACAAAGAGAGAAACTGACAGTAATAGAACCAATGGTGTGTGTGTATGCATGCGTGCATGTTTGTATTTTTATTTAAACATATGTACACATTTATACATAAAATTCAAAAATGGTTTCATAGACTATTTTATTCCAGATTTAATGACTTTTAGCACACTGTGCACAAACGCAAAATGGGAACTATATTTAACACTGTTCTACAAATCTAAGCTTTTACAGGATGAATTACAAATATATAAACTAAATATGTAAACAAAAATTGATTTTGCAACATTTTCCCCCAAATTACTATCTAAATTTTCTTCAGCTACAAATAAGGTATTTTTAAACCTGTTATGAAAATATTTTTATTGGTAAAAATGTGAGCAATTTAATTTTCCCCTACTGTGATTTAAAAACCAAACCAAAAGTCTTATAATTTAAATCTAAGTAGTAAAGCACTACTAAGAATTCCAAATATTAAAATGAACCGGCTTTATTATCTCAGTACACAAGTGTTTTGTCAACAGTCTTTTGCTACACTGAAACACAGTAAAAATCCTGTTGGTTTAAGATGACTATAAAGCCAAGAGCTTCTACTCTGTCCAAAGGCCATAATACTATGAATACAGTCCTTTCACACAGCAGCAGCTGTGAACAGCACTGGTTTCTAGGGCAAAGCCTCTGTATGGTTACTAGCTTTTCAATCTAAATCCTCATCACAAGTTTGATCCTACAACTCAGAGAGACAGTTATTTTGCAGGCTGTTCTGACTACATCCGTAAAACATGAACTACAATATTGTTTTTTGGCCTTTATAATTCCTAACACACATTAATAAAATTTTTATTAATGAGATCATCTATAATTGCACAATTTTTTAAGTCTACTTCTTTTTAAGCAATCTGATATAAAATAGGAGTGTGAGAAAAGTAACTAATGGATATTAATCTCATTACAGCAGCAAATGGATTCCCTCTTGCCTGATTATAAACATCTATATAATTCTAAAAATTGAGAAGAAACACTATCCCAAGAAAAAAACGCCATTTTCTTCTCTGCATCAGAATTTCAATAAACATAATTATAAATGTAATTTATCAATATCTCTAATACAGTCCCCAAATTAATCAATTGCTTCTTAGGAAACTTCATGTTGTAATAAATGCTTCCCCAAGAAAGGATCTGGGAATCTGCATCCCCTGAAGGATATTTAACTAGCCATGAATATAACTAACAAAAAATATACTCTTTAACCTTGGTTATTGAGCATTTTATTTTTTTCCAAAGTAAGCTCCAAAGCTAATTTTAACAAAATAGAATACATTAAAAAGAGTTATCAAGATATAATCTATATTATATATTTTTTAGCTCTGCTATCTTGAACAGTATTTTTGGCTGATGGAAGTGTGCCAATTTGAAATATTACACACAACAGATAAATGTTTGTTAATGAGAAAAGTTTACAAAGATAACTATGTTCAATGGGCACTTTAGTTCACCAAAATTCTAATTACTAAACACTTCAAGCTCTATTCACTCCTATCTTTACTTATCCAAAGGTAAGAGTTATTCATTAAGACTGCCAAGGTGCTGAAGATGGGAATGCCAAATAACCAAAAATTACTTAATGAGCATCTACTACATATACAGCATTATGCTACGTAAGGTCCTCACACGAGGCAACAATAACCAAGTAAAAAAATGTTATTTTTCAAACATTTTCCCTAATGACTATCAACTAAAGTCAATTTTTACATTTGCTAACCTAAAACAAATAAAACAAAATGGTTGCTACATTACATCAATAAATGCTAACAAAGTCTTACCTTTTCCCTTTTGCCCCGATAATCTGTGGTGGTATCTATCCCACTCCTATCAAGAGGCTGAAAAGATGGAATACTATTAGAAATAGATGGCAAACTTTGGAAAATATGACTTTCATCAATTTTATACGTAAAATTGTTATCTCATTTAAAAAGTTTAAAAATCAACTTACAGAATTCAGTGGAGAAGAAATAGATGGAATTCTTTTTGCATCCTGTTAATGTTGAAATAACAAAATTAAGATTTTCCACTAAACTCAAAATTTCTGTTACACTCCTGTATTTAACTGTGATTTTAAAATTTACCGCTAGAGGGCTTGACATCTTCTCTAAAGATTGCAATATTCGCCGAGCTGTTGAACTAGTCACACCATAGGATTGTGCATTGAGTTGCTTAGCTTTCATCTGTCTTCTGACTGGTGCCTATAAAGTAAATTTTGTATTATTTGATGAAGCTGTGAATTCTGAATTCTAAGGCACATATTTCAGACAATGAAAATATTTACAAAATAGAATGGATGTTCAAAGTGAAATAGGATTTATGTGTTAATAGCAGCTTACCTCTTGGTGGTGTCATTAACCGTATATTCAACTTTTCCTTATGCTTTTATTGAAAATCCGATTCTTTGTATGAAAAATTACTTTTACAATCAGAAAAAAATGGTAAGACAGCATGTACCACTCTAAAGATCTAGCAGCTATGTCAAATGGAAAAAATGAGATAACTGATAAAACATTCTAGCATTATCTTAATCTGTTTATCCCTGATGTTTAAATCGAAGAACACTAAATTAAGGAGAACTTTAGTAAAATATTATTGTTATGGGTATTAAATAATATTTAATTATAGTAAATTCCAAAATAATTAAACAAAGAGATTGTGGACTCTACTATAATGGAAATAAAAATTTTAAACTGACTTGTTTCTGATATTTCAATTTAAGAACAATTTTTAATACACAGGCTAGCTTATTAAAGAGCTTTTTAACTTTCCTAAAATTGGGGTTAAGGAAATAACATTATAAAGAATAGACGAGTAGTCTTTAATACACAAACAATATTACAAGTCCCAACAGAAACACTTCCTTTTCTCAAGAATGCATTACGAAATTTCAATAATCAAGGCATTACCACAAATCAAAGTAGGTTAGCAAGGCTCGATATAAAAAAGATATAACAATCAAATTATAACCAAGTTTCTATAAATAGCTGATATCTACAAAACTGAACCATAATAAACTGAATATTTCTCTGATACCAAACATCCATTATATTTTCAGAGTAGCTACAATATTCTACATTTTTATTAAGAATCTGGTGCCAAGGATTACTGTCCAGACAAGATGCCTTGGCAAACACGAGGCAACATAAAAATCCTCTAGGAAAATGTGACAATCCGTCCTGTCACTGGATTCTACTAGCCACTGGCCTCTCAAGGTCTTAGTTCACTAATCAATAATTAGGAAATGAATTAAAGAGTCTTAAATAAACCTTCCAATTCTAACACTCTAGAAAAAAAATAGGTTCATCTCAAATGTCAATAATAAACATCTGAAAGCCTGTGCTGAGAATGATTCTTACAGTATCTCAGGACTCAGCATTAAAAAGTACAAAATTCCATATACAAAACAGAGGAAGAAGTAAGAGGGACAGACTCTGACTTGGGACTACTGTGTGAATCATGGGCTTGCATCATCTTATCTTCTACTGATGTGCTAAACTATTTTAGCAGTAATTTTTTAAAAATAGTATCACAGTCTAATTTAAAATTTAGGAAAAGCTCCCTGCATAATTTCAAGACCCAGTTAACACTTTCTTAAACAAATATTGCCCTTCATGAACATACTCAGAAATAATACTCATAATTACTGTTAACTATTTATGAAAGCATCCTCTAATTAGGAAAACAAGAAACTAAAGACAAATCTTCAAATATACTTTTTTCTATGCAATTTCTATTCCTGTCAGAGGTTTTCATCTTTACACAACTTCCCTCTCCAGAAGCCTACATGCTTAAAAGTATTATTACTCCTCCATTTTAAAATGTCAAAATCAGTAAACACCGTAACAACATGTATACAAAACAGAATTTTTACAAGCCCTAAGAAACTCTTAGGATAAAACACAGAATGGTGCAATTTATCTTAAATTGGTATTTTTTAAAAAGTTATCAATTTCCAATTGTTCTTTACTAAGGTATATATGTAAATCTAACTGATTTTGTATATTGACCTTGTATTGTGACCTTGCTAAATTCACTTATAACTTCTCTTCTACTGACTTGGGAGTTCTTATGTAGATAAGCATGTTGTCTACATATATGAATAATTTTATTTCTTCCTTTCCAATATGTATGCCTTGTATTTCTTTTTTCTTGCATTGGCTAGGGCTTAAAGTATGTTTAACAGTAGCAGTGATAACAAACATCCTTGCTCTCTTCCTAAACTTAGGAGGAAAATGTTCAGTCTTTCACCATTAGTATGATGTTAGCTGAAGATATTCTGTAGACACAATTTATCAAGTTGAGGAGGTTCTCATCCATCCCTAGGTCTGCTGAAAATTATTATCATGAATGAATATTATTTTTTGCCAAATGTGTTTTATGCATCTGTAGAGATGTTGATGCAGTTTTTTCTTTATTTACACGGTAGATAACATTAGTTTTCAAATGTCGAACCAACCTTATATTCGTAGGATATATCCCACTTGATCATGATGTAATATCCTCTTTATAAGCTGTAATATCCTTTTTATATAATATTCTTTTTATATTTGCAAATAAACAATTTGCAAATTTTTGTTAAGGTGTGTGTCTGTAATTCATTAGAAATACTAGTCTGTAGCTTTCTTACAATGTCTCTGGTTTTAGTTATCAGGGTAATGTTGGCCTCTTAAATGTGTTGGGAAATGTATGGAAAAATCTGTGTAGAATTGATATTATTTCTTTCCTAAATGTTTGATAGAATTCACCAGGGAAATTATCTGGGCCTTAAGTTTTCTTTGCTGGAAGGTATTTTAACTATGAATTCAATTTATTAATAGGTTATATACACTATTTATTCTTGGCTAATCCGAAATAACATGAAATACTTAGGTATAAATCTAACAAAATATATGCAAGATCTGTGTGATTACAAAACAATGACGACAGAAATTTTAAAAGACCTAAATAAATGTTAAGATATATTGTGTTCATGAATTGGAAGACTCAATTTTGTTAAGATGTATATTCTTCCCAAACTGATTGGTAGACTCAATGCAAGGCCAATCAAAATCCTTGTAACAACTGATATGGTAATTCTAAAATCATGAAAAGCAAAGGAACTAGGAAAGCCAAAACAATCTTGAAAAAGAACAAAGTTGGAGGACTTATATTATCTGATTTCAAGACTTACTGTAATCAAGACAGTTTAGTGTTGGCGAAAGGATCAATACAAATATCAACAGAAAAAACAGAGAGCCACAGTATGGTCAATGGATTTCTTAAAGGTGCAAAGGCAAGTCAATGGAGAAGGTATAGTTTTTTCAACAAATGGTACTAAAAAAACTGGACATTCATATGTTAAAAAAAATGAATCTTGATTCACACCTCATACCAAAAAAATTAACTCAAATGAACCACAGCCCTAAATTAAAACCTCAATCTTCTATGAGAAAACCTCAAGAAAATCTTTATGACCTTGGGTCAGGCAAAAATGTCTTTGATACTAAACCAAAAGCATGAATCATAAAAGGAGAAAAAAGAATATACCAAATGTCATCAAAATAAAAATTCTCTTTAAAAGACACTGTTAAGATAAGCCAGAGGAAGAGAAGAAAATATTTGCAAAACACATATGTAATAAAAGACTTATACCCTGAATAATTAACTCTCAAAATTCATTAATAAGAAAACAGCCCTATTAAAAAATGGGCAAAAGATCTGAACAGGTATTTCACCAAAGAAGATCTACTGATAACAAATAAGCACATGAAAAGATTCTCAATGTCATTAGGGAATGCAAATAAAATCCACAGCAATTTGGAATTGCTACTACATACCTAATAAGAATGGCTAAAATAAAAAACAGAAACAAGAAACTGATGACCGACAAGTGCTGACCACTCTTATGTTACTGGTTTTGAAAACAGTTTGGCAGTTTACTACAAAGTTTAATGTATACTTATGACCCAGCAGTCTAACTTCTAGGTCTTACCCAAGAGAAATGAAACTTAATGTTTATACAAAATGTTCATAATGGATTTATTCACAATTGCCAAAAATTAGAAACAATCCAAGTGACCTTTCACTGGTGAATAAACTGTATTATAGCTCAGCAATAAAAACAAACTATTGATATATACAAAAATATAGACTGATCTCAAATGTATTACACTAAGTAGCACAGCCAGATTCAAAAGACTATATACTATATTATTAAATTTATATGACATTCTGGAAAAAATAAAACTACAGGGAAATAAAATAGATCAGTGGTTGCCAGAAGGTAAAAGTAAGAAGAATGAGTGACTACAGAGATGTGCGAGGTAAAATTTTGAAGTGATGAAAATGTGTGTTCAATATTTTGATTGTGAAAGTGGTTACACAACTGTGTTTTGTTAAAATTCAAATACTCTAATCGGTAAATTTTACTATACGTAATTTATACCTCAGTCTAAAAAAAGGAATTAATCATCATACTTTCTAAACATACACATATGCAAATTTTAATGTATAAAACGTTCACTTAGGGCTAAAATCATGTTCATATAGTCCCTAAATGAAAAGAATAATATCCACTTCTATCATTTTACCAAAATTCTATCCGAGTGCCAACAGTTACTTGTCAATTTTTTTTTTTAAGTTATCAATCCTCCTATTCAAACCAACCTGGTATGGTGTATTTTGTAGTTTAGGATGTCTTACAGCAGCTGCTGCCCCACCATACATTGTTTTTCCAGGATAAAAAGGAGAATCTCCAAGCTGACTTGTTTTAAGGGTTGAAGAATTCCCAATTGACTGCACAGAAACATAATAATATATAATATAAGCAATAAACACTCCAAACTAATGTGATTAAATCGACTCCAACTAGTACTCACAGGGGCAAGTGTTCCAAAGGCAGATAAGTTAAATGCTGGTTTTTTTGAGCTGGTGGCAGTGTGCTGTGACAGTGAATGAGATCGTTCAACCTCTGGAGACCACAGAGGTGGCACTGAAGTATTCTTTGAAACAGCTATATCTGAAACAAAAATATGTAATGCATAGTAAGAGCACTAATTACAAGATCCTAGATTTTTATAAATAGAAAATGAAAATTACAACTTAAAAAATTATCCTATGAAATTTAATTTTTACTACCAAATGCAAGAATACCTTTATCAGAAGCTCTTGAAGAAAAACCACTGGTAGTTGAGATGTTATCATCATCATGCTGAGAGGTAGAATCTTTAATTTCCTTTACAAGGGAAAATCCGGAACTGCCAATTGGAAATGCTGAGGATGTGGAGGGCTGACAGTGTAACGCAGGAGATTCCAACATGGAAAAATTCAGATGGCTCCGATGAAGAGAAGGCCTTGTTAACACATCTGGATAATTGGAAGCAGTACTAGTTGTTGAGGGTTCTTAAAAAAAAAAAGTATAAATGTTATTAATATATAACTTAGAAAAAGCAATTCATCACCACAACAAAATGCTGTTTCCACTTTGAGAAAACAAACTGTATAATAGATATAGCTTCAATTCAAATCAGTGATGCCTCCTATAAGCACAATTTAAGATATTCTGTAGCCAAATAAAGTTTCAACTAACTGAAATTAATTTACCTAACTTAGTATCAAAATACATTTCCATGATTCCATACCAACTTGTAGAAGTATATAGTTCCTAATTTCCCTTGAATTGATATCAGTATAAAACCCATTTGAAAAAAATAAAATCAAAACTATATAAGTCGTAAAACAAAAAAGATAAGTCTATCCCTCTAGATACAACCACTGTTAAATTTGTACATCTTCCCAGGTAATTTACAGTAGTAGCCCCCCTTTACCTACAGGGGATACATTCCAAGATCCCCTAGTAGATGCCTGAAACTGAAGATAATACCGAACAGTATACACTATGTTTTTCTTTATACATACATACCTACGATTAAGTTTATTTTATAAATTAGGCACAGTAAGAGATGAACAATAACTAACGATATAGAACAATTACAACAATATACTGTAATAAAAGTTACGTGGAATGTGGTCATTCATTTCAGGAGACTCCTTGTTGAATTCTTCCTACATGCTCTGTGCTTTCTAGCACAACACACAGCTGTCACTTGGAACACATTTTCTGTTTATGTCTTCCACCCACAAATTTAATGCCTTTTCCATCTTAACCAAGTACTTATCATGCACTATAGCCATAACCTTTGTTTTGCGGTTTGAGGTGCAACAAGAAAACTAGCACAAATTTCTTTTTCCTTCTTCACAATTTCATAGAAAATTCGTTCTTACCTTTAGATCTTAGCAACTTCAGGATACAATTTTTTTCTTTCCCTATTAAGTCAAGAACTTTCACTTTTTCACTTAAAGGAAACACTTTACCACTTCTCTTTGTCATATATGAATTGCAAGCATCACTACTCTTGTGCCTTGAGGCCACTGGTAAATAAAATAAGGGTTACCTAAACACAAGCACTGCGCTATTACGACAGATGATCTGATAATCAAGATGGCTGCTTAGTGACTAAAGGGCAGGGAGCATCTACAGCATGGAGACCTTGGACAAAGAGATGATTCACATCCCAGGCAGGACAGAGCAGGATGGCACAAAACTTCACACTACTCAAAATGGTGCCCAATTTAAAACTTAAAAATTGTTTACTTCTGGAATTTTCCATTTAATATTTTCAGACAATTGAATGCAGATAACTGAAACCACAGAAAGTGAAACTGCGGGTAAGCAGTTGGGGGAATCCTGTACATGCACACAAAAATGTTTTCCCTAATCACGTAATCATGTTTATGCATCTTGTTCTTTGCCTTGTTTTTTTCATTTATCAATAGAATTTTGTCTCTCTATACAGAGTATTCTCTTTAAAGACCACACTGTATTTTATCATACTGATTTACTATAATTATTTATGTGATAATTTCCCCAATACTTCATCAAACATGTATACACTTGTATCTACATACTTTTAAGAGTATTCTTTTGGATAAATCCATGATTCTTTAAGTATGTAAGAAAAACATGAGATATTATTAAACGAATATTCCTAAGCCACCCACAAAATGTCTCATTCTGTAAGTCTAAACTTGAGCCAATAAAACAGCCTAAGTAGGAGTACTCAAGATGGGGTAGAATGTACAGGCAGTGCACGCCTCCTCTAGCGATCACACCAAAATTATAACAAAACTGAAGAGCAACCAGAGCAACACAGAGTCACCAGAGGTCTGGCTGAATAGAAGTCCTACAACTAGGTCATCTCAAATAACAGGTCATCTCAAAATGGTAGGTGGGGCAGAGACATGAAATAGCCCAGTCCCACAACTGCATGTGGCAAATGAGAATTGAGTTATCTTGGCTGCAGAGCCGCCTCTGCCACCTGAGGAGTAAGGGGTCCCACCACGCACTGGGCTCCCCAGCCCAGGGTTCCACTGCCGGGAAGAGAAGTCTCTATAACTTTTGGTTGTGAAAACAGTGGTAGTTGAGGCTGAGTTGGACGGCTGCGAAAAACAGAGACCATCCTCTTAAAGGGTCTGGCCTTTCTTGCTGACGGACACACGTGCTCTAAACTCCAGCACTGGTGCAGCTGCTCAAGGGGTGCCAGGAACATATGGGGACGTGCTATACTGTTGGGCTTCAGGGCAAGGGCAGGAGGGGAGTCTTGCTCCCGGAAAGAGACGTAGGCAAAAGCCATTGTTCCTTTGTTGAGCCTAACCCCCCACTCCACTACCCTACAGACATCATCAACCTGGATAAAACAGGTAGCTGCATCCGGGAGATTCCCTGAGACTCAGTGATTTATTCCACACAAACAGTCTGTCTTGGCACCTGCTGCAAAATTACCTAAAATCTCTCTAAGGCTTACAAAACCCAAAGCAGCAGCATCTGGCCTCAGTGTGCCCTATACCTTTTGCTGAGCAGCCCCAAGGCCTGCACTAGTGGCAGCCAGCCTCGATTTCGGACCTGGCCCCTTGAGACACCTGTAAGCCCAGCACAGGCTTATAGCAGCCGTATGTGGATCACTTGGTGACTCTTCCTGGGTGGCCCTTGAAGTGCCCAGGCTGTGGCTGAATTTGGCCTGCAGCTGGATCCCTCTCTGGTCTGTTCCAAGAGGCCCCACAGTACACCTACTACATAAAGGCACTCTACCAAGACCAGGAGACTTAGGAGCAATACTTAATACATAGAAAAAAAACACAGGAAGGCAGCCAAAATGAGGCAACAAAGAAGCATGTCTCACATGAAAGAACAAATATCCAGAAAAAGAATTCATCAAAATTATGAAGATAAGCAAAATACCATGTGTAGAGTTCAAAACACTGGTTATAAGGATGCTCAAGGAACTTAGGAGAAGAGTAGATGAACTCAGAACTTTAACAAAAAAATAAAAAACATAAAAATGGAGATGGAGAACATAATAGGGAGTCAGTCAGAAATGAATAATATAACATCTGAGATGAAGAGTACATTAGAGAGAATCAACAGAGTGGATGAACCAGAGGATCGAAATCAGCGACATAAGAGAATGGGGTAGCAGAGGACACCCAATCTGAAGAGCAACAACAAAAAAAAGAATCCAAAAAAAAGAAGACAGCTTAAGAAGACGCTGGGACAATGTCAAGAGTAACAATATTTGCATCACAGGGGTACCAGAAAGAGAAGAGAGAAAGCAAGGAATTGAAAACCTATTGGAAGAAATAATGACAGCAAACTTCCCTAACCTGGTGAGGGAAATAGACATATAGCCCCAGGAAGTTCAGAGAATTGCAAACAAGATGAACCCAAACAGGCCCACACGAAGACACATCATAATTAAAATGCCAAAGGTTACATTCAAAGACAGAATCTTAAAAGCAACAAGAGAAAAGCAATTAGTTACATACAAGGGAACTCCATTAATTACAGTCAAGGGACCGCCCAAGACTGTCAGCAGATTTCTCAGCAGAAACTATACACGCCAGAAGGGTCTGGCACAAAATATTCAAAGTGATGAAAACCCAGGACCTACAACCAAGATTACTTTATCCAGCAAAGTTATCATTTAGAATCAAAGGCCGAATAAAGAGCTTCCCAGACAAGAAAAAAGCTAAAGGAGTTCATTACCACCAACCCAGTATTACAGGAAATGTTGGAGGGACTTCTTGAAGAAGAAAAAATATATATGTATCAAAAGCCTAAAAAAAGAATGGCAATAACTACATATCTATTGAGTACTTCAAATAAAAAAGAATTAATGCTCCAATCAAAAGATAGGATGGTTGAATGGTTAAGAAAACAAGACCCTTACATAGGCTGCCTACAACAGACTCACTTCAGATTAAGAAACACACACACACACTAAAATGAGATGGAAAAAGATATCTCACAATGGACCGACCTAGAGGGCAGTATATAAGTGGAATAAGTCAGAGGAAGACAAATGCCATATGATTGTACATATATGTGAAATCTAAAGCAGAATAAAAAAGCAGAAATAAACTCAGATACAGAGAAAAAGGTAGAAGGGAAGTACAAATTGGTAGTTACAAAATAGTCACGGAGATAGAAAGTACAGTGTAAGGAACATAGTCAATAATAGTAATAACTATGTACGGTGTTAAGAGTGGTGCTAGATTTATTGGGGTGATCATTTTGTGAGTTATATAGGTGTCTAATCACTATGTTGAACACCTGCAATTAATAGTTTTATATGCCAACTATAAATGAAAAATAAAAAAGCATTATTAATTAAAAAAATAAAAACCACCTAAGTAGTCAAAAGAATCTTGAGAATCAGCGAGAAAACAATTGTATGTGGAATTGCTCTGTCATTCCAGATCAGAATGCATACTCATTTTTGCCTATGAGAGATACTGTGATCCAAAGATTTCCTGTCAAGTTAACTCTCACAAATAGCAAATCACAATGAACCTTTCCCCTGGACTCTCACTGGATATTAACCTTTTCTGATTTCTGTAAATTTAATATGTCAAATGACATCATTATATGATTTGCATTTATTTAAATGAAAGAGATATTGAGCATCCTTCCCTATATCCATTGGTCATTTGTATTTCTTCTCCTGTTGACATAATCTTTAATAATCAAATTAATAAGATCTAATTTCTTTTTGATCTGGAAGATTAGTGTGATATGAACCTGAAATATTAGAAATTTTTCACTGTTGGTTAAACTCATTCTTTTTGATGGTGTCTTTTGTAATTCAGAAAATAACTTATACCTTGTTTACGGAGACTTTTTAGCATTCCAAGACTATAAGAAATAAAAAATTTTACTCACTTCACATACAGATGCTCCTCAACGTACAATGGGGTTACATCCAGATAAACCCATCTTAAGTTGAAAATATCATTAAGTTGAAAATGAATTTAGTAACACCTAATACACCAAACATCATAGCTTAGCCCAGCCTACCTTAAACATGTTCAGAACACAATATCCAAGAAACACAGGCAACACAATACACTGTAGAGTGTTGGTTGTTTACCCTTGTGATCTCATGCCTGACTAGGAGCTGAGGCTTGTAGCCACTGCCCAGTATCACAAGAGTATCTTACTGCATATCACTAGCTCAGGAAAAGATCAAAATTCAAAGTACAGTTTCTACTGAATGTATACCATTTTTGCACCATAGTAAGGTAAAAAAAAAAATCATAAATTAAATGATTGTTAGTTAATTTGGGGACTAGCTATACTAAATTCCCAAGAGGCTTTCTTCCTTTTTCCCAAATGATATATCTGTATATTTCTGTACCAATACCATAATATTTTAAATGCTACAGCTTTAAAACACATTTAATGACTGTAGAAGTTCTCCAATCTATCCCACATTCCCCTTATTCTTTTTCAAAATTTCTCTATTCATCTTCAGGTGTATTTTCAAGAACTTTAGCATTATTTGTCAAGTTTCTGAGAGACTCTTCCAGTTAGGTTAGAATAACCATGCCCCCAGACTAGCTTTTCTACTGTAAATAACGATAAAACTGGACAAAAATATATAAAGCAATGGCTTTCAGACAACAGAAAATAGCAAAAACAAACAAACAAACAAACAAAAAAAACACACCTCACAAAGTGAGCCCCATTACTGCCTATCACTCTCTGTCAAGGAATATCTCAGACCTGGCACAGAGAGCTGCCGTCCAAGAAAAAGATAGGAGGCAGAAAACAGAATTTAAGGGCACTGGGCAGTAGAAAACTGTGCAGGGAAGGGCCTCCAGAAGTCCACATGGCAGTATCCAGAGAGGGGATGGGCTATATATAAACAGAACAAGACCACCTAAGGTTTACCAAATAGCAGCTATTATAGAGTTGAGAAAACATACTAGAAGATGAGCAGTGCTTTGGAAAAAAGCAGTGCTGAGGATATTGAAGTTCAAAGGCTACTGGAATTTAGAGATCCACAACACCTCCTTAATCCCTGGCATTCAGCTGAGATACCAGAAAAGCTTCCCCTTGGGACTAAGGATCATGTCCCAGAATAACACCTACTGTAGACTCATCCTAAAAAGCCACAGGAGAGACAGACCTTGGAAGCTAAGTCCCATAATTTTAGGTCACTTAAACACCTTGGACTTTCCACAGATACACATTACCAAAGCATAAATCTAAGTCTATAAAGCTCAAAATGTCTATTCAATAACAACTGCCTGCTAAAATAAGAATCAATAATCTTCAGAGGAAGATAACAGAATCCAGAATCTCTATGTATGTTATTCAAAATGACAATATTTAGTTTAAGAAAATCACTTGATATACTTAAAGAAAGAAAAATGTAATCCACAGTGAGGGAAAAAAGATAATCAACAGAAACTGAATCCTGGTGTTATACTTAATAAAGGCTTTAAAATAGGTATTTAAGTATCTCCAAAGTTCCTAAAAAACCTGTTAAAATTATTTGACTAGGATCGCACTCACTGAGGAATTCATTGAGGGGATGCAAGGAATCTTTCAACATTAGGGAATTGTTAATATAATTGAGCACATTAACAGATTAAATGGAATAGAACATAGAGCCCAGAAATAAACCCTTTCATATATGGTCAAATGATCTTCAATCAGGATACCAAGACCACCATTCAATGGGGAAAGAACAGTTTCTCCAACAAATGGTTTTGGAAAAACTGAATATCTACATGCAAAAGAATGAAATTGGACCCTTATCTTACACGATGGACAAAAATTAACTCAAAATGGATTAAAGACCTAAAAACATAAGACCCAAAACTATAAAACTCCTAGAAGAAAACAAAGGGGAATAGCTTCATAACATTGGTCTTGACAATGTTTCTTGGACACGAAAGGCAACAAAAGAAAAATAGACACAGGGGACTATATCAAACTTAAAAACTTTTATGCACTAAAAGACACAATCAACAGGGTGAAAAGGCAACTCATGGAATGGTAGAAAATCACACATCTTGATAAGGGGTTAATATCCAGAATATATAAAGAACTCTTACAACTCACAAAACAAAAAAATCAAATAACCTGACTAAAAATTGGGCAAAGGACTTGAACAAACATTTCTCTAAAGCTGATATACAAATGGCCAACAAGCATATGTGAAGATCTCAGTATCACTAATCATGAGAAATGTAAATAAAAATCACAATGAGATACTCCTTCATATCCATTAGGACAGTACTATCAGGAAAGTAGGAAATAAATGCTGGCAAGGATGTGGAGAAACTAAACCCCTGTGCACTGTTGGCAGGAAAAGATATTCAATATCATTAGTCATATAAAATGGTGTGGCCTCTGTGAAAAACAGTATGGCAGTTCCTCAAAAAATTAAAAATAGAATTACCATAAGACCCAGCAATTCCACTTCTGGGTAAACACCCAAAAGAACTAAAAGCAGGTTTGATTTGTACGACCATGTTCCTAACAGCATTATTCACGATAGCCAGAAAGTAAAAGCAACTTAAGTGTCCACTGACATAGATAAATGAGGCATATATACACAATGGATTATTCAGCCTTTAAAAGAAAGCTTGTAAATTCTGGTACATGCTACAATATGGATGAACCTTAAAGACGTCCTAAGTGAAATAAGCCAGTCACAAAAGGACGAATGCCGTATGAGTTCTCATCAACCCATTCCACTAACCTAGCAGAAAAAGCCTGGACACTCCACAGCTCACCATCATTAACAGTCAACACAAGGAGGAACATGAGCAGAAAACCGCAGACAACAGATATTAAAAGGGCCAAAAATTCTATAACTGTTCTTACTGCACTGTGCTATTTGAAGAATGTACAATACTCTCCAGCTCCAGTTATTACTGAAATAAAAGTTACACGAATAAAATATTTAGTAAACCACATTCAGAACTGTTATATCTGAATTATTTTAAGTTTTCAATAATTTGGCACTTTAAGAGCAGATATGTCTAAGTTGTTTTGAGAATGCATTGTCAAATATAAGTTAAATATTTCACAGAGTAAACATAAACTGTGATGTGTTATATCTAGTGAGATCTATGTTCAACACACTGGGAGTTGTAGGCGGCACTTTAAGTCACTCGTGTGACTGCAAATATTGAATATTCTGAGAAAGATCGAGGCAGACTGTAAAAAGAGAACTATGTGGAACTTACAAAGTTTAAAATAAGAGCAGGATTCAGACCTAAGACAAGAATGAGGGGGGAAAATGCTACCAAGTTTTTGAAGTTAATATCAAAAAGCTGTTCATAATTTGTTTCTAAATAATAAAGAAAATTAAGAGTGGGAAGGTGGGTGAATAGACTAGAGAAAACAAAATCGACCACCTGCTGGTGGTCTTGGAAGCTGGGTAGTGAGTACAATGGGGGGGGTCACTGCACTATCCTCCTTACTTTTGTAAGGAAATTTGGTAGCTTGAAATTTTCCATAATAATTTAAGTTTAGAAGTTACTCATAAAGGTGTGTATAATAACAGGTAACAGAAAAGCTCCCTTATAAACTGAATAATATAATGCATATAATTCAGTTGAAATTGACCTTGGTGACCACTGAATTCCATTATTTCAATAAAAATACAAACACACCAAAACAGAATTTTACAGTTGTAAAATGAGATACTCTCCACTTATCTCATACCTAAATTAAATTCTTCAAGTTAATACTCACAAGTATGCTCATTAGGAGGGAAAGGAGGGTTTCAGTCACTGTGGATATATGTTGGTGCACACTAGAATTTTCTAATCAAAAAAAAAAAAGAAGCTGGGGTCCCATTCGATGTCCAGGAAAACAACATGGAAGCAGTCAGCTCAGGATCTACCAGACAAAACCTCAGGGTGGACACTAATAATGTATTCGAAAGAAATCTTGAAAAGTACAGACATTAAAGCTTCCTAAGTTATTCTAATAAAAATAGGCAAACATTTAAAAACTAAGCCAAAATAAATTTTACTAAGAAAATTTGAGATTTTTCCATTTCTCCAAAATAAGAATCATTCCTTTGAACTTCATCAAAATTTAAAACTTTAAAAAAAAATTAAAAACTTTTATGCTTCAAAGGACACCATCAAGAAAATAAAAAGACAACCCAGAACGGGAGAAAATACTTGCAAATCATATACTGATAAGGGACTTATATCCAGAATAAAGACCTCTTTCAACTCAACTACAAGACAACCCAATTAAAAATGGAAAAAGGGCACCTGTATAACCATTTCTTTAAAGATATAGAAATGGCCAATAAGTGCATAAAAAGATGTTCAGCATCATTAGTCATCAAGGAGATACAAATCAAAACCACAGTGAGATACCACTTCACACCCACTTTGGAGAGCTATAATTAAAAAAAATAAAGAAAGAATGTAAGTATTGACACGGTATAAAGAAACTGGAATCTCCGTACACTGATGGGAAGTTAAGATGATGTAGCCTCTTTGGAAACCAGTTTTTCCTTAAAATATTAAAATTACCATAAGACCCAGCAACTCTACTCCTAGGTATACACCCAAAAGAAAACATACCTACACAAAAACTTACACATGAATATTCATAGCAGCATTATTAGTAATATTTAAAAAGTGAAAATAACCCAATATTCATCAACTGATGAATGAATAAAATGTAGTTTATTCATACCATGGAATATTACTGCCTAGCAATAAAAAAAGAATGAAGCTTTGATATATGCTATGACTTGAATGAACTTTAAAAACATGCTAAGTGAAATAAGCCAGTTACAAAAGACCATATATTTTATGATTCTATTCATATGAAATGTCCAGTATAGGCAAATCTATAGAGACAGATTAGTAGTTGCTTAGGACTGGAGGGGCAGGTATGGTAGTGACTACTAATGGGTACAGGATTTGGGGGTGGGATGAGAGAGATGATGAAAATATTCTCAAGCTGACTGTGGTGATGGCTGAACAACTCTGTAAATATACAAAAACCACTGAACTGTACACTTTAAATGGGTTAGTTTTATGGTATGTGACGGGTATCTCAATAAAACTATAAAAAATATTTAAAGTGAAATGACAGAGTAATATTTCCAAATATGCCATATTCGTGGGTTATATGGAAGCTATTTAATATGTGTAAACCCCATCAAAATGCTGTAAGTAGATCCAAAAAAGTTCAAGCTTTTAAAATGCAGGGTCACTTAATTACAAATTAATGAAATGACCCAACTGAGTTTACTACAACTGAAGTTATACCATACCCAAATCTATATGTTGTGGGAGGCATTACAATTTCATTGTAAGAGTTAATATTTATACAGTGCTCCCTTAGTGCCAGGACCTAATCTAAGAGTGTCACATGTACTTTTTTCAAAAGTATTTATGAGGATATGAAAGAGAAAACAGATTATCTTTCCCAAAGCCACATGACTAACAATTGCTTGTATGACAATGCAAACCCAAAGTCTAACATCAGAGCTTGCACTCTTGAATGATAAAGTACACACCAGCCTCCCTTAATAAACAAAAAGCTGATAAATAAGAAAGATACATAATTTGCATCTGATCATCACACCTTCATCCTATATGGTTTATGTACTTACCCAATTAGATTTACCACAGTCAGATAATATAAAAATATTTAAAATTAAGGCATGAAAACCTATCACTCATAGCAAAATATTCACATTCTGTTTACCTTCTGTATTACTGACTGTTGGCTCAGGAGTGATTCTCCCATCGTGAATATTAGCACTCTCCTCATCAGAATATATCAGATGATCATCTTCTCTATTTTCTGGCCACTGTGGTACCTCTCTTGGGTCTGTTGAGCAGCTACATACATCTTCATTCTTGTTGAAGTATCTCTGTAGCCATCCTGGCACAATATTCTTAACGGATTCTGTAACCCTGCTAAGAATGCCCTGTTGGGGGGTGGGGGAGAAACACATAAATCAGTTTTAGAAATTTATTTTTTCAGTAAGTACCAACATAAAGAAAGCCATATCAAGAAAACCATAACTGTTCCCAACGTTTCCTAAAATTCAGTTACTTGAGTTAATGCTGACATAATGGTATTTTTACAAATTCTATAGATATTATAAAATTCCTACTTTTTCTTTCTTCCATATACATATATCCATGAGCCAATAATTACTCCAAATGGCCATACTGTTCTAATCCTTAAAAAACTCCAATAGGCCATCAAATAAGCAATATAAATTTTAAATTTAGTAATGAGGTATGCACTAAAATGTTATAATCTCAGAGAAAAGGCATCCATTTTTATCCTAGCATATTAAAAGCAGCAATATAAACACTATCTTCAACAGCTCCCTCAAGCAATTATTTTATTGCACATTCTTTTAAAAAGAAAATTTAAACAGACTTTTTTTAAAAGACAGGTAAGAAGATAACCAATCCAACATAATAAACTCAAGAAATAATCTCAGATGTTTTTTGATGGTAAAATTTCATTATACCAAATGTTGCCTGAAAATTTGCAGAATTAATTCTATTACGGTAACTTTTAAAAGGAGAAAAAATGGGGTAAAACCACTCTCGGTATTTACTGCAGCTTTGCTATGTGCCAGGCACTATTCTAAGCAGTTTATAAATATTATTCAATTTAATCCTAACACCTTTACGAAACTGGCATTAACAGTGCCACTTTACAGATAAACAGACAATGAAGTTAAATAGCTTACAAACACAACTACTATGGTATACCCAGGACAGAGTGAAAGCATGGCTGGGGATTGGCAGGACTAGAGTAAAGTTCTAGTACCACCTTCCTGTACTTTAATTTATTCTAGGTATTACCTGATAGAAATTATAATGAAAAACAAATGAAATGTGAAAGCACTTCACAATTTACAAAATATAACAGAAACATATACTGATGATTTTATTTCTAATGGAGAGGGGGCGAAGCTAGCTGGAAAAAACGAGGATGAGATAACCGATTATAGGCGACTATTTCCCTTCTAAAGTAGCATTAACAGAATTTCAGAGAAAGAGTAATGGAAGGGAAAAACTGAATTGGCAGGTACAAAAAAACTATGAAGTCAAGGAAGAATACATAAATCAACCATGAAAGCAAACCCAAGACAAAAAGGCCTTGTGAAATCCTGTTAACAAAAATGATGGAAGACACCTCTGATACAGGCACTTGAAGAACATTTTCCTTATTGTTTAAAAAGGTGTAGGTAACAACTGGGAAATATGTAATTATTTTTTCATATATTCTCTAAACAGAAATTTTAAACAGATCTATGACATAAGCTCTCTAGGGACACATGAAGCCAACAGCCCTAAAATACTCACTACTAAAAAAACACAACTTTACTATCCCAATTTCTATGCCAATGTTACATCATATTAACTACTTTGGAAAGAAAAATTATATACCTATATCTAGGATTTTAATATTTAACATACATATGTAATACTTATTACTTATTTATCCCCTCCCCGTATTTCAAAAGACTGGAAAGTGCTTACAAGATATAATTAATATAGTACAAATAAGATGTGAAAAATGTAAGACACATACTTGATATGAAACAATAAATTAGCTAAAGCACTATAACTATAGCAAGAATTTAGTGTAAAATAAGTCCTTTGTGGACTTTCTCTAAGGTGTTTAGACAAAACTGAACAGTCAAAATGTATATAATAAAGTTCATTCTCTAAAGTTCATAAACTTTGCTTGGCGATCTTCTCTTTTCTTAACTAAAATCTAACCAATTTATCTCAGCCCACAGCAGCTTAGTACAAGAAAATTACAATGAGAAAGTAAGAGTTACTAGTGGCACAATGAATGACAGCATGACAGTAAAAACAAATATAGATAATAAAACTGACCTGGAACCGTCAGAAAAAAACAAACATCCCTATATTTTAGTATATCTCTGTAGGGTAAGTGACCCTAAGTCATCAAGAAAAGTTAAATTAAGCTCAGTATACTCAAGTACTAGTGGTACCCAAAGTGTGCTCTCTTTACCAGTAATATCAGCACTTCAGGCCTTCTCCTAGCCCTAATAAAACTCAGGAGGTAGGACTCATCTGTTTTAACAAACGCTAGCAAGTGATTCTGATGTATGCTAAAGTTTGAGAACCACCACTTTAAGAAATTAGGAAATGTGATACATCTAATGACATTACAACACATTTTAGGGAAGCGGTCGCTTTATAAGAGGTGAATAAAATTATGTATACCTAAAAGTATTAAGATTCAGTTATCTGAAAAACAATGTGGAGCACTAGTCAGATATTAAAATATATAATAAAATGTTCTAAAATGAGAAAAACAAATCGTCAGTGGACGGCACTGAATACAATGCAGTTTACAGAACTACTTCCCCAGTGTTTCTCAAACTTTAGCCATGAGTTTTATCTGTACTATTATTTAATGATTTTCTACCCATCTCACTTCTCTTAAAAAATTTTAGCTTTTCCTACACAATAAAATCTAACAAATCACAGATTGATGCTGTGCTGGTCTTCACTTGCCCTTTCCTCACTCCATTCTTAATAGGCTGTCCCTCCAAACTGGCTTCTGGAAGGAGTGGCCTATGAAAGATATTAAAGGATGCCAGATATTAGAAGATGGGAGGAAAGAGAAGTCTTTCTTCCTGTGCGCGCTGCTTAAGCGCCCCATTTCCAAAACTATCGCTTCAGCCAGGTGGCTCCCTCCTCTATTCATTACACCATTTCTACCTTTTATCCTTCCAGTCCTAGGGATGGCAGCAGCTTCTGCTATCGCTAGTCTCTGGGCCTCTTACTACCCCATATTTATTCCTTTAACCACCAGTATATCTCTAAGTAGACTCTCTTAAAGGTGTTTCAGTTGAACAATCCAGAGTGAACTGTTTCTTGCTGGGTCCCTAAGGTATTGATATAGCAGGGCTACTTGTCAAATTTTTTTGTCTGCTTAACATGGAAATTAAAAACTGAGTCCTGAGATCAAGAAAAAATAAAATGTTCGAGAGGCGGGGAAAAATGGCATAGATGATAGAAGCTCTGTTCATCCCTCTGGCAACCAAATCAAAGTTGTCAGAAACAAGGAACAAACAGCAAGGAAAAATCACCTGGGATCTAGATGAACAAGCCACACAACTAGAGAGAAACCTTAAGAAATCTCTGCAACGGTAGAAGATAGGATAGGGTGAGGGCACGAGGCCGAGCAGCTGAGCAGGACAGAGGCTGCGCAAGCGGCAAGAGCCTCTTAAAGGGGCTGCGACAGCAAGTGGACTTCCGCGGTGACAAACCTGCTCACTCTGAGCACCAGTGCCGGTTAGGCTCCGCGCAGGGTACACCAGGGACTTACAGGGAGACACTGAGTTGTCAGAGTGAGGGCCGCTGTGAGGCTTTCTCCCCAGCACTTCTGCCGTAGGCATCCATTGTTCCTCTGTTGAGCCCTGCTCCCTTGCAGTGCACAGACGTAGCACCACCGTAGCCCAGACATCATCAAACTGGATAACAGAGGTTGATGCGCCCAGAGGATTTCCTGAAACCCCGCCTCCCCCAACTCACAGTCCCACTCAAGCCACATCCAGGTGTATCCTCAGCGAGTCAGGTGCTCCTTGCTGAGCAGTGCCTAGACTCACACTAGAGACAGCAGGCCTTGGTTTCTGGTGTGGCCTTTTGAGGCAACTGTAAGCACAGCATCTGTAGATTGCTTGCTGAATCTTAACAGCTGGCCCCAGAGGGGCACAGGCTAAATTTGGCCTGCAGCTGACCCCCTCTCAGGACTGTGCCACAGGACACCTACTACACAAAGCCATACTAGTTAAGACAGGGAGACTCAGAACTTTGCTTAGTACATAGAAACAGACACAGAAAAGCAGACAAAATGGGAAAACAAAGAAGCAGAAACCATATAAGAGAACAGAGATCCAGAATTAATGGCGTCAAGTAACAGATGCAGAGTTCAAAACACTGGTTATAAATATGTTCAACGAACTGAAGGGAAAGGTAGATGAATTCAGTGAGAATTTCAACAAAGAGATAGAAAACATAAAAATGGAAATGGAAAGCACCAAAGAGAACCAGGAATGAGGAACACATTATCTGAGAAGTATATCAGATGTAATAAACAAAGTGAATTAAGAGGATCGAATGACCTATATAGAGGATGGGAAAGCCAAGGACACTCAATCATAATGGCAAAAAAAAGAATCAAAGACTACAATAATAATTTAAGGAGCCTATGGGACACTATTAAAGGTAAAAATATCTGTCATTGGGGTACCCGAAAGAAAACAAGATGTCGAACAGCTATTCGAAAAAATAAAGATGGAAAGCTTCTCTAACCTGGTGAAATAGACATAAAACCCCAGGATGCTCAGAGAGTCCCCAAACCCGGAACCCAAAGAGGCCCACGCCAATACATATCATAATTAAAATGCCAAACGTTAAATACAAAGAGAGAATCTTAAAAGCAGCAAGAGCTAAGCATTTAATTATCTACAAGGGAGCACCCATAAGACTGGCAGCTGATTTCTCAAAGGAACTATGCAGGACAGAAGGGCGTGGCAAAAATATTTGACGTGATGAAAACCCAGGATCTACAACCAGGAATACTTTATCTAGTAGAGCTATCATTTAGAGTTGAAGGACAGATAAAGAGCTTCCCAGACAAAAATAAGCTAAAAGAATTTATCATCACCAAGCCAGTATTACAGGAAATGTTGGAGGGACTACTTTGAGAAGAAAAAAACGTATCAAAAACAGGAATAAAGAATGGTAACAACTACATTCCTATCAACAAGTACCTCAAATGGAAAAGAATTAAGTGCTCCAACCAAGATAGAGTGGCTGAATGGATAAGAAAACAAGACCCCTACATATGCTGCCTACAAGAGATTCACTTCAGATTAAAAGGCACACACAGACTAAAAGGAAAAGGATGGAAAAAGATATTGTCTTGATGGACCTAGAGGGTATTGCATTGAACGAAATGAGTCGGATAAAGACATATATTGCATGAATTCACATACATGCGGAATCTTAAGAACAAAACAACAACATCAAAGCGGAAATAAACTCATAGATACAGAGAATATTTTGAGAGATATTAGATTGGAGGGGGGTAGGGGGAAAAAAAGAGGGCAAAGGGATTGAGAAGTGCAGGTGGATGGTTGCAGAGTAGACATGGGGATAGGGAAGGTGGTTAATAACGTCAGAATGACTATGTGGTGGGGGAGGGGTGCTAGATTTGGTGGGGTGACCACTTTGCGAGTTGTGTGTATCTCTGATCAATATGCTGTACAGCTGAGGCTGGTGTGCTGTATGATGCCAACTATAATTGAAAAAAACTCACTGAATTGTACAATGTAAATGCAGGCAACTAATTGTCTATTATATTTCAATAAAGACGGAAAAAAGTCCTTGTATCAGATTCATCTTCTTTATCAATAATAGGACACACGTACTACACTTAAGGCAGCACTCATATTACCCAAGTTACTTCACACTTACAATTCTGTAAAAAAGTACATAAATAGGCCAGAAGAGAGGCTTTTGGTGAATATTTTAGAATCTTATTTAACTTATAGACATAAAGGCAAACATTGCTTTTCTTCATTCAATTCATTCAATCAATTCATTCGCTCAATTCATTCAATAAATCGATGAGACTTATTGGCTGCATACTACACTGTCAGGCACAGAACACCAGCAAGAAACAAGTTCTTGCCCTCTTAGAGCTTATATTCTACATTAAGGAGACAAACGAAGAAACTAGAAAATATAATATTAACACATAATATGATTTGTGCTATGGACAAAAATAAAGCAAGAAAGCAAAATAGGATAGGCATTTTATATAAGCAAAGACCTGAAAAAAGTGAAGAGTGAGCCATGTAAATTTCTAGCGAAGTATTATAAACTGCGAGAATAAAAAGTGCAAAGACTCAAATATAGGAATATCCTTCGTACATGCTGACCAAGCTTCTGGTAACCTTTTTAATAAACACGAAATCTAATAAACTTTATATAACTATTTAAATCCTTCAAATTCCCCTTTAATCATGTGTGTGCTCACGCGTATGTGAGAATCTATGTGTAATCTTTTGTTCTGTAGCTTTTGTATCTAGTCACTATAAAAGGACTAAAACAGTGGTCCTCAGAATCTTCAAACCAGCAGCTTTGGTGTCGCCCATGAGCATGTTAGAAATGGAAATTTGTTTGTTTTTAAAAGCTCTTGAGACGATTCTTATGCAAATTAAAGATTGAGAACTGTGTACTAAAATCCTCTAAAAATTCAGTGAATATTACCCCAGTAAACGCCATAGCAAACATAACTACGACAAAGTTTTACCTAAAAGACCACACTATTTCCATGATTATCTCATAATCTTTCAAATACATCATATCATTACACCGATTTTTATACCTACTCCATAATACCAACTCAAAATCAAACCAGAAGTAAACATAAAGTCTATCTTTGAAACTATTTCATTTCTGGTTTTAAAGATTTAATATACATAGTAAATAACCAACTACCAGATATTGGAAGTTCTAAAAACAGGAAAAAGAAATGACTATGCACAAAATTGGGTAGACTATAAAGAGGTAAGGGACCCTGTCTATCAAATAAATATGGAGAAGTACTCCCCTGCCTGGCAATTTTTTGAGAGTTTTAAAGTACCAAAGATAGACTTCAGCCACTAATGGAAAACTGAGAGAAGGGAGCTAGAAAATGGGAAAAATAGTTTTAATATGGAAAAAAAGGTTCCTTTGACACGATTATCAAAGAGATAAATACTCAAGTCCCACTTTACCAGACTGGCTTCCTCCCTACTTTCAGAGGCTTCAGTGGAAGCCATAACTGCCACCATTATAACTTGATATAAGTTTTCCTACAAAAAATCTTCTCTGAAGACTCCAAGTCTGTGACAGTCACTCCCTTGCATGAACCAAAGGTGCCTTGTACTTCCTACATGATGGCAATTTGTCAAACAGAATGGTAATTTACAGTTTGTCCATCACCTCCACTAGACACCAAGGGTAGACACCAAGTGTGCATATTGTACAGATTAGTTGGTGCATGGTTTTATCTACAATCGCACTGCTTAACCAACCTCTTATTTCCAATGTGAATATTCCATCACACATTTCTAAAAAGGACATCAGTAATTTTAGAATTTAAAAATAATACATTTGCTTGGGGAAATAGTTTCACCTTAAACAAATATTATTTTTGTTGCTACACTAAAACATTCCCCCCTCCCAAAAAATGTGAAGCTATCCAAGAGTACGGAGAAACTGAACCATCCTCTAGAATGATAAATACAAAAAGCCAAAAAAATGGCGAGAAGCAGAAAGGTAACCCAAAAAAGCAAAATTAATGAAGGACTTAGAAAAATCAACAAATGGGGTATTAACATTTTTAAAACACTCCTTGTAACCCCAACTAGATAAACGTAGGTAATGAAATTAAATTCAAGGATTAAAGGAGTGAATCTTGAAACTCGGACTGGTCAAGCTGATTGGGTCCATGTCAAAAAAGTCACTGAGATTTAGAATACTCAATTTGGGGGCCAGAAGTAAATTCAATTCAATACTACACAAATATTAAGCGTATGGAATGTATAAGGTGCTGTGAATATATTACTTTCCAAATTACATTTAACCTGAGTTCAAGAATTAAAGAAAAAAGGCTGAGGTGAGGAAAGGTTCTTCTATACTCCTAACTCATATGTAATGAAAAAGATATTCTTTTCCCTTACATGTTTTCACCAATTGGTAACCTCAGAAAAACCAGACATTCCTTCTATATGACCAACTCCTTTCTTATTACTATGATATAGCCTTCCTTTTTCTATAGAGTTCTCTATTCCTATTAGTTTTCTTGACTTGAGTTCTGTTTAACTCTCTTCTTCACATTATCCTCTATTAAAAAGTAGTAATCAAATTATAAAATCTCCTTTCTCAAATAACTTCACTGGATCTCTAACTATATATATGTGTGTATATACATATATATGTAAAATATAATCCATCTTCAGTTTTAAGGTTGTGGAGCCTCATTCCCTCAGAATATACAGCTGTTTTTGATTTCTATCTGCTCTTTCAGCTGCCTTTATTTCATTGAGGCCTGTCACTGACCTTTAGTTTTCTTTCGGGGTTCTGTGCACATTCTCCTTACTTAACTCTCATGTTACCAGGTACTCCTTTCTAAACTTTTTAAGTCTTATTTCACAGTCTGTCTAATCAGTGTTCCCCCTTACTCTCTCCAAGCCCAAGTAAAGAAGAATAAGAGCTAAGAACCCAAGACTTCATGTGAGACTTAAATACCCAATTATAAAAATGCTAAATAGTAAAAACCTAGATGCCATTCTAACCTTTCAGTTACCTCAAGTTTTTTAATATATCCATCCTAACATTACTATTTTAATAATGCATCTCTATTATGACTTTAACACTCAATTATTTCCATGAGGGGGAAAAAAGTAATAAAGTATTCAAATTCTAATGCAGTTATATTGAATCTAGTTTCAATAATCTGAATTTAACCTACAAATCTAAGCTATCAGTTGTCATATTTGACAACCCACAGATAGGCAGTCAGCAGCCAAGCTTTCTCTATCTAACCAGTCTAAATCCCTCTAGCTACTTAAAATCCACCTTTTGTTTCTCTTCTCAACTTCAAGAGATTGAGCCAAAAAAACATGAGCAAAAAAATTCTGGCTAAAAAATTAAAAACTATAATTGGCCACAAATTTCTACTTCCTTCCAAGCAAACTCTGCCACTAATGCATTAAGGAGAAACATGACCTGGCTTAGCCTCCTGTTTTTAGTTTTCTAATATTATAGAGGTGGTATTAATAGATAATTAACAGTAATCAAACAACAAGGGCAAAAAAATAATCCCCACAAGACCTTCAAGCTAACAATAGGAGACCCAATATAAATATTGTCCAATGCAGTTTAACCCAAAGTCACCTATACAATACTGCCACTTTTCTTAACACAATGCTTAAAAACTGAATGTAAGAGTTGATTTCTTAAATCATTCTCTGAAAAAGATAAGTGAAATCAAGCAAACTGGAATATCTATAGACAGAAAAGGCATTGCACTATCCTGTTTCCTGACAGAAAACACAGTAAATTTTATCTGGTGGCGAGACTAAATTGGGCTTCCCAACACAGAAGAATCTTTTTAAAATATATTACAACCATGACCATCAGCTAAGTAGCTACGAATTTCTGAAAAACAATTGTCATTAAATCTTTCCAATAATATTCTGTGCCTAATGAAAATGGTTTTAATTAGTGACATAAAACCAGTCTTCGTTTTACTTAAAACTAATAGATAACTGCCTCATCAGGGAATTTTCCAGGAAATGGAGATAACACCTGAGCTTTTTTGTCACTTATTAGAAAAATTAGTAAATAAATTGATAAAATATCACACACAAGGGCCTCTCCTCACAAACAAAAAAAAACTACATTGCTTGAAACAATACTTGGATTTATTATCCTATATATTTAAATTACTGGTATTTCTATAAGGAAAATATATTACAAGTACCTAAACTAGTAATAACTTAAGGGTTCGCCTCATCACTCAGCAAACAAGTCCTTAAATCCAATATGAGCCTATAAAAGATTGAACTTGGGTATATAAAGGAAAAATCTTCTATAAAGAGGCAGCAAAATCCAGAAACAATTAAAGTATTTAAATCAAAAGGTTCTATTTAATCACAATTTCAAATGAGTCCTTCCTTTACATGCCAGGCACTGTTCTAAGGGCTTTACTTATCTCATTTAACCCTCACAACAATTTCCACTTTACAGATGAGAAAATTAAGCAAAGAATTTAAATAACTTGTATTTATTTACAAGTTTATTACAAGTTCTGGCAGAGTAAGGACTCCAACCCAAATGCTGTGACTCCATTACAGTACATTTTTTCCTATCAACTATTTCCATGGATAGAATTAAACAGCTAGGAGAAAGCAAATAAAGATAAAATAAAAATCAAAACTACTTAGTGACTCCTGGAATGAGTTAAGTATTCAACCTCTAAATATCCCTCCTTTTCAAAACTGGGAATACTATTTAGTCATCAGATACTAAGCAGGACAAACTTATTTGGAACAAAGTATCATATAGAAGGTACCAAAACAACAACAACAACAAAACCACAGTATCATATAAAGCAAGGTTAGGAAAACCATGGCCTATGGGCCAAATTCAGCCTTTGGCCTGCTTTTATACAGGCCTCAGGTTAAGAATGATTTTTACATTTTCTAAAGGGTTGTAAAAACAAAACAAAGATTTGCAGGAACAAATCTAAAATATTTACTATCTGGCCCTTTACAGAAAAAGTTTACAGACTCCTGATCTAAGCTCCTGCACATATAAAGGGGTTTCCTCACCCTCTTTTTGAAATAGCTAAATGCAAGAACTGACTTGTAAGACAAACTACATCTAAGAAGATAAAATGAATGGATTCCCTTAGCTCCAAACCAGAAGATAAAACCTCTGAAGCACATCCCCCCAAAAAAGGGCAAAAATAAGTAGTTCCCTCTCACCAGGAGGTGGCAGTAGATTCTTCCAGAGGCAAGGTTCTGGTTTGCCCATGGGCTCAAGTTTTTTGTGGTGGCTACTAAGAAAAGCAGCTTGACCTCTCCAGAGCTGATTTTCTGGGCCTGACAATCTGCACAAAAAGGAAATCGGAAAGGAGACTGAACAGGTGACAAGAACTAACCACATCCTCTTTGGTGACCTGTTCACTCCCAACTAGAAAAATGACAGCATTTCCTAAATGCATGTGTGCTAAAAATTAGGGGGCAGGAGAGAAGGCAAGTTAAAACCATCAACTTACATTATTCAGGGATGTTCTTCATTTTTGCTTCTACAATTCTTAAGTTACTACCCCTCAGTTAGTTGAGTAAGACAATGGATTTCTGTCTCCACAACTTCAAGCAAGATGGCATTTTAAAGACCAGAAGTTAAAAGGAAAAAATGTAAAATTTAGATATCTCAGCAGAGCTAATCCAGAAGTCAAAACAGGAAATTACAAGTCAGCTGAACACATGCAAAAGTCACAGGTACTGCATGACTACACAAGCCAGTTGGCCTGACAGGCAATGGCAAACATCCATTAATGAACAGTGCCGGACCTCTCATTCTTATTCCAGCCCTCTACTTCACAACCAAAAACTTCGTTTTTGCCCAGAACCCCTTGAACACTTAATCAAATAACATTAGTATAAAATATGCCATGTCATGAAGTTGCTTGCTGTTCATGATGACTCAGCAGCTGCTGCAAAACAGAGGTGACAGCCTAGGGTAGTGGATAGCAAGCTTGCAGTCAGTCTCCAAAAGTACACAAAGGTTGCAGTAAGGAGTAGAGAAAGTCCATATTTTAAGATTTAAAAGTTGATAATATTAAATAGAGTATTCTTTTGTGTATTCCTAGATACTTTCTCTTTGGTATTTTCTGCCAATATTAAGTAACACCTACAGTGTTGATCAAGAAATTCCTGAACATCTTAAACCCAATTCGAAAGCTAAAAATGTGTTTTCTTTTTCAATTAAATAGTTGAAGCATGAAGCTGAAAGTACTTTAGATAAGGGAAATGATAAATTATCAAGCTCTAAAACAAAACTACACAATCTAAAACCATATCGGCTATAAGACAATTTGGACCATACGTGTTATTTTGTCAAGGCATCATCTCCCCAAATTTAGATTTTTATCTAAGTACATTTAAAAATAAGCTATGATTATAACTTTTGCCACCTGGAATATATTACCCCTTTCTAAACTGTCCAGACCATCCAATGATCTGTATTTAAAACATTTCATTTTTTATGTAACTTTCTGTCAAGGAGATCTAAGAAAGCACTCATTTATTCTTCAGGAGAAACAGAAAGCATGTGTGTCTAACTTCCACTCTACAAAAGGATTACGGTAAATGGCCAGACTTGTGACTTGAATTCTAATCTTAAATCTGCCTGCAAGTACCCCCTTTCCTCACAAAGAAATCTGAAAACCAAGCTCTTTATAATATATTTGGGGAAAACTGGTGGGAGGCAATAGTAATGCCAAGACTTGTAATCATTAATAAAGAGCTATTTAACATTATAAAACACAATTTTTACTATTTAAAATTTTCCACAATTTTTACTTTCAAAAAAATTTTTATGATACAATTTAACACCAGTAAACATGTTGAAGTGTTCAATATTCATCATCATCCAGAATAAAGCAATCTATAAGTCTACCTTTAAGAGTATGCAACAAGTTATCAGACCCTTTTGCTATAATTTTGTTTTTTAAAAAGTTTAAGGCACACATACTCCTCACCTTAGTACCATGTTGACGTTTTGACTTTTAATAACACAAGTTAACATTTTTCTACTCAATCCCCATAACATTTAAAAATGGAATTTTCTCTGAATCAAATGTCTTATCATTTAGAATTAGGATAAACTCCTTTCCATAATTTCAAACGCCCATGAGTGTACGAGGTGGTTAAATTATAAGACCACCAACATTCCTGGAGTGTCAAAAGTACCTAAACTTCTTGAATACGCCCTATATTAAAATATTTTATGCATGAGATCAGAAGAGGCGTCCTGTGCATAATGGCCAATTCTAATTCCAAAATAAGGCAGATGGGAAGGGGAAGAGTCTCGCAGAGAAAGGACGTATGGGTGGAGAGGGACTTTCAAAATGCCCCAAAGCCACGGTAACTGTAACCCGGTTAAGAAAAAAAAAAAAAATCTAAGCCAGTGCTCTCAGATCGGAGAGGGACATGGGCAGGAGAGAGGAAAAATTACTAGGCTGAGACTAGGTTACTCCATTTTCTGGGAAACAGGGCCCCCACCAACCCCCACTGCCCCAAGGCAGAGTCCTCACGGCAGCCTCTTCCACATACACACCCCGAAACGCGGGAGACTAGAAAACAACAATCGTAGGGGCTTCCAGTCACATCTTTTTCCTTTCTCTCTCAAGAGGACATGAGTAATACCCTCAAACCCCCAATCCCCGCCAAAAACGAAAGAAACGCGCGCATCGTGGGCCTAGAATTTCTGTTCCCGCCCTGCGCGGGTTGGGGGAAGCCCCAGGCCGGGAGGGCTGGGAAGAGGCGGCCCCAACCACACGTGCGTGCTGCAAAATCGGCCTGTCTCAGCCCACTTCCCGTAGCCACCCCAGCGGCCTCAGCTCCCGCCGCCTCGCCCGGGCCTTTCCTCAGGCCCTCCCGGGCCCTCCCGACCCCTCCACGTGGGGCGCCAGGGTTCCTCACCGCCAGTTCCCTCCCACTGAGTTCCCGACACGCTAAACCACCAGGGAGTAGGGGTCCCGTACCTGGTGCTTTTGTCGCCCCTGCTGGTAAGGCTTAATTGGCCCCTGGTGGCAACGCCGAGTCCGGATCTTGCCGCCACCGCCCCCTCCGATTCCTCCGGCTCCCGAGGCCATGGCGGAGCCTCCGCAGCTTCCCGCTCCGGGGCGGGTAAGGGGGCGGGAGAGGCAGAGGCGGCCGCCTTAGAGACCCCTACCCCGCCCAGCCCCAGCCCAAAAGTCCGTCCGCGCTAACCACAGTGTGGGTCACAGGCACACCAGGAACCGCGAGGCTGCGAACAGAGTGAAGACAAAATGCGCGCTGGCAGCAAGGAAAGCGGTGGTGGCGACAGAGGCCGAGTAGCTGGCTCCGCTCCGGTGGCCTCTCGCAGACCACCTCCTCTGTGTATGTCACGGTCTCTATGGAGATCTGCCGCAGAGGACAGCGCGAGCGGCTCCTCTCGCTGCTTAGGCCTAACTCGACCGCTGGCTGAGGGGGTTTCTTCTTCCGTCGCCCGAGCCGTGGCTGCCGCAGTTGAAGCCGCCGGCGCCGCCCGCCTACCCCTCCCCTCTGCGCACAGCGCCCGCCCCGGCGTCGTCGTCGTCCCTGCAGTCGCCGCCGCTGTTGCGCGTATTGCTGCTGCTAAGGCCGCCGCCGCAGTTGCGAGCCAGAACACCGTCAGTCGTCAGCGCGCAACACGCTTGCATCATAACTCTGCGACCAGGTGATTGGTGAGGAAGAAGGGCTGGTTGAGCCCGCGCTCCCAGCCGCGAAGCACGCTGGAAAACGTAGTTCAGAGGAAAAAAGCGACTACCCGGAAAGGAAGACGCGGAAGGAGATTCGCGGACTGCCGCAGAGGCACAAAATCAGGGGCTCCGTTCCTTTTACTGCTCTTGGCTGGCTGTAAACTTAGACTTTTAAAAAGGCGTTTAACGTAGAAAGCAGTAACCTTCCTATTAACATAAAAGCGGTAACCGCCTTCCCACTCTACTTCCATTTGATTGGTAAAGTGACCAGAAAGTAAACAGTAAAATCGAAGACAGCAGCTAATAATAACATCTGATAAAAAAATAAAAGGGGAAAAAAAAGTTGAAAAAACAATGTCCATGATCTTTAAGCCTAAAACAGAATTAGGAAATATATACAGTTTCATTAATGTTCCATTAAACGTATAAGGGCCTTGTTATCAAACACGAGGATTGGAATTTTGGCTCTGCCACTCTATCTTGACCTTCGGTAAGTCAAAACCTGAGCCTTGGCTTCCTCTATGAAATGGGAACTTTAAAATCCACCTTAAGGAGTTGTTGTGATCATGTATGTAGAGGACTTGGTATGTTTCCTGGTATACAAGAAATGGAATAAATGGACACAATTATTACCTACAAAAGTCAACTCACGTTGGAGGTAAGTGATATATTACCAGTAATAAAACTATATAGATATTAACTCCAAATATAAGACACTGTATTTAGGAAAGTGAATAAATGGACTGGGCTCAAAGCCTAAATCCACAAAATGTAGAGATTGTAGGAGGTGACGGTTAGAAAGGTCTTGGTGACCACGCGATCCAGCCCTTATTCAACAGAGAAGGCAGGACTCCAGAGAATTCATAAGGCACTTTTGTTCGACCAAGCTGGGCAGTCAAACCCAGGACCAAAACCTAACTTCTATAAGATCTGAGACAGAAAAAAGAAAATAATAATAATAATAAGGGAGAAAAATCTGTGAGAAAAAAAAAAAAAACATAGGCTTTATATTCCATTTCAGAAAATTGACTTTAAAGCTTAGAAATAGCTTTGGAGTCAAATAGACAATTTCAAATCTATCACTTACTAGCTGTGTAGCCTTGGGGAAGTTACTGATCCTCTTTCTAAGCTTCAGTTTCCTCATCTGCAAATAGAGTGAATATTAACCTCAACAGAGTAGTGGTTCTGATGAAAGGAATAATGTATATATAGCACATAATAACTGATTAGATAGAAAAGGCAGCTAGTATCATCCAGCTATCAGATACAAATAAATTAACTCCAAGACTTTTATACCATCTCCATCACCAAACTGCATTTAAATCACTATATAAATCATACAAGTCAAACTGTCAAACCAAACTTACAGTACCTTGGAATTAGTAATACCTTTCACACCTAAGGAATTATGCTGTAACAGGCATAGGTTTACAGAGCAAACAGCTTTCAGTGGCATCTCTGACCATAACCACCAAGTCTATAAAAAGTTGCCAAATATGATAGGTAAAATTAATCTACTTACTCTTCTGCTTCCTTGTTCTATCTAGCTTCATGCCTCCCTCCACCACCTCCCCATGAGACTCTCCAGGTGTACATGCTCTTCCCTCTGAAGCATCTCATCCTTCTTAACTATAATTGTTTCTCTTTCACAATTCTTAGCGAAGTATTTGACAAGTAAAGTAATTCTTAATAAGTTAACTCACAGGGAAGATCTCTTACCTGAATCTTTAACCGGGCTACATATATACGAGATTGAACTATAGCCACATCCCATTTTCCCTTTCACCCTACCTGATGCAGAATTTCCAGCACAGCAGAGTTTACTGCCTGGGATTCAAGAAATCATCCCATTCTTGGAGGCTGTAAATTGATGTGTAGGACAGCCTTCACTTCATATCCAAGCTTTGAAAAGAAGGGACATGCAAAAGAGCTGGGCCAAACAAGACAAAACTTCAGAATAGAAAATTGGTAGGAGTTGGTGGGATGTGGAAAAATCCACATCCCCCTTTAGCCTTGATCTCAATTGTTTACCCCACTTTACAGTAACTTTTTTGAAATAAAACAATATTCGGGGGAAAAAATAATACATTAGTCCCACATTCATGTCAACGAGTTTTTTGAAAATTTATCAGGCTTGACAGCAGAGAAGGAATAAGAGGCAAGAATAAATCTGCATTCAAAACTTCCCACTGCCTAATTTTACCCTGAAATAGTATTCATCCTCACTGTGAGATGCCATAACTTCTTGTGCATAGTTTGGGGTTCTAAAATAATATCATTTCTATGCTGAAATTCAGTTTCGAGTTACAAATCATCAAACCTAGATTTCCTTGCACATCTCTAATACAGAACTCACTCTTCAGTTAGGAATCACTAGTAGTAGAATGGGTTATAATAAGTTAAATATCAAATGGCGTGGAACAGTAATGGGGACTCTTGAAATTCTTCCAGTCATATTAGGAGGTATCACTTTTTTTGTTGTTTGTTTTTGTTCGTTTGTTTGTTTTTTGAGGAAGGGAATAATTATTTAGTGTTTATAATTGAGTAATTTCTATAAATGATGAAATTTAATCCCTAAAAACCCAACAAGATTCTGTAATTCACAGAATTGGAAGCTACCATTTGTAAATTTTGTATCATGAACT
The DNA here is from genome assembly GCF_000151845.1 of Pteropus vampyrus. Classification (NCBI taxonomy): domain Eukaryota; kingdom Metazoa; phylum Chordata; class Mammalia; order Chiroptera; family Pteropodidae; genus Pteropus; species Pteropus vampyrus. The sequence continues at coordinate 2,840,016 of NW_011888861.1, read as the reverse complement.
AGCTATCTTTTTATTTGTCCTTTGCTTTTTATTATTAATTTCTATTCCCATCAGTCTTTAGGCCTACACAAAATTGAAATAGCTCTGAGAAGTGATCTTATGTTTTGGGTTATTTCATTGGGTATATTTCAATAGAAACTCCTTTCTCTTCCATTAGTTTTTAATCTCCAAGAAGATGAGGAATTTTTCCCACTGCTATATCTTGAACACAAAAGCAATGTTGACACACAGCAGTCTTGCTGTATGTACTATAGCTCATGTCCCAAATATCCAGTTACTACCAATGCCAACTGTTTCTATTGTATTATAATAAATAATACAATGATTAATACAGCTAAACTTTTTTACATAACCTTTCCTAGCTTGCATGTATTTGTTTTCTAATACTGCATGACAAATTAGTGTTTCTTAAATTCATTTATTTCTTCATAATAAAGCATTCATGAGCAGCATAAACAAATTCCTGTGATAATGTTATATAGAGATTCTCACATAATCCTAACAGTTCTGAGAGGAATTATCCTCATTTTATAAATGAGGAAACTCCACATTTAAGGGCACTGAGGGGATAAAAAGTAATAATTTAAAAAATTATTTTTTAAAATAATGGTAGATTAAATATTTGAAATTTCTCCTTCCTTACTCCAAAGCCCATGCTCTTTTTTAGCCAAATTAGAAGCCTACCTACCACTCAAAGCATTTTCCTTCAAAAAGATGTTTTTTCCAATTCAATGGAGAGCTCTATACTTTAGAAATCTCTCTCTTTGATGGCCTCCACACTGACTAAAATGTTTAGGTTTCAGTCTGTCTTATTGCATAGTGAGAAAGGACATTTTCCAACTGTATGGTGTCATAGCTATTGGAAAGACCAGACTCAAAGAGGTGGCTTCGGATTACCTGGGAATGCAAAGATCCCCATCATGGCATGGGGATGTGAGGTTATGATGTAAGATGGAAATGAAGAGTACATCAGGAGTGGTATTTGGGTAGAAGGGTTATTGTACACTTGGCCTCCAAGTCTCAGAGAGAAGCCTTGTTAACAATATCAATAGACTTCTATCTATATCATAGAAACAAAAGAATACTATGAAGGATAAAGAGAAAAAACTAACAGCAATTCATATTCAGACCAAGTGGCAAAACATGACACAAAACACAGGACAGGAATTCCTTCCCAATAATAACCAAGTTGAAAACAAAGATTAGCCCAACTTCTCTTTACTTAAGTAAACCTGGACCCAGTTTTTCAGCCGTAATAGATAGTGTGTTGGGAGAGATTTCAATTTATGAAAAGCCTATTACTCCTAGAGTCCGTGTCCTCCATGAGACTTTTTTATTTTTCCCCATATAATATGGTAACCATTTGCCAATTATAAATTAGCAAATAGAGAGACTGATGACCCTTCTCTAAGAGATAAAGAATAGTCACTAATTACAAATAAAACACAATTTAGTCTAAGCCCAACCTGGATTGAAAAATAGCCTTTATCTAGTCTTCAAAAGACAAGACAATCTTGGCCAAAGGAGTATTTAAAGATGACAATTACAAGAAGTTAGAAAATTATGTATTTATTTTACCCTACCAACATAAAATGAGTCATCTGCTATGATATCTATTGAAGCAAATTATTATTTTATTGAGTGTAGTTTTAGATCTCCATGATCTTCCACACACATTTTTCATGTGGCAGTTATTACCAAGCATTTCATTAGATAGACACATAAGGTGAAACTAGTGAGGTTTTTTAAATCATTATATTATAAACTTCAATATCAACAGGAAAAATGCAAAGTTGGGTTAAGATTCTAGAAAGTTTTTTTGTGTTTATATTTTAGGGGAAGTGGAGATATAGCCTTAGGAAGATATTTAAAGATGTACATTATTATATGCTCATTAATTTACTATGTTCTGTCTTTTGGGAATAAAGTAATACTTAAGACTAAATGAATTAACTAAAAATAAAATTTTAATTAACTACATATATCACTTAATTCCAACATGCCATATAAGATTTTTTCTCTTCCTGACTACATGTCAATGTATACTAGCCATTGGCATATATGTATTTATGTAATTTCATTATAGTTTAAGACATTTTAAACTCATCAATTCTAAATGGAAATTCAGTTTTATTGGATGAATAACCAATTTCAGGAAGACCAGTCCCAGCCTAACATTAAAATGGTTCATGAGTCAACTAGGATTAAATATTTTGGCCTATATGCCAAATATAAACTAGGGTAAACAAATGAGATCGAGGCCAAAGGAGGATTAGGATATTTGTAAACATATTATAAACATAATTAAATATTTTAAAAAATAATTGAGAACTTACTATGTGTTAGTTTCTAATCTGAGCATTTAGTGTATGTCAGTATACAGTACAATAAAACAACCTCTGTCCACATAGTACATTATATTTTACTCTTTTACTGAATTATCTTAAAGTTTACTATATTATGCTCTATTAACTACTTAACACTTAACACTGATAATTCACCCCCCAAATTCTACACGTGCTATTGCATTCATCCCATACAATAAATCTATTGGCCTAGTTTAGTTTTCTTAATATAACTCAGTTACATAAGAAAATTGGACTTATTAAGGTTGCAAGCTATGTAAAACTAAATGTTTGCAAAACTTAATTTGCTTACACTTAGTACCAAGCTTTTTTTTTATTTTAAAAGCACTTGTAGAGAATTTTCAAATTTATCAGACCCTAGTTTATTGAGACTTTTCATTTCAAGAGCATTTCACTAATTAACATATTAACAACCCTAAAGTACATATCACTCTGCTACCACCATCACCAGAAAGGCACAACCTACCTAACTTAAAAGGTCTTTGAGCCCCTTGCTACTCACAGACTAGCGGCACAGTCTCTGGGATCTTGTTAGAATAAAAGATCTCTGCCTATCTCAGGCCTACTCAATCAGAATCTACATTTTAACAAGATCACCAGGTGACTCGCATGAACGTGACATTTGAGAAGCAGCGTTTTAAAAATTAACCATGTTGGCAGAATTTATAAAGCATATATAAAATTTTAAAAGTCTGAAACTAAACAGTAGTTATGAAATATATTTGAGCACAGATATTTAAAGAATTAAATATCTAATTCCCAGATATTCTTCTTTATTTGTACAAGTTTTATTTGAACAGAACTAACTCATGAGAAACAAAATGCATGGATATAGAGTAAACCATCTCATATTCTGCAATGAACAGAGAGAAATTCTGAAAAGAAATATCAAACTACTACCTTAGAATTGCTATGACGTTTTTCAAAACACTCACAAAATCATTTTTAAGGTAGCAAAACAAGCAAGAACTCTAAGAGGAAATATTCTTATTACTGGGTTAGCATCTAATATCTAAAATGCTAGATAAGAAGTCAGGGAACTTGGAGTAAAATCTATAGATTTCACATTCCTAAGCCATAACGACAGCAGCTTTCTATGTAGCAAATCATAAAAACGAATAGATTGCCTACTTCTAATAGCTTGATCTCTTAAATAGGTGCTGCGAAGACAAGACAATATTCTCCAAATTTTACTTCTGAGGAAAAAATTAGTAATAATGGATTATTTAGTCTAAAGTGTCCCTGAAGTTGGTCATCAAAAGTATTCTTTCCGTAACACATCTAGAGCTCTTGACTCCTACAACAAGGAAGGCCTAAAAAGTTGTGAAATACAAGAAATTCAAAATCATTTTTAAAAGGTTCACATACACCTCCCTTCCTATAAGCCAAATATAAACACCTTTACTCACATGAACACTTCGGATTAAGGCATCAAGGTAATGAATTAACCAAAGTTTCTGTAAGAACAAGTTTAGGAATTCCTGTTCCTCATTTATCTACAACAACCAGCAATGTGTAGAGCAGGTAGGTTTTTTTCCTCTTTCTTAATATTTGGTACATTTTGATTTTACCACAGACAAAGTGAACAGAAATGAAATTAAACTTTTTTTCTTTTTATTTTCATTAACTTCTTTTTCCAAAGGAAGTTAGACTATTACCTGAAGTGAAATTCTGGATTTAGTACATCCTTATTCTCTTATTACCACAGGTAATAGAGTTGATTTTAAAGAACAATTAACCAAACATGTTGGTTAGTTAACAAGATGTCTTAAGCCAGTACCTACAAACTGTGATCTATGTCCTCAACATATCTCACCTTGTTCGAGTCCATTGTAAGGACTATAGAATATCTTGAGCAATCAAAAATGTGGTTCTTCAAAACCGAAAAACAAAAAGATCTCTTCAAATATTCTCTACAGCAAATATGAATGAAGGTACATTATTCAAAGTTCAGTATTAAATATTAAATAGGCAGTATTGCCAACAAAAGGCAATTTTGCAGACATTGAGCAAAACCTACCACCGCCCCACTTAAGGATAACCACCTTGACACAGGAAGGTTTCAGTACCACCACATATACGATGCACAGAATTAAAACATCAAAGTAGACCCTAGGTCTCCACAGAGGCCCTAACCAAGCAACAACCAGCTTCTACCGGCCACAATTAAATCCAAGCCACGACTTAGACACTTTAAATTGGCAATAGTTAAACCAGCTCTTTTTCGCTTGCTTGGTCATAAAATCTTGCACCCACCCCTGTGAGTCAGCTGTAACTCATAAACACTTCCTATAAGAAGCACCTGCTGTTAGTTCCATCCCTTTCAACTGAGCTGCTAAGGCCAATGATTGATTTTAGCTTCATGCATACTAACTCTTGAGTATAATCTTTTGTCTGTCTCAAATTTAGTACCATGTAGAAATGCAATCATTCTGCAAACAGTGGTCTACAGTTGGGTGATGAGACAAATCTACAAAAGGGCACTGGGAATAGACAATTGGAAAGGAAAGGTCATTTTTCTGTTTTCACTGTTGGCTATTGTCCGCATGCCTCTCCCTTAACTTCTCATCATATACGGGCCTGCCCTTTACAGCTATGCTTCCTCAGATACCAGTGTTTTCCTTCTCTCATGGTTTGGTTCGGGTTTATCAACAAAGGAAAAGTGACTCTTCCCTTTCCTTTGTTCCATCACCAACTTTAAAACAGGATCCTTTGAAAAATCCTACAAACTGAGATGGAGAAAAACAATGCAATGGTTCTTAAAAGCTTTTTGTCCCAATTTCAAGCTAGAGGAAAGTACAGTGGCCAGTTCTATCACATCTGAACAAGACAGGTCTGGATCATTTGTTAGATTTTTTTTCTGCAATTTTCAGTGAAAACTTCCCATCCATGTGAGCAATACAGAAAAAGAAAGGAGAATGTTTAAGGAGTGATATAAGAGAAATCAAGGGAGGGCTGAGATAAGAAAGGGGAGAGCACATTTTAAATTCTGAGCAATAGTACAACTAGCCATTCCTGAAAACTCCATCAAAAATTCTGCCAGGTTTATGGCCAATTCTGAACTCACCTTGGGTGAATTCACCCTCCATAAGTCAGTCTTCTGAATCTAGATTGGCTCCTTGTTGACCCAAATTGAAAAGCTGTAAAATAAACGAAGGGAGGACAAGTGATACTTTGCAGGAAATGTGCTACAGAAGTGCAGAGTATCACTTACTAACATCATAAATAATGAAGAACTAATAAATAATACATTAGAAAGAAAAGACCCTCCTTATTGCTATTTCATGGATTCCTAACAATTTATATCCAGAGTACCAAGCACAAATTGGATAAATGTTTATTGAATGGACGAATGCATGCTCATAGAAGGTTTCGCAATTTGTTATTTCTGTTGACAACTTTTATGTTATAGAATTTTTGCTGTGTGTTTCAAAAATACTGTAAAATAAAATTTGTTAAAATAATCTTTTATTGTTAAAACACTTCAAATCTCTCCTTTTAAACACAATTTACTTCAGATCATGTACTAATTGTAGTGTCAAAGGTAAACAGAAAAAAAATCACTTTTATATAATCAGATTAAGATAGCGCTTTCCCTGAGGGATTATACCAAATAGGACCTGTGAACTGAAAAGGGAAGGATATATACTTTAAAACCAGACCTTTGGAATACTATTCAACAATACTATATTCAATACTATATTCTGGGCCATATGTTCTGCAGATAGAAACATGATAATGATGTAGTTCCTGCCATTTAGGGACATATAGAAGTGGTTGAACTGTTACTTTATTTTGAAGTATTTTGAGTAAATACGTATGCAAATAATTTTCCTTTTGGAAATATGTATTACATAAATGGCTTTAAGTTTATTCTCTCCCTTTTAAACAATTGATCAAGCAGACAGAATAAAAGCTTCATATAAACCAGCATTGTCCCCACTCCCCAAGCTCAGTGGAATTGTGATCAGGACACTCAAGTAGGGAACATGAGTATAATTTCAGGGTACCATTCCTGTCTTTAGATGTAAATAAACTATTCAGTATGAAAGACCAGGTTAAGAGAAGGTACGTAAAATGTGTGTTCTAAACAGATACATAGACCTAAGGTTACAATGGGACAAATAGTATCCCCAAATAATTGCGATATCTAAGTAGGATCTTCCAGATGCAAGGAAGGGACCAAGGAATATTTAAAGTCTCCTACACTCTTACTTAGTAACCAAATGCATGAAATGATAGCACCATGGAGTACCTACTGTGTGCCACATACCTCACTGGGTGTTTTGCATGCATTATCTTTCATCCCTACAAACAAGTCTTTTAGGGTGTGGTCTTAACGATAAGTGGTTCACTCAAAGTCATACACTTGGTAGTTGACAGGGATGGGTTCTGAACACAGGTCTGACTGATTTCTTGTACTCCTTTCGTTACTCCAGGAAGCATTCTAGAACTTTCCGCAGCCAATGGGCAGACAAAGAGAGTGGAGCTTAAGATGTTTACAGAAACTGCAGAGCCTACTGACTTTCCTGCCTCTTCTCACCCAGGCTTGTGCAGTTGCTTCTCAGTGAGGGTCTTGGCAGGATTTTTGTGGTAGAGGAGGGACTCTGCTAACCTGATTAGGGTACATTGAGGAATGTCTTATTGGGCCCCAGACATCTCTAAGTTCCCCTCTTTGCAGGGTCACCGGATAACATATAAGACATCCAGTTAAATTTGAATTTCAGGTAAACAATGAATAATTTTTTTAGCATGTCTCCAATATTGCAAATAATGCATGAGACAACTTATTTCCTAAATCCGGCAACCCTACTTCTTTGATGTATTTCGAAATGTCTTAAATTAGAATGAGAGTACAAGTATACTGAAATGACTTAAAACTCTATACATGATCTTTGACTTGGAATAAAGATATCCTGGCTTTTGAGTGGAATTGCAAGACACTCATCTGCAAGCACATCACCCTCCCACCTCCACAGACTGTTAAGTGCTTTATCGTGGGTTGCCACCATAATTCATTTTATCGGTTTCTAGGACCGCGACAATCTTGTGTCTACAATTCAAGTACGCAAGAAGTGGAAATATATCTTTTTTAATTTAACAGAATTTCAAAACCTCATTTTTTCAAAGGTAGCAGATACATAAACTCGACCATGTCAGATGTGACTGTTCCTCTTTTCCCAGAGTTGTTCCTAGGGCTCACATAGTGCTATAGGGGACCATCTGTTTCTTGTGTCCTCTGCCTATGCAAACTGTTGCCAAGTCCCCTCTCATTCAGTCCTGGCCTTCTGGCCTGTTCAGTCCAGTGTTTCTGTTCTTTTCCTGTTCTACTGAGGCACAGGCATCATCCTGCAGGTTCTACATCACGCTAAGGCTCCAAACTCTTTCTGAGGCCCTTTAAAGCTCTGCCTGCCTAGATGCACAGTGTTGCCAGCCAGTCCCTGTCTAGGTTTTTATTGCCCTGCTCGGCTTCTGCCTTTGGAGAATGAAGCATGATGCTCTTGTCATTAAACCTACAAACTATCTCTGTCCTCTTGCCCCAGGAAAGAGCACATAGTTCTTCCAGGAGACACAAGCATACCCGTATCTTCTTGGTTTCTCCTCCCCCTCTCTAAATTCTTTCTGCCAAGACAATCTTTCTCAATCTTTTTCCAACACTCTCACCTCCAACTCTCAAACATTTTTCCTGTGTAACTAATTCCCTTAAGGATCTCAGGTTTTTGTAAGACACTGGGCGGTTATTTCCTTTTCACCCTGGCTTATCTTTTCCTTGAGCAATAAATACAAAAGAGTTAGCCCCTTGAAAGGAGGAGAGAAGATAATGAGAGAATAAAGTATTCTAACCAACTAACTTTAAAACTTTGAAAAAGTTTTTCAAAGCCAGAGCTAAAAATTAGATCCTGATTGGTTTAAGCATGAACTGCCTTTTGACAGTAGTCCACAAATCTGACATTAGCAACAGATGGGAAACATTTAAAACTCGGATTGTCAGGCCCCACCCAGGACCTATAGAATTCTCTACGATTGAACCTATAAATATGTATTTTAACAAACTCCCAACATTTTTCTTACACACTCAGCTGTACTCATTCTCTGACACGCTTTCGGGGAATGGCTCCCTTTTCTTTCCCACGCCTTCTGCCTTCCCTTTTCTTTCTTACCCCTGGAGTAACAGCATCCAATCACAGCTTACTTGCATAGAACCAAAATCTAGTGTGGAATTCTGTATCCATCTTAAAGGGGAAATAACCCGGAGGCCAAGACGATGTCCATGCGTCTTGTCTCCTCCTATTTATCTCCTCTCCCATTTTTCTCATTCATTGGTGCCCTGTCCAGGTTCCAAAAAGAAACTCTAAGTCTAACCTACCAAACAGGACCATTCCAATAGTAGTACAGCTCCACCTTACGTCAAATGCAAAACTATTTCCCAGAGATCTAAGTGCTGCTTAGATCTTGTGGAAAATCATCAACATATTTAAGCATCCCAGTTTTTCTAAGGTTTCTAGAGGGAAGGACCCAAGCGATAAGATAGATTGCCAAAGTTGATAAATTACAAAGTAAGATTTTTAAAATTGCTTGCATTGATTTGTTTAAATTGTTTTCTTAATTTATTCAGAGAGAACAGTTCATCTTTTCTTTTTTTTTTTTTTTTTTTTAAGTGAATACGGCTAGGTAGGACATGTCAAGCTGGCAATATCACTGGCCTATTTTATTCCAAAATGAGGTTAGGAGTGCTGAGCTAAATCAGAGCTCTTAAAGGCATACGTCCTTGGGAGTGATAATAGATGCACGAACTGAAAATTATTCACAAGTGATTGGAAAGACTCACCCCCTGAGATGGTAGTTGGCATTTATAAAAGTCAGCTATGTTTGACTTGACTCAAGAAAAAGTCATATATTGTTATTATGACATCAGAATACTGCTCCATATTAAATGACAGAGCAAAGGGCCTGAAAAATGAGGGAGGTGGGCAGGCTGAAGAGGAGGTAGAAAAGTGAATGTGGCCTAAACAGTTTCCAATAATTCCCTTATTTCAGGAAAGTAAATTTCTCACTCCAGGTTTAAATTATTGAGAAATATATTTTTTTCCTTTGGAGTTGATTAAGCAGCAGTAGCTCTTTAAAGCTGATGGATCAGGAAATAGTATAACAGATGCTAGTATCTGCAGAGCACTCTGCTAGGTGCTGTAAATAAAGGAAACTAGTTTTCCTGCACAGGATGTCCATTTTTCTTGAAAAGTTGATGCAGGGATGAAGTTAGGGACCAAATAAATCAGATTTCACCGGTCGAAAGGAACTATAAAGTTCTGCTAGACCAGCCTCACAGCTAATGTATGTGTTATTTCTTTGACTTTTCCTGTAAGTTCCCCTTCTATCTGGATTTTATCATATCCAGAAATGGAGATTTGTACTTCCCAAGGCATAGAGTGTGGTCCTGGAAGGCTGGGGATAGCCGTTACCTGTGAGTGAGAGTTGGGAGATGGAGGACCCCTCTGGGAATAGCTTGCTTTGGGCTGCTTGCTGCTCCTTGGTGAACTTTGGGACCTGCTGTGGAGATTCGGCCTGAATGGACCGGTCCCTTAAGGAGACATCATAAGCAGGTCCCTCCAACAAGCATTCTCTTGGCCGAAAAGCTGATTTTCCTTCAATGCTTGGGTTGTCTTAGGTATTTTTACTTGAAACCAAAAATCTTGCTTGCCCTTTGTGGTGATTTGTCTAGTTGGGTATCGGTTTTTCCATTTTGTCATTAATTCATTATTTTAATAATTTTTTATTGAGTTACTATTTTGTTTCATTATTGGAAACTGAGGCCCACAGAGCTTAGGCTATACAAAGTCACAACTTTGTGACTTAGTGATAGGACAGATATCTCCTGACTCAAATTCAGTGTGTGTTACACTATTTGGTATGTGTTTTTACTTTGTTTTCATTGAGTAATTTTTACAAATCTTACTGTTTCTTCTTAATATTCATCTCTTATTTCTCTCTCAATTAGTAGCAACAAAGGATTGACAGTACCAGGATGACAGAGGTATAGAGAAGACAAAAGCACTAACACGTATTGAAATTTTATAATGTACCAGGTTTACTAATTTCACTAGTGGTATCTTGTTCAATTTTCACAATCGTCATATGAAATATGCAGTATTGTTCCCACTTTACAGGAAATTGAGACTTAGAAACTGTAAATAACTTGCTTAAGATCATTTGACTAGGTGTCACTTATTAGAGTCCGTTTTGAAACCAGTTCTTTCTGACTCCAATGTCACTAAATTATACTGCCTCCATTCCCCAGGCAGAATAAATTTGATGTTTAACCAACCACTTAACTCCAATTAACTCCACCCAGATTTTTCATGTAAAGTAAAAGCCTTTATATTGGCCCTTGATACTGTGTTTAAATAAACAAAAGATGCTGATAATCCCATGTAAAAAAGTTACTCATTCAAGTAACTCAGAATATCACATGCATTATTACCCAGCTCCAAAGATAACTGAAGGAAGTTACTTGGACAAAGGTGTTATCTTGTTTCCAGAATGAGATAGGGAAGAGATAACCAGAATTCTCCCACTTCCTGGGACAGCTCCGATTATTTCAAAATTTATGTTATGAAAATTTAATTTTTTCCCTGAGAGCTTCCATTCATTGATCTATACACTGAAAGTCACATAGAATTCAAATTCCTTTTCTATGACAATGCTTTAAATTGTTTGCAGTTGGCTTTTGAGTTTTCCTAGTGTTTGACATGGAAGGATGGTATAGAAAGAGCAGAGTCAAGGGCTTCTGGCATGAAACACAGCAGAGTAATCATATACTTTCGTATTCTCTTCCTCCCCGAACCCAACATATATAACAGTAATAAATTACTAAAGATATTAAGGTATGAGGAAAAAGAATGCAACAGTAGACAAAAGCTGCTATCCCAATTTTGGGGTGGGGGGGGAAGCAAATAGAAAAGATAACTTCTTTAGCAAGGCAGAGGAAAGTATAGCCTAAGGGCCAGGAGAGGGTATTTTGGACAGAATATGAAGATAATCTTTTAGAAGTTCTCAGTACTGTTGAAAGCTGAAGAGCGACCATGGCTGAAATAAGGAGATGGGTTCAGAGTGTAGGTATATACATATTGATCCCGGGCAGCCAGAGACTCTCTCTTCCCCCACCTCTAGATTCCAGAAGTATGTTCTCCAGAGAAATTGAACCAGTGAGGCTTCAAACATAGTACAGTGACTAAGTGTACAGATCAAGTGAACAACTTCTAATTGAACTTGGGATGGGACCCAGCCCCTTTCCCTGCCCTGTGCCTAGAACATCACAACTTCCTAAACATCTCTTTGCCCTCATGCTACCAGGAGAGTCTTCAGAAAAAAAATTCTCGTCTCAGTTCTTATCAACTGATTTACAACTGTTTTGGAACAATGTGATTAATTTGAGAGTACCTGACTATACTCATTTCTATCCTGACTTTATGCTTTCATGGGTTGACTGAATGGAAAGGCATTCTATTGTTGCATATTTAGGACCCTTTCTTTCTATTTACATTAATTAAAGAGCAAATGAGTAGTATGAAATATAAGCGGAACCCACACCAGCTCTCTTTTGAAAATTAAAAATGTTAAAATTGGCATACAGATATAAGAGCTTTTTATATGCAAAACCCTGTACTAAATTTGGAGTAAAGGAAGGGTAGTGATATGCAAGTATGGAAAAGGAACTAAAAGTTTAATTAGCAATCGAAACATGAAAACACAATTGCAATGCAAAATAAATGATAAATGTTTGAGAGAAAGTCTACATACTAAAGAAGCACAAAGAGGGAAAGGTGATGAATGTGGTTAGCATTAATGTAATGGCTAGGTGGAGAGCCAGAGAAGAGAAGGAGCAATTAAAGGGATCGTTTTATAAACTATATAAATATCTAACCAATGTACTGTGTACTTGAAACTAATAATAAAATAAAAATTTTTTTAAAAAGAGGGAAAGGTGAAGGAGGGATCAGGGAAAGATTTTTTGAGTAGTTGAATGTGAACTAGCCCTTGAAGAATGAGGAGGATCTTGGCTTAGGAGGGAGTGGAGCATTGAGACTGATGGAAGAGTGTGAGTCTTGGAAATACGGATGAGGTTGGTTTGGATATTGAAGATATTACACTGAACCTGGAGTGAGAATAGGATCAGTAAGAAGTAGACGCAAAAAAGTGGTTTGGAGTCAGGGAAAACAGGATTCACATGGTTCGATAGAAAGAACTGGGCTCTTGGTTCTTGCTTTGGGAACACATATACTGAAAATAGAAAGAGCTGGGTTCTGGAGTCAGGCAGCCTTAAGGCCTGGTGCCGCCATTCATTCACCTACTGTCTCACCTTGATACATTTTCTCAAATCCCTTTTCTTCCATCTCTACATATGAAAAAATGAGATGATAATGTTTGTAATACAAACCATTTCAAGGATTAAAAAAGGTAATGCATATAAAAGGCGTGCTGCAGAGAAGGTATTAAATAATCTGAGCAAAGGAGCTAACTATTGTCTAAAGAATAAGTATAGGAGAAGAGGTTAGAGGTAGGGAGACCAGCTTTTTAAAAATTAAATTTGTTTTCTAGATTTATTGATATAGTTTACATATAACATTATATAAATTTAAGGTGTACAACATAATTTGAATCTGTATATATTGTAAAATTATCACAATAAGTTTGGTTCACATACCCATCACCTTACAGTTATACTTTTTTCTTATGATGAGAATTTTAAAATTTACTTGGTTAGCAACTTTCAATATACAATATAGTATCGTTAACTATAGTCATCGTGCTGTATATTATAACCCCAGAACTAATTTATTTTAGAACTGGAAGTTATACCTTTTGATCACTTTCACCCATTTCCCCCATCCTTCACCCCCACCTCTGGCAACCACCAATGAATCTGTTCTCTGTGCCTGTAAGTTCAGGAGATTCCACATATAAATGAGATCATACAATATTTGTCTTCTCTGTTTGACTTATTTAATTTAGCAAATGCCCTCAAGGACCATCTATGTTGTTGTAAATGGCAAAATTTCCTTCATTTTTACAGCTGAATAATATTCTGTTGTATGTATGTATAGATATCTCACAATTTCTTTATCCATTCACCAATTGATGGACACTTAGGTTGCTTCCATGTCTTGGCTATTGTAAGTAAGGCTGCAGTGAACGTGGAGAATATATATCTCTTTGTGAGAATGATTTTATTTCCTTCAGATATATACCTTGAAGTAGAATTGCTGGATCACATTGCAGTTCTATTTTTAATTTTTTGAAGAATTTCCACACTGTTTTCCATAGTGGCTGCACTAATTTACATTCCTACTAGCAGTGCACCAGGCTTCCCTTTTCTCCACATCCTCCCCAGCACTTGCTGTTTCTTGTCTTTTTGATGATAGCCATTCTAACGGATGTGAGATGATATCTCATTGTGGTTTTGATTCGTATTTCCTTGATGATTGTGAAATTGAGCACCTTTTCAGGTACCTGTTGGCCATTTTAATATATTTTTTTTTTTTGAAAAAAGTCTGTTCAAATCTTTTGCCCATTTTTAAATCAGATTGGTGTTATTTTGTTTTGTTTTGTTTGCTGTTGAGTTGTAGGAGTTCTTTATATTTTTTGGATATTAATCCCTTATCAGATAAGTGGTTTGAAATATTTACTCCCATTCCATAGATTGCCTTTTCATTTTGTTGGTCATTCCTTTTGCTGTGCAGAAGCTTTTAAGTTTGATGTAGTCTCACTTGTTTATTTTTTATTTTTATTTTTTTAAATTTTATTTATTTTAATTAGCTTCAAGTATACAGAACATTGGTTAGACATCTATATAGTTCATAAAACGATCCCCCCAATTGCTCCCACCCTCCTCTGGCCCTCCACCTAGCCAACATATTAATTCTAACTGTATTCCCTCTGCCGTGCTCCCCATCCCCCTGACTATCTATTAACTACTAATTCGTACTTCTTTAACCCTTCACCCCATTCTCTCAGCCCCCCAAGCCCCTCCCCTCTGTCCCTCACCAAATTGTCCACTATATTTGTGAGTCTGTTTTTGATTAGTTTGTTCTTTTTGTTCCTTAGATTCTGCATATATCATTTGTTTATTTTTGCTTTTGTTGCTTGTGCTTTAGGTGTCGTATCAATAAATCACTGCCGAGACCAATGTCAAGGAGCAGTCTTTTCCTTTCTTCTAGGAGTTTCATGGTTTCAGATCTTATGTTCAAGTCCTAATTATGTATTTATTTATTTATTTTTTTGGTCATTTTGTTATACGTGAGCTGACTCCTTTCAGTATTTCCTGTAGTGCAGGCCTCGTAGAGAATTCCCTCAATTTTTGTACGTCTGGAAAGGTCTTTATTTCTCCTTCATATGTAAAGGTGAGCTTAGCTGTATACATTATTCTAGCCTGGCAGTTCCTTTCACTTAGTAGTTTAAATATTTAATTCCACTCCTTTCTGGCTTGTAAGCTCTGTGCTAAGAAGTCCGACGATAATCTAATGGGTTTTCCTTTATAAGTTACCATATTCTTCTCCCTGGCTGCCCTGAAAATTTTGTCTTTGTTGTTCATTTTTGATAATTTTAATACGATATATCTTGGTGGAGGCCTTTTGGGTTGAGATAATTGGGTGTTTTGTTGACTTCTTGAATTTCAAGATCCAGCTCATTTCTTATATTTGGGAAATTCTTGTCAACTATTTGTCTGAAAAGGCTTTCTAGTCCTTGCTCCTTTTCCTCGCCTTCAATAATGCCCATTATTCTTATGTTTCCTCTCCTGATGATAGTTGCTAGTTCTTGTTTTCTTCTTTAATTATTTTTCATTCTTTGGTTTTTCTCTTCTTCCTTCTGATTTCTTTCCAGATTTCTGTCTTTCTGTCTTTGATATCACCAATCCTTTCCTCCATTTGATCGACTCTATTTCCCAAGCTTGCTATTTCATTTTTCAACCTTACGATGTGTGTGTGTGTGTGTGTGTGTGTGTGTGTGTGTGTGTGTGTGTTTACCTCCAGAAGATCTATTTTGTTCTTTTTGAGGGTTTCAATCTCCTTGCTCTGATCATCTGGTTGTTTTTTCAATTCCTGAAATTGTTGATATGACTCATTTTGGATCTCACTGAGTTTTTTCAGAAGTACTATCCTGAATTCTCTGTCATTTAAATTGCATATTTCTATGTCTGTAAACTTATTTTCTGGAGATGTTTCTCTTTCTTTCTGAGATGCCTTGTCACCTTGGTTGTTCATGGTGTTTAATGGACTATTTCTCTGAAGTGTATTTTGCTTTTCTTCCAGAAAGATTTATTATATGAAGGTGTCTCTTTAGCCTGTTGCAAAGAAGGCATTTTTTCTTTTGGTTTCCAGTAGGTGGCGTCTAAGCCTCTTGGATCCCTGTTTTATATAAAGCCTTAATAATGCCTTACTATTTTCTTGTAGATATTTAATCATGCTCGCTACTCTGTCTCAGTCCCTGTCAGTGTTAGCAACAGTTTCAGTAGCCATTCTGAGGAAAAAGAATGAGGCTGGAGGCATCACTCTGCCCAACTTCAAATTATACTACAAAGCAACAGTATCAAAACAGCACGATATTGGCATAAAAATAGACACACAGACCAGTGGAACAGAATTGAGAGTCCAGAATTAAACCCATATTTAAATGGGCAAATAATTTTCAACAAAAATGCCAAAAACATAGTAGAGAAAGGAAAGCCTCTTCAATAAGTGGTGCTGGGAAAACTGGAAAGCGACCTGCAAGAGAATGAAACTAGACTGTTGTCTATCTCCACACACCAAAATTAACTCAAAATGGATTAAGGACCTGAATATAAGACTTGGAACAATAAATTGCATAGAAGAAAACTTAGGAACTAAACTCAAGGACCTTGGACTTAAAGGGGATTTTATGAATTTGACCTCAAAGGCAAGGGAGTAAAAGCTAAAATAAATGAATGGGACTACATTAAACTAAAAAGCTTCTGCTCAGCAAAAGAAATCATC
>NW_011888861.1:2792103-2821726 GCF_000151845.1 Pteropus vampyrus | reverse complement strand
GTCCTTGTCTTCTTAGGCTCTTCCTGGCTCCGATGATAGTATTTCAAACTTGTTTTTTGATGTCTGACAGTTCTGAGGAGTATGGTAAAGTATATAATAAGGTTTCCCTTTAGTAGAATTTGAAGTTTTTCTCATGATTAGACTGGGGTTATGGGTTTATGGGAGAAAGACCACAGAGGTAAAGAGCCGTTTTCAACACATCATGTCAAGGTTACCTACTGTCAACATGACATCACTGTTGACGTTGACCTTGATCGCCTGGATGTAGTGTTTGTCAGGTTTCTCCTCCACAAAGTTTCATTTCTCCCACTTTCCGTACTCTTTAGAAGGAAGTCACAGCACAGCTCACACTTAATGAGTGGGGAGTTATGGTCCCCCTTAATATTACCACATTTTTAACATTTTTAAGTGTATTATTTCAAGTCTTTTGAAGAATAATGATCGAACTTATCTCTTTATAGGGTCTGTATCAGGAATGCCCCCAATCTTTAGTTAAGAGCTATGTTTCATTTCCTTAAAGGCTGGAGATCAACAAATGAAAGCGGTACAGACGGCAAAATATCTGAGCTGACTAGGAGAAAGAAGGAAGGCCACTGCCTACACTTTTCCCTTCTCTGGTGGAAATCCAAAAAACTAAGAGTCGAGTATAACAGTCGTCACTATGCAGTTCTTCTGAACAAGAGTTTGAGACTGACAGAATCTAATTAATAGTCTTCCTGGATTTGAAGCTAAGCTCTACCATTTTCTGTCCTTTATGATCCTGACAAATCTTTAATCTAAGACTCAGTTTCCCCAGTGACAAAATAGGCGCAATGTCAATATCTACCTAATGGGGTAGTCGAAATTATTTCAGGAGACAAAGAAAATGAAGCCTTTTATACTCAACAAACAAACAATGCAGTGGGGATATTTGTTAATATTAAGTAGATGTATCTTTCCTGCTTAGGAATCGTGTTACCCTCTTGTTCTCTTTGTGTCATTGGCATGCCTTCATGGGGTCGTGGGTACTATCTTGAACACAGCTTAGCTTCAGATCTTATCAAAGTAATTAGTAATCTTGAGAACCATATTTTATTGAATGAGAAGAGTTTTCTTAATTCTAAAAGCCTTCCTTTACATATTCACAGGAAAGCTTGGGTGTCATTTTTTTATAAGCTATAAGCCGAAGTGTGGAGAGAATGGTTCTATGATATAAAAGCAATTTCTGTGAGATGGGAAAGGAGGGAGAAGGAAGGAATCAGGAAAGGGGATGAAAGAAGTGGGACAGAGATTCAGACTGATGAAAATGCTTCTGGATCTGTAAGAGACTAGTCCCTCATGTCTTGGTCTGGGGTGATGAGTAAGACATTAGTTTAAAAGCTGAGGCAGCTTGAGAAAGAATTTGAGACTGTCTAGGCTAATGCTCTGCTTCTCCCCGTTGGCACTCTCCCAGCCTTGCTTTGGTAGGATGAAGGGAATAGAAAGGTGGACTCCAGAGAGCATTCAGCTGGTCCTTCTTGTGGCATGGAGGATTTCCTGGGAGATCCCATGAATGATGCAGAAAAGCGTTAAGAATTAAGAGTCATTGTGACTGTCCAAGGTCCATCACGTATGGGCATGGTTAGAGGAGTGCTAGGTCAGGGGCTGCATGGTGGACAGCCCAGAGTTGGGAGCCAGAGGCAGGCAGAGCTGAGCCTCACAAGTATCCCTGCATGGTTAGCAGTGGGACTTAGTTAGCAGGAGTTTGCTATTTCCTGGGAGCAATTGTCCTACCAAAAGTTTCTCAGAGGGCATACCATTACTGACATCAGCGTCCACTGGGACAGAAGTCTGTGCCCAAAAAAGAGATGAGAAAAGCTACTCCTCAGCCAGGGGTCAGCAGGAGGCAGCAGAGGACAAGAGATTATAGGCACCTACCCTGGCTGGCAGGACAACTAAAGATGCTTTCTTAGACCCATCCTGGGAGGAGGGGGATTCAAGGGACAGATGAAGAAAGGGGGAAAAGGGCCCAATGTTGAGTTCGAATTGACTGAATATTTACCTGAAAGACTTGAATTTTAAATAGGAAGAAACTATCCAAGAATCCTTTTCTTCATATCTGTACCATTTTTTTAGCCTATTATTTTCTTGTTTACCTGTTTTCCTTTTTCAACTCTTCTTTTTAAAATACCTTTATTTTAAACTTCTTTTTCCAGTTATCTTGTTTGGGATTTAAAGTTTCATTTTACAAGCTTCAAGAAGCTTGAACCCCTTTTGCCTATTCCCAAACCATTGGATGAATATCACATTTTAATTAAAAAAAAAAAAAATCCTACCTTTGTCAATATCTTTAGCCAAAAAAAAATCATTCATTCATAAACTCATTGATAGTTTTATCTTTAAAGATTATTCGTATTGTCTTACTGTTTGAATTTCCTAAGATTCACTTCCTATTTTGAGCAAAGCCATTCATGTGCTTGTCTTTGATGAAGCAAATCTTTTTAAAAGTACCAAATGTGAAAACATATAAAGAGAAGCATAATTAATAGTTTTTGATCATTTGCCTCCAAAAGGAATATTAGCAATTTATTGGGTATAACTCACACATTCAGATAATCCTGGTTTCACTCTACTAGTGTCTCCTTTTTCTTCCATGGAATTGTGGCTTTCCTTTTGACCCTACTGTTTATGAGTTGGTTTTTAATATTCATAGATTTGAGTTAGCTTTGCTTTGGCACATGGCCTGTTATGTAACTCCTAACTAGTTTATGATGGCTTTAAACCGTCTGCAAATTCTGAGACTTTCCTTTTTTCAAAAGGAAGTCTAATTTCCCTCCCTTCAGTAAGAGCTGGACTAGTGACTCATTTCTAAAGAACAGAATGTGGTAGCAGAGACAAACTGTAACTTCTGAGACCAGGTTGTAAAGGGCACCATGGTGTGTTTGATCTCCTGGATGCCTCACTTTGGGGAAGACAACCAGCATGCCGTAAGGACACAGCAGTATGGAGATCTAGCATCAGGAGGGGGATGCGCCCACAAGTGGGTCCTCCCAGTTCCAGTCAAGCCTTCGGACAACTGAAGCTCTGGCTGACCTCTCTGTACAACCTCATGAGCAATTGGAGCCAGATCTAGAATTACCCACTCCTGAATTCTCAACTCACAGAAATTGTATGAGATGTTTATTGTTGTTTTAAGATGCTGAGTTTAAGGGTCATTCATTTTGCAGCAATAGATTAATAACTAGATTTCTCACAAAATACATTGCAGTACATATAAAAGGACTAGAAAAAAATGTGGGTAAATTGGCATTCTCATATCATCATTACGACAGCCTTGGGTGTGAGTGGCACTGAGGTGAAATAGTATGGCCTGGTGAAATGCTTTTTTCGGCAGTTGCTGCAGTAAACTGGCATTTGTATGTGGCTTGGCTTATTTGTGGTTGACTTACACACAAGGTAAAAATTAAACTGATTCAACAAGGGTGACTAACCAATTACACGAAGGTGTAGCTTTTGGCTCAGAAGTGTTGGGCCCCAATTTTTAGTCCAAGAAAAATAATATCTACTCTGCTTGATATTCCCCAAAACGCATGTTAGACAAATAATAAAAAAAAAAAAAAAAAGAGGCAAACAATAATAAAGAAACCTAAGAACATCTTTAAATGGTTTGGTTCACGCACTTATTTAGGAGACGAAGGCCGAAAATAACTGTTTAAAGTTACAAAGACCAATGTTTTCCAGTTTTAAATCTAAATAGCTACAAGTGTTTTAGGTATTGTGAAAGGGTCAAGTTGGTTTGTAGTATTTTAAAACCAACTGGTTTTTTTTTTTTTTCTCTCTTCAAGTGATCTTTTCTCCTTCGAGACTCATTTCTAAACTTACCTTTTCCGTTGTAAAACATTCATTATTCTATTGATCAGCCTCTCAATGTCTTTGTGAAAAGGGTCCCACAAGGATTTCAGAGTTCCCTTCTCAGGGACAATCTGGCACTGAGAAAACCCATGCTAAGCTCCAAGATGGTGCTTGCTGTCACCTGGGCTCAGATTGCAGTGAGTGGCACCCCAAGCACTTTCCTGAACTGCAGTCTTCTAAGAACTGTATGCAATGACAGAGGCACCAGTGGGCTTCAGAGAGGAGAAAATTACTTGTTTTTCCAAGCATACACAGAGGTATATGTCCCAGAACATCTGAAAGATAAAGTCTAAGTTTCTTTCTTTCTTTTTTAATAAGAGTTTGAGTCCAAACTGACGACAGTTGCCGGGGAGCAAGATCTCAAATGCTCTGATAAAGTCTTAAGTTTTATTTCAAATTAACTCACTGTATCCAGGGGGAAAATAACCATTAAGTGGCACTCAAATTGACAATTGTCTTTCCCTACACTTTGAGGGATTAGAAACGAATGACAAGCAGGTTAAATTTAGACTTTGGCTTTTTGTTTTCATTCCTGTCAGCTCCAGTTCATAATGTGTTAAAGGGCAGAGTTTGTGTCCTGGTGTTCTCACTGGAGTCTTCCATTCCAGGTCCCTCACCAGCAGAATACTGTAGTAACCCCCAAATGTCTGGTGAGACGATGCTGAGCATTCAAACAGACTGCCTTTCTTCTATGGTAGGAGAAAGTCTGAAACAAACTACTATATATTGCAGACTGACTTTCTGTTGTTGTTTTTTAATTTAGGAGGTAGGCTCAACATTACAGAAATACACTTGTGCTAGTGTTACTGTAATAAGTTTGAGGCTGAATACAAAAAGCTCTCTACGTGATTGTGTACCAGTAGCATCCCTTTTAGTTTTAGCTCTTGGTCCAGAAGAGAGCAAGAACTTATTCATTACATCTTATTTTAAGACTTTTTAATTACATGAACAAAAAGCTTTACTCTTTAAAAATAAAGCTTAATCATGTAATTAGTTGTCTTTTTTCCAACATTGTTCTAAAGCTTGAATATTGTAATTTAAAAAATAAATACTGGTTAAAAGGAGGATAACAGAAGATGGCATCTTGCCCCTACCTAACTCTAAAGTTATTTTTATAAAGTTATTGTTCCCATAAGGTGGTGCCCTAGAAAAACAAGGCTATATTTTTACTATGATAAAAAGTGTGTCCAAATAACTATAAACAAACATGATGACACTGATAATAATGTACTTGGAAATTAACTGTTAAACACATGCCTGTATTTAACTATCCAACAAAATATGTCCTAAAACCAGTTTGCTCTGTCGTAATGACAAATGATGTCAACGACCAAATATCACTGATCTCATACTAGTAAAGGGAATGATAATTTTGTCTTGAATTGTATTTGTAGTGTCATAGTTTATTTAAATATTACATAGCTGCTGTCTACCTACCCCATAAAATTCAAATAACTTTTGAGCTTTTTTCCTCCCTCTGCTTTTTCCTAGAAGTCAATATAAGACACCCTCTGTTCAGAATAGGTCAGATCTCATTCTTGATCACTTCAGAAAGGCTACTGTAAACAGCTGAGATTTTTCTGTAATACTATTTTTAGATAAGTCTTTCATATTAAGCTATCTTTAGATACTATTTCATGGGTGGCAGGGCACTGCTACTTGCTCTAAAGATGGGTTTCAGCATCGTGACCATGTGTAACAAACTCTGTCCTATCTGCTGCAGATGCCCCCACCAATATTGGTTAGTCTGGAACTTTTGACACTCACCACAGCCCTTTTGATCTCTGCAGTTACCTAGTCCTCCCTTCAAGAGGCTTGCCTTTCCATATGTCACAAGACAGAACACAGATAGGAGAGATTGATGGAAGTGTGAGTGGAATCCTGGCTCTTCCACCCTCTCCCAGTCACTAACCTCTGAACCTCAGTTTTCCATCATCAAACACTTAATAATGACAGTACCTATGTCCTCTGCTGCTGTGAAGATTAAATGAGATAATAAATATCGAATGTTGGTAACAGTGCCTACACACAGAAAACCCTCAACGAATGCTGGCTGTTACTATTACTGTTTAAGCTGCAGAGACATGGGACATAGAAATGTGGAAAATCAGATCTGAAACTAACGGCAAGATTAAAGACAAACAATTGCTGTTTTAAAATCTGAATTAGACAGTCTGTATTCTAAAACACATACACACACAAAATCTGTACCAATTAAATACAATAAAGTTGAAAGGGGATATAAATTACAGTTTTTTCTTTTTTAAAACAGATAATAGTAAAATACTACAGTCAGCTCACTATACACAAAAATCATGAACAGCAGCTTTTCATTAAAATCTCCAATATCTTATTCATTTACTGATGCTAAGAACTTAAAGAAAAAAGGTACAGCAGGCTGTACACATTCTCTCGCTCTCACAACACATTTATTGCTGTACATCTAGACCAATTGTACAGGCATCTACAGAACAGGTACATAAAGTACCTTTGTAAAAATTTCTGCACACATAATCCTTCAACATCTCCATCGATAGGAGAATTTTACAAATGAAGACATGGACAGCAAGGTCATCTGTATTTAATCATCTCCTGCAAACATAGTGAAGTGTGTACTTGTGAACTTTATAGCTCAATGCATCTCGTCAGCATTTCCCAGAAATTAAGTAAAACAGCAACAGCAAAATCACACCACAATGAAGCCCACCAATCCAAAACAAAACCACACACACAAAAAAACAAAAATCAACACCCTTTCCCACCCCAATCCAACTCTTGATATTCCTTCTGTTTTTACAGTAATACTGCTTTCCACACTCTACCTGCCTTGCTGGGCTGAACCAAGGTATGAGAACAGCTGGAGGCAGGGCCCTCATAATTGTCAACTGTTATAATACAATGTCAAGTCAGCAAGTGGCGGGCTAGGTGGAAGACCAAAGAATATAGCTGTGAAATTTTTCAGTGTGCTTATGAAACAGAGGACAGAACGGCAGCATGTGGCCTGGTAGCCAAGGGGAGTATGGCACCACACTTGCAGTCAAATTGTATGTACACATAAAACAAGAGTGGACAGCAAAATTCAGTCGTGTGTAAGTTCTTTGGTTATAAAGAACGGCATTCTGTAACTTTTTCTGCAGAGGGATTTGTGACCTCATTCTTAGGCAATCAAGTCTTTTTCATCTGCTCGTGTATATGGGATTGCCCAAGTTGCTTTGTAACAAAGTCCAGTACCTTATGATTTTCTATAAACCACTTTTATCTGCATTTTAGTGTTCAGTCTGTCTGTCTCTGAACAGACATACTATAGATACACATTTCATATACATAATATATATTATTTATAAAAAAAAACTAAGAGTATTGACTCCAGATTCTACAGTAAGAACTGATTAAAACTGTACAAGAATGAGTTTGTTTGAATCTGTGGAGGTTTCTACACAGTGGGGTGTGTAGTAAGTGCAAACAAAAATACTGCCACTTAATTAATCCAGGGTTTTCAGTTCTCTGGCTTTCTGAAAAAAGCAGAAGCTGTCGATTCACCCAGGCGACAAAGCACCGCTGATTCTTCCCTCTCAGGAGGGAATAGAAGGTGGCCTAGGAAGCACATGGCTTCTCCATGCTGGTCTGAGGTCCTGCTGGGCCGCAGCATGTTTTAAAGATGAGGCTGGTGCTTTTTCAAGAGGACCTGGGACAAAGACGCTGAGGCCTGTGGAGGAAGTGCTCGCTGCCTTTCACCGAGGGGTCGAGGTCCTGTTCCCCTGGAATGCAGAGGATGGTGAGTTCGAGCTCTTGTCCCCATCTCCCTTCCCCGCCCACAGGGGCTCTTCCTAAAGAGACCCACAGGATCCAGTTTATTATGGAATTCAGTTCTAGAATTTACACTATACGAGGGAGAAACCTAGCTCCAAGGTAAAGCTTATAGGAAAAGTAATGGACGGCAAAGCCCAGAGTTAAAGTAGAAAACTGTTACTTCTGGGTTTATATGCTGTGGTATCGGGGTAAGAACAAAAGTCAAATTTAAGTACTTAAAAAGTTTTCAAACTGTAACAGTGTCAGAACAACTTATTAAAACCAAAATAAAAATACTAAAGACATTTAAAAAGGAAAAAATCACCATAATCTCATATTACCATAATACAACAAATATTTTTGTGAATTCCTTTTAAACCAAGATTTTTGGCAGGGACACAGCATTCTGGAGACTTTCAAAAAGTAAAATCCAAGCATTCTTTCTGTTTGTTGGGTTCTAAATAACCTAGGCAATGAAATGAGGGGGGCTGTTGCCCCTCTTCCCTCTTCTATGGGCTGTGAGCCTCACAGTGCAGGCCTGAGACACCCTGCCTCATATTACTTCAGTGGAGGGGTTTGTGAAAAACTTATCCCCCCGATCCACCCCAAGTGAAGCAAAATCTCAAGTGTGGAGAGTAGTGACTCCTGGGACTCTGAATTTTTAAGAGGCACCCTCTCCCGGCCCCGCAGGGAGTTGATTACACATTTAGATTGAGAAGCAGTTACAGGATGAACTTCCACAGTAAAACAGAGAGACTGAATGGCACCAGGATTACTTTATCCTTCACCAAGCAATTATCTTATCCTTCACCAAACCACTTTCTCGTTTGGTCAGCTCTGTTTTGCTAAAGCGCTGGCACTCCTAAACCCCTCACACAGCTGTGCTTGGGGCGTGAGACCAAAACAGTGATCCTTAATGGGAAGAAACGCTGGCACTCAGGAGCAGAGCACTCAGAAGAGGATACTCTTTTATTTATATAATTCACTATTTTCCTTAAGAATATTGGCAAAAATCCATTCTGTTCTAATATGAAAATCAAACATCATAATAAACCAGCCTGGGTAAGTTCAAAAGCCCAAATGTCACCTATACTTCCCCAAAGCACCTTTTATTCTATGGGCACCTAATGACTGTATTTTATCAATTCTATGATACATGTTATTTTACCCCACATTTTAACATCTCTGAAATTGAGTTGTGTCTTACAATTGCTGATATGATATAGTTTAATTGGAAGTATTTTTTCTTAATGATACATAGAATAATGGTGTATGTAATAAGCAAAGAAATCAATGATTTAATGAAATATGGTAGATGCTACCAGAATACCTTGGGATAGCCATCTCAGGGAATGATTATGAGACTGACTGATCCTTACCCACGTGAATGTTTAATTCAACACAACCCATATTCCAGTTCAAAAAGCCACTGCTCCTATATATTTCACAGTTCAACTCTGAAACTATGCAAGCAGACTTGCAGACTTGTTCCCCCAGAGCCCGCCAGCCGGGCAGCATGTGAGCTTGCTCCCCAGGTGGGCCCATCTTCTCTGTCAGAAACATCTGAATGAATCTCTTCTACTAAACCACTGACTTAAAGGGCTTCTGGAGGTTGGTACACAATTAGGCGAGTTCACTGACAGCACAGAACCCAAAGGAATGCCTCTGGAATTTATTACCTGGTCATTCTCTGCTGAGGAATGTATCTGGCCAGGTTCCTGTGGCCCATCTGAGACACTCTTACTGTCCATTTTATTTGGTAGGTTCTTCCTACTCGAAATCTCTTCAGCAGAAGAATCTGTCAAACCATCAAAATCTTTCCCATCTGACACACCCATAAACTCTGTGAAAGAATGATCCTCAAGGACATTTGTGGTGTGCTCTATGGTCACCCCCCTAGGGCAGAATTCTCTTGCTGGTTGGCCATTTTTACTGGAGCAGTTATCTTGTTCTGAACATGAGCCAGTCCTACAGAATAGTTTGGAGTTTTTCCCAGGAATACTTTGGGATGATGGGTTCCCTTTGGCTAAGGCACTGTTTTCCTTGAGTGGCACCATAATCATCTTATCCTTTACCAAGCCTCTTTCTAGTTCTGTCAACTCTTTGTTTGAGCATGGTCTGAAATCATGCGCAAGTGATGGTCCAGAATGCTCACTGGGGTCTGCATCTTTCATCTGGATGGCTAGCTGATCTGAGCTGTCACTAGAGGGGACTGTCATGTCAGACAGAGTGGCATTGGAGGCACTGTGGGAAAAGTAGCCACTGGTAATACTGCTGGTGGTAGGGCTACGGGACACTTCTTTCTCCAAGACCCTTGAGTTTGTCAAATCTACTTTAGATGAAAACCACTCTCTGTTCTCCAAGCTGGCATTGTAAACACTGAAGTCAGCAAACTCCACAGGTACATAAGGCTGTGAACCTATCAGTTTTCTGTTAAGAGTTTCCAGATCACTTTCTTCCTCTTCAGAGTCCTATAGAAATGAAGCAAAAGTCAGCCATTAGCTCTTTATAGCAACTGTATTGTTGAGACATGTTTTAAATGCTTTTCTATTAAAGGCGTTCATGTGTTTGCTGTTTTTTTTTTTTTTTTTCTTTTCTCCTGAGTTTGGTTAAATCTTGTCACCCATTATGGGCACAAGTACATTATTCTCAAGTATCTGTGAACAAAAACCCATTATCACCTAATATGAAGGAGATTTATTTCTTCTGTGCTCACTCAATGCTAATTAGAAACCTTTCCTCTCCTGATTTAAGAGAAAGGATGGAACAAAGTGCAGTGGACTTAATTAGCTACTCATGATTGGTTTTCAGTTGTGATGCTGTCCTTTCTCTAATTAAATGAGTAGACAGCCAGAAGCAGAGAGGAACTGCTGCTTCACTTGTTCTTACAATCCTCACCTTGAGGAGCAAAGTGCAGATAAATAAGGTGATTTGTGAAAAATCTCTGAGCTATTTTATAGGAGATAGGGCAGTAAAATAAGGCCCCAACAGCAAAACACCTAAGAACACAATTTCAACACCCATTCTGCAGTATTATACTAAATATTTGGAAGGCTGTAAAATACTAACAGACTGATAATTACTGTTGAGGGGTTTTGAGAAGCTTAGATGGAGGATTTGGTTAGAAGGTGAGGAAGATAAGATTTAAATGTAAATTTCCTTTGTCAAATAGCTTTAGAATTCTTTTTATAAAGATTGGTAAATATACAAAAGTGGGTGTTATTAACTCCCAATCTCTCTCCCCAATGAATGATTCTTTGATATTTTTGTGGAAAACAGTGTAAAACATGAGTATTTTACTTCCAAATAAAAATAAATGGTATTACTATCTAGTCATTTCTAATTAACCTAACAAACATCTGATGACACTGCAAATATTCCTTTTCTCTTTTAAAATGTGACTTTCACTCAACAAATATTCATCAAGCACCCACCACATGCCAGCCATTGTCCTAAGAACTGGGAACACTGACGGTGGGCATAAACAGGCATGGTACCTGCCCTCAGGGAGTTATGACTTTAGGTCCTTGTTCTTAGGACAATCCTGGACACAGCATGGGTGGAAATTACATTCAGCATAACAACGAGGTAGCTGTAAAGACCTGGAACCAAAACATCGACCTTACTCATCAGAGAGAAGAAGGAGGGGGAAGGTTGGAAAGAGAGCGGATGGGGAGGGAGACCATGCCCCACAAATACAGCAGATGGTAGTTCACAAATGAATGTAAATTTCATCTACTTACTTTTACAGTAATATTTTCTTCTGCATCTCATAAGATGCTAAATATATAAAAACAGCTCAATACTCTTCAATCCTTCTTAGTTTAAAAAATAACTTTAATATAAATTATTTAAAAGTATTAGTAGTCTTAATTCCTTGGCTATTAATGAAAGGTGAATATCGATTATCAGTGATAAAGTTCCATAAATCAGCAAAATAAAATTTTTTGCAACACTAATCTCTTGCCATCCTATCTTTAGCTTTATTCTAAATTAAGAGGCACCTCCGAAAAGGGGTGAGGTAGAATATTCTTTCCCTAGGGTTGGAGGAATGTATGCAAAGGAGCAAATATTGGACAGAATTATCTGAATCAGCAGCCTCTATCTATATATTCTATATTCTCTGCTTGACTTGTTTATACACAAAATTGAATTTCAAGTGTCTGTATATCTTATATTTCCTTTTGGTTTAACCTACCAAAGAAACATAATTCCCCAAGCCCAAGAGTCTCTGATGCAATGAAATACTAAAAAGTTCGTTTGTACAAGGAAAACCAAATTTGAAGATGAGAATTAGTACTTTGGGGCCCTTTATATGCCTGAAGTTATTTCTTCTAAAGACTGAGGAAAAGCCTGTCATTCAAAATATAACGGTGCTGAATCAAATATTCAATTATGAGTATAATATGTAGAAACAGATATACATTTATCAAACTCACAAAGACAAAAAATTATTCCTAAATGATCAGAATTACCTTCGTAACTCTGAAGAGTCTACAAAACCCTCTTGACATGAAGATCAAATAGAGATCAGTACATGGTTATGCATTTGGAGCAGGGGTGAGCATGGGAGAGTGACCCAAAGAGAAGGGCAAAAACAGCAGGAATAACTACTTTCTGAAAAAAGAGTATAGATGAAATATTTTCCAACATGTAAAAGGAGACTGAAAGTTTGTCAAGTTATTGCCTTCAAAAAAAAAAAAAAGCCCTTACTTGGTTTAAACTATATGTCAAGGGAATTTGGTTAGATTTTTTTTATTCCAGAAATATTTATCATTGTATCTTAAAGGAATATTTATCATTGTACCTTAAAGAAGACTAAGCACCTTCCTACTATGTCTTAAGGACAAAAAGAATGAAAACCCTACCTAAAACTAGAGTACGAAGTCAAGTTCTCAAGCTTCTCTCTAGCTACAGTCTTCAGGATTTTATTTTTGCAATTTTACTTTATGCAGCTGATATTTACCTATAGATAAAACACCTTGATTTTAAGAAGGGATCAAAACCTACATTAAAGCAGTGACTCTAGGCAAAGAGTTTCATTTGGTTAAAGTCATTTTCGCTCCCACTATAGTCATGTCTGTGTTGTCCAGGAGAGAGATAGTCTCTGTTTTCAGAAGGACTGTAGCATCTGAGGGCCCCAGTACTTCTGTCCATGGTGCTAAGGGGTGGGCGGCCCCTTTCAGAAACCGCACAGGGTGACTGAAACTGTATTATCTCTGGGAGCACTTGGGATCACTGGGGTCAACCCAATTAGCTGAGGGATGGTGAGCCTTTGTTCTTACACTCTCATTAACAGTGCAACCCTGAGCAAATCGCTCAACGAGTCTTTCGTTTCTTATGTAAGATGGGAGAAATAAACCATATGCTGTCTATGTAAGACCTAAGAGACAGAGAGAAATGCTTTTCTTTTTGCTCTTTTCTCTGCTTCATGGCTTAAAAAGACCCACAGGCATATCATTGCCTTTATCTTATTCATACAAGACATGAAGTACATTTCTATATCTTCTCAAATTGATCAGATAAAAAAAGAATGCTTTAAGAACCAAGCATATCTATATCTACTATACTTTATGTGAAATTACAGGTTACTTGGGTAATTAGATGAGCTAAAAAATAAAAGGAACAATGTTTCAATATTGCTCCTCAAAAATGATTTCAAACTCCCTTGATTAGACTGAACCAATGATTCACACTTTAATTTTTCAAGAGTGGAAAAGGAAAGAAAGTGAATTAGGAACAAAGGAATAAAGCAGTTTATATCCACTTATAAGGGCAGAAATAAAATTAAAGCTTCTCGAAGAGACACTAGAACCTCAGATCATGCATGTAATACTCTTAAAATCTATCAAAACACCCTGGAAAAGCTGTTATCTGAAATTAATCAAACAGTTCAATGGCTTTAGAGATGAACAGTGCTCAGTGAGCCAGGTTTCTAAGGAGAGAAGAGGCCGAACTCTCAAGTAAGATCCCAGCAAGAAAAATGGTACCATCAAACCCTACTTAGTGAAATTCATGGTATGTTCCATCACATGGAGTCTAACTGCTGCTCGAGACTTCCTGGGTCAAGAGAAGCTATTTCTATCTTACCCTTTGCTTGCTAGAAGTCCTGAGATAGGTTTTATTTAAAAACATTGAAAGTATAGACAATAACTCTTGGGCAAACTCTGTGAACAGTGAAACTATCTCCTGGGCAGCCCCCAAAGGGTCATTCAGTTATCTCTTAATGGTGCGTTCTATCAAACTGTATTGTTAAAATGAGTTTAAATTTCATGCCTGCACACCATGGAGGTAAGTGCCATGTCAACAAACAGATCCAATCAGCCATAGAGAATTTGAGGGTAATAAACTAGCCACTTGGCCTTTCTAGCCCATGAGGCAGCCTTCATTAATTAAGCAGGCGGGGGTCAAGTAAGCGACTGACAGCTCAATAAGATTCAGAGAGATGGAAGAGCCTGTTGATGTGTATCCTATTCTCCAGCAGGAACTAGTTTGGGGGCTTTGGGCTAGAGGGACAGGGAGAACACAGAGGCAAAGGCAGGGGAGAGAGAGTGGTGAAGGGGAAAATGGTGCCTTTTCTCCTTCTCTCAGTGCACAGGAGGAATGAGAAAGTCATGTCCGAAGATCCGCTAGCGCTCTAAGCATGCAGCAGAGTGGCCAACTGCACAGCCAGATTAAGCTCTAGTTAGTTTCACATGTTGTGCATTAGCAGCATACTCTAGAACTGTTAAAGCAGCGGTCCCCAACCTTTTTGGCACCAGGGAACGGTGCTCTTATGAGAATCTAATGCCTGATGATCTGAGGTGGAGCTGAGGTGGTGATGCTAGTGCTGGGGAGTGGCTGCAAATACAGATGAAGCTTTGTTCACTCCCCTGCCGCTCACCTCCTGCTGTGCGGCCTGGTTCCTAACAGGCCATGGACTGGTACCAGTCCGTGGCCTGGGGGTTAGGGACCCCTGTGTTAAAGGACCTCACACTAATGAGCCTCTTAAATGGATCTGACATGGTGTAGCTGGGAAAGGAAACTTCCCACTCTGCGCGCAGAGTAGTCAGCAGGCAGACATCAACATCAAGCAGCCCCCTCTTGCTCCAAGCAGCTTTACTTTTTCAGATTCTAGGAAAAGCCACACGAGAGTGAAAGCCCAGACACAAAATTTGAGAATTCTTTCCAGGTCTGAGAATACAATTGAGGTTATCATTTATAATTCAAAGTGTCCAGTATACAGTGCTTTAAAAATAATTTCCTGTATTTGTAATCTGAAAACCAAGTGCTGAGGAATGAAATTTTACAGGTAGCATTTCAACCTACCTGTAGTAAAATATAGATAAGCCAGCCTGAAAGTGAGACTGACACCAAGGGATTTGGAAGCTATGTGGTGAGCAAATTAAAAAAAGCTACCCGAGATGTAGAGATGATGATGGTGGGCGATGACAGACTGCAGTGTGGCTATGAACTACAGAACAATCTTGGCAATAGCATCAGGCAATACGAAAAAAGCTTCCAAACATACCCACAGCTAAATGCATGGTTACTTACTCCAAGTAAGTGCAATTCCTCTAGGTAGATTAACTTCAGAATCTGGCCAATATGTACAGGCACATCAGAAAAATTCAATATTAGTTAAGGTGATGTCTTTGTTACACTCTTTATAAAAACTAGAATCAGGAAAAGTGCCTTTCCCCCCTTTTCTATTTATACTAAGCAAAAAATAAAATAAAACAGAATGAACACTTAGAAAAAAATTACAGGTCATGGCCACATTCATGCAAAATTTCATTACTGATGGTCACATATCTTTTAAAAAGTCAAGACCCAATGCATATCTTAATTTTTTCTAAATTTGGATGATTATGAAAGGGCCTTAAACCCACCACCATGACAATATGACAGAAATGGTTCCAGAACTTACAATCTTCTTCTCACGTTTGCTATTGTGTTCTACTGGCATGCTGCTGCCATTGCTTCCTGAGGGTACAATGCAGCCAGGGTTATGTGCCTGAGATGGAGGCATGCTCTGCAAAGGTTAAGACACACAGATGCATCACACACAGAAGACGATGACAGCCGAATTACACGTTAAGTACGTGCAAGTTAGAAAAGCAATGCAAACATTTTTATTACATGTGAGTAGTGCAACAAATAATTTTACAGGCTGGCGTTAAACTACTGATGAAATCTGACAAGACTACACAGATTCTATGGCAAATAGCGTAATTGGTTTTATTAAATTAAAAAAAAACCTTTTAATATTTTCAAAACACCTCAGGAACATCTCTTTCTCGCTTGAAAGATAAAAAATACTTTGAAAAGCCATAAACACAAAGAAAACGACAGCAATAATAACAACTAAAAAATTCCACCATGACTCTGTGTGCTTAAGAAAGAGGTATTCCAGAATAGGATCCATGGAATGATAACCAATACATGTTTACATGCGGCATCTACCTTGTTAGTGCAAACTGTTACTTTTCCACAGGCAAAATGATTCCATTGATTCCATTCTATTTTACGTGGTACAGACTAGCCAAGCATTTACCTCCTGGCTTAGAAGAGGTTTTGCTTCAAGAGCTATCCTTTTCTTATGCTCCTCTTTTACAGGCATTAGGGGCTTGAAAAACTTTGGCGGCTGAGGAGAGAATGCTTTAAAAGGGCTGACTGTTAAGGCATGAGGATTCTCTGATGTACAACCTGCGGAAGACAAAAAAGCATAGGTTTATAGGTACAGAGCATTTCAACCAACACTCAGGAAGTGAGGTAATAACCTAGCCATAGAAATATCTGGTATAACAAAGAAATTAATAAGCTAGTATTTGGATAAGTATTAAAATGGAGGTAGGCAAGAATGGAGATTATTTCTACAAAGTCACAAAGAGTCATCAAACAAATCAGAAAAACCGAATTTTCTACTCTTTTCAAGATCCAACTTAAGAGCCACTTACCAGACCAATTTTGACTCATGCTGATTTTGTTTCCCTGAATTCTCAGAGACCTTATTACCAGCACGTACATTTTGGCACATTATCATTTAATATCTTATTTTATATGTATCTCATTTCCAGTTAGATGTTAAGATCTATAATGGTGACTTTTCTATCTTTTACTGCACATAGCAAGTAGAGGTTCAATAAATAATGACTGTATACTGTATAAATTTTCCTGCAAGCTCCCTTTTCCTTCAAGCCACCCTGCTCCATGTGACTAAAGAAGGATAATTCTTCCCGGCTTTTACACTTTCTTCTATTTTTAGGCCTCTTTTCCTCTTTCTATATTTCCCCCCCCAGTTCACTGGTACAATGGTACTTAGTAAAAAGTAAGATTAATAGCACTGCCTTACATATTCAAAGAATGCTGTTCCCTTCAGGGCACTGAAAGATTTTATAGTTAGGTAATAATGCTATCACTAATCAAACTCATTTCTGGTAACATTTTAAAAATTGCTTTAGGAATCAGGGATGTGTTCTCCTAAAAAAATCCTTTGAGCACAAAAACATGACAGAGGTGGATATTCTTTTGGTAAAGAATGAAATCTAATCATAATGTGATAAGATTTGTGTGCGTTTCAAAATTGACTTCCAACTCAAGAAATGATATATGAAAAATGATTTGAATAGTCTAAAGTGCTATACAAAAGGCCTATTATTACATTATTTGGATGATACATTGGATACAAGGCAAAAAGAAATCGAATAAATGAACATGATATGTTCTAGTCAAGAAGATAGTTTCGGATCATCTAGCAAACTAGAATTTCAGCTTCTTATCTTATGTCATCTGTAAAAGAATTTTACCTCATGCTTTTCCTAAGAAATTATAAAGAAGAAACACAGCAAAACAATCTCACCACTCCCTTCTTTGCTCCTTCGAGGTGAATCCCTGGGCAAAGTTCCATAACACGCGACATCTTGGTAACTGGAGCTGTATTCAGACATGTCCAGCTGATTCTCAGGCCAACCCTGCAAGGTAAAAATATGGGTTACACTGTAATTAAGTCCCTCTAAAATGAGAAATAAAGCCCAGATTTGTTTTTTTCTATTTTTTTTTAATGGCAGTATATGTACTTGATTTTTATTACGAAATATTTTCAACAGGTAGAAAAGTGCTAAGTATGACAAATACTGTCATACCTGATATAACTAGAGTGATTGTTAATATTTTATTGTATTTGTTTAAGATTTAATAAAATCACTACAAATAGAGTGACCTACAGGTCCTATTCATCTTCCTTCATATCCAGAAGCAGCCACTCTTATGAATTTGGTATGTATCTAAGGTGACTGGATAATTTAAAGACCAAACTGAAATAGTTCCATTAATAATTTTCCCTGGGTAGCAGGCATAAACTGGGACTGCCCCAGGCAAACTAGATGGTATGATTACTCTATATATCTGAGATTTAACACTATCAAACTGGCATAAGATATTGGTATACTAAAGGGAGAAAACTCCTCTTGTATATCATCTGAACTTATTTAATTTACTTCAACTTCTCAGGAGTTGGCTGCCTCTAAGGACAGATTTTAAACTTTTTGAAGACATAATCCATGTTTATACTCTGAATCATCCAGTCTCTAGCTTGTTAACTTACATAGGATACGAGTTCAAAAAATGTTTCCTGAATAAGATGATGTTGTAAAAGGCCCTTAATTTCAAATCTCTAATTTTATCCCTTAGAAATAATTGTGATGTTGCTATGGTGGATGTAATACCTTCTGAAATCATGTACAGTTAGATGCATAAATACACAGATATTCAATTATGTGTGGGATTATCCTGGTATGGAAAGTAGAGTCATGCTCAGTAACGATTTAACACTCAGAGTACACAGTAATTTCACGTGAATTATTTGAACTTGGACATGTGGAGACAATGATTTTCATAAGATTAAGATGGGAAGTCCAGAGATTTTAAAAACACCAAGATACCCTAACCTTCCAGATTCAGAGTTTGCTAATAACCTAACCATGTCCAAAGGTGCACACCTTATCATCTTCATCAAAGCCAGAAAGGTCTGGTCGACTGGAAGAGACCTATAAAATATGAGTGGTTTTATCAATGTGTTTACATAGTCAATATAAATTTTACATATACATCTATAAAGAAATATGATGTCATATATACAGATGAAGCCTATATGACCATCTCCTCTCTTCTTTCTTCCCTCCCCAGAAGCAATGACTATCCTAAATTTGGGGTTTATTATTCCCATACAGATTTATATAATTACATATATGTATACCCATAAATTATAGCATTATTTTGCATATTTTTATAATTAATATAAAATGGTATCTTACTATTTATGGTCTTTCTCAACAGTCCAATAATTTATTTGTTCTATTCTGGACGGAGAACTAGGTTGCTTCTAATTTGTTTCTATTACAAACTACGATGAAATACATGTTATTGCTGCCCCCAAGTACCACCATAGCTGCATCCTACCAGTATTAACATGTGAACTATCAGCATCCTTTAGTTCTAAATATATCCTGTATATCTATGAGACTTTCTGAGCACACATTAAGGCATGAAATCTCTGGCTGTTGATAAGGTATGTGCTCTTTCATAGGCATTTTAGGATCAGCTTATCAGATCCTAAAAGAAATTATGTTAGGAATTTAAAGATCAGTTGAAGGAGATGTGCCAATGTTTTGATACTGTAGATTCTCATCAATGAATAGTCACTCTTTCTCCACATGTTTAGGCTTTCTTTGCGGTGATAACTGGATTCAGATTTTCTATGTCTTCTTGCTTCTGTTTTTTTTGTAGAAATTTCCATTTGTGTAAGTTGGTACTTTTACTGACATAACATTATTCATCATTTGCTCTTATGATGTCTAACTCTCTGTTCTCTCTGTAGTGATAAGCCCTGTATTATTTCCAATATTTGTATTTTCTTTCCTCTTTTTGGCTCCAATCAATTCTTAATTAGAAGTCAGCCCATTTGACCAGTCTTTTCAAAACACCTGCTTTTCAGTTTTATTAATTCTTTCTATTGTTTGTTTTCTATTTCACACACCTCTGTTCTAATCTTTATTATTTCCTTCTTTATTTGAATTTATTATGATTCTGCTAATATTATCTCCTTTAAAAAAATTATTCTGATTATCTTTTTCCAACTTAAAAAATTTTTATCCATAAATATTTCTCTATGAATCTCTTAAAAATAAGGAATTCCTTTTCCTTTTTTAAAAAGCATAACCATGCTACCATTAGCATACCTTAAAAAGTTAAGTGATTCCTAAATAGTATCGGACATCCAGTTAGTGTTCGAATGTCATGCAAACATTTTCATAGTTAATTCTGAATCTGGATCAAAAAGGTTCATATGCTGCAATTGGATGATATGTCTTATAAGTCTCTTTCAATTTATGAGTTTTCCCTTTTCTCAAGGTCGTTTTTCCTGTAAAGTTTCCTACGGTCGAGATTTTGCTAACTGAATCCCAGAGGTATTATTTAACATTCTTCTCTGTCCCTTGTAAATCTTAGTAATTAGATCTGGAGTCTTGATCAGATTTAGGTTCTTTTTTGGAGGTTACTAGGTAGAATACTTCATAGGTAGTCTTTCTTTAGTATTTAAGATAGATATTTCCCTCGTTTATTTTTTACTCTTCTTTTTAATATGAGCTACACATTTCCTAATGGTAGCTCTCACTTTCCTTTTCTCTACTGTCTAGTATTCCTAAGATTCCACTAAAGGCCCAGTCACGTTACACAGCTGTGTTCTCTGGCGTGCTTCCCTCAAACTGAGGAGCAAGTGTGGCACTTTGGGACGCCTGCACCAGTGCTGAATGTCCTATCCTGCCCGTAAGCCCTGATCACAGGCCCCCTCATGTGGTGCCCCCAAGCTGAGACACGTCACGTGAGCCCCAGACCCTGGCAGGGTGAGCTCACACTGTGTACGTTGGGTGTGCTGAGGCTCCTCCGCAGGTGCCGAGCTTTGGCGGAAAGCGCTTCTTTGACCGTGACCGCCTGTAAATTTGAAGAAATAAGTAAAACTTATTTTTCTCCTTTGATGGCAAGAGTAACATATGTTTATTGTGGATGATTTAGAAAATACAGAAATAGAAAACATTTCAATCCTACACGCCATTTGCTCCCCCATATTTACAAACTTGGAATCTTTTTGCACCAATTTTTTTTTTTTTTGCATAATCTATCAAAAACATATTTTTCATAAATAAAACCAGGAAAACTGCTGAACTAAAGACATTTATATGTTGTGGATTTTTTTTTTATTTAGGTGGGCAGAGAAAACGTAGAAGAAATATATATCTTCTTGTAAAACTACATTAAACTTTTATACTGTTTTCCTCATGTAGTAATTTAGGTGGGACTTTCACTAAAGGAGGATTTTTTCTGACAGATGCTAACATTAGTCCTCTTGTTACACAAAACACTTTCCATAACTTCAACTATTACTTCTATAAAATTACACCTCCTGTCTTACAGTTCCACTACCTACTAGATTATTTTTACCTGAATGTCCTGTTCTTGCCGCAAAAGTTAACCAGGGTCCGAAAATTAGGGTAATAGCATGTAGTTAAGCATATGAAATTCAAAGTCAAGCTTTCCAGGTTTACATCTGACTTTGTACCACTCCCTAGCTGTGTAACCTTGGGCAGGTTAACTAACTTCTGTCAGTTTCAATTTTCTCATTTACAAATGGGGATTATAACAGTATTTACATCATAAGGTTATCTTGAAGATTAAATAAACTAATATATCTAAATTACTTAGGCACAAAGCTTATGTAAAAGGTATTTAATAAAATATGGTCATTATTTTGATTTTTCTTAGTATTTATCAAAGTAACTATTTTGTCTAATGAGATCTCTATTCAAGTTTTTCTTCTCGGGCAGATTTAGAGAGAAGGTGTTTGGTAAATAAATTCATCTTTGTTCATTTGGGGTAAAGACTGGTGACTCATCGTCTGGTCTAAATACTGCAGTTACTTGCCTGCCGAAGCCGTTCAAGGCTCAGAATGTTCTCCACCTGCAGCACGCCACGCGTGTACTTCTCAATGTAAGTTTCTCCATCTGACGTGCCTTCATTTTCACTCCTTGCTGCCATGAGAGCCAGAGTTTCCCGGTCCTCAATTTCCTCTGTTGCCTAACGTGACAAAAAGGTGATTATGATACTTTTATATGAATAGCATTTTTTTAAATTCAAACTGTAGTGAGAAAATGATTTTAACACATTCTCCATTACTTAAATTTTGATATTTTTAAAAAAGTAATATATATTTTACCTTTGGTATATTGGATACTATTTCATAGGTTACACCACAGGAATAAAATATATTTTTCAATGATATTCTCCTCTTCAAACTCTGGGTGAAACTCTGGTAAAAAAATAAAGCCAAATTAAGCAATGTGAAAAGATGTTATTTAGTATTTTGCAAATTGTAAAAGCATTATCAATTGTTACATTTTTTGATACATATACAACACCTTACTCGGTGAAACATAAAAAGAATGGGACCAAAGAATCTTTGTCTCCACCCATGAGGGACAATAATGTCCAGCTGTTTTTGGCAGATTACAGAGTTTGCAGCCTATTCGAGTGTGTGAGTGTGTGAGTGTGAGTGTGAGTGTGAGTGTGTGTGTGTGTGTGTGTGTGTGTGTGTGTGTGTGTGTTTGCTTCTCTGATTTGCTGCCTTCCTTTTCATCTCAGGGTTTAATCAGTCTAACTTGGCAAATTACCAGAAAAACTAGAGAGGATCAGCACCTCTGAGATGAGATCTGGGGAGGCATTCAGATAGGAATTTATTTGCAGCCTACATGTTCTCCTGGTTTTGTCACTAATCTGCTTAGACCTGGCACTTAACCCTTTTCAAACAGTGAAATGTCATAGCTCCACTGCCTCCTAGGATTATGGGTCCCGAATTGGTGAAGGTGAAAAACTCCTTCAGTGGCTGAAATTTTCCTCTGCTAATCTCAGGCCCCATTATCTTGGATAAATGAGAAGCAGACTATGACCTGGCAAGTATGGTAACAATCTGCACATCCACCACAAAACACTACTTTGTGATAGAGAGAAGGAATAAACTTAAGAGTTCATACAGGCAAAAGCAGAATCAGGCCCCGTTACTACCTGTTTGTTGTAAATATTGGCTGCAATCCGTTTTCGTAATACTAACTCCATAGCAGCCGGGTGGCTGAGCTGGACTGTGGTCTTCACTATCAGGTAAATCCTTTCATTCTGGGGAGTGACCCTATTCAAGTGAACGGAATCATGCACCGAGGAGTCCCAAGAGGCTATGGCTGAAACCTAAGAATGGGAGAAGGATGGGAAGATGGAAATAAGACAATTCGGGGGTAGCATTTTTACATCACATGCTAGAGAAAGAAAATAAAGGCAACTCAAATGAATTATAGATATTTTTCCTCGCTTTTTTTGAATGACAGCACAGAAGTTCTATTTTTTTAAAGTCCCTAGTCCTCTTCTCCAAAGCAAACCACAGTAGCTTAATGGAAAGATAGACCTACAGGTATGTGCAGTAATCCAAAGCCCTTTTAGAGAACCTTAGGAGTCAATTACCTCCTCATCACTGTGCTTTATGATGGGCAGGTAGAAAAACTGGCTGCCATGCTCCTTGGGCAGGATGGAGTTCACACCCGAAGCATGGGGGCCCACGAGCTGCTCATTGGCACTGAGGTCATCCGCTAACCGTGTCCAGGGCACAGAAAAAAAAGTGGAGAAGTCAGGTTTTAATTATGCACCAGGAATTTTAAAATATGTTTTTTATAGATAAAGTTTACATATAACATATTTTAATTTTTTTCTCTCATTCCTTATCCTGCAGTTGAAATAGAGACTCTAATACTCACACAGCTTTTACCTTTTTCGGAAACTATGGGAGTCAAAAACAAAACAAAACAAAGCACCTTTGTGAGTCTCCTATAAATTGCACTGAATATATTCTATATATAGTCCTAGGAATAAACATTTTCACTATATAAAGACACCTTAGAATTTCGCTGCTTTCTGATGTTAATTCCTCCCGGAACCTAGTGTCTGTTGTCTTACTTACATAACATATTAAATTAGAGATTTGAGAAGTTAAATGATCAATTTAGAATCAAAGTTCTCAGCACTTGGGAGAAATCTGAAGGTTGTCTTCTTCCAATGTCCTATGCAATGTGGGATTTACCCTTCACAAATCTCTGTAAATGGTCACCCAGCTTTTGTTTTCACATCTCCAATAACGAGAACTCACTCCATGAGGCACATAGTCTACTTCCAGGCTTTTAAAAAATTCTTCATGTGAAGAGCCAAAGCCCACCTCCCTGTGTCTTCCATCCATCCATTACTCGTCTTCCCTCCAGAAGAGGGGTTTTCAGGCTGTATTTTGAGGATCCCAAGGGCCTTGCAGAAGGGCCTGCTAGAGCCTGCCCATCCCCAAACTCAGCAACTCTGCTTTTGTATTCTACACTTGGGATTCCATTTAAGATTTCATTTGAAAATGGATTTTACTGCTAAAACATATTGAAAACCAGTGTTCTAGGTTTGCCCAGGTTTGATCTAATTGCTATAATTAAGGATAACCCTTAATAAAGGGTGACAATGTGATCATGTTATGGCATCAACACTATTGCAAGTGGGGAACAAGGGGAACTAGTAAGGAATGCAGATTCCTAGGCCATTGGCAAAGCCTAAAGATTCGGAATCTCTAAGGGTGATTACTTTCTCAGATAATTTCTATGTTCATTAATGCTTTAGAGTAATAGTTACTTTAATGTTTCTCTACGCAGTTCTCAATCTCCCAAGTCCTCTCTTTTTATGATTAAATGTACACATCTCTCTTCTAGTGATTCTATATGTCATGGTTATATATATTTGGTTGGACTAAAAATGTCACCTAGACAGAGCATATGAGTGATTAGAAAAGTGATTTAAGGATCAAAATCATGTGAGTCTGAAGAGATCACAATCCTTAATTAAATGTAATAACCTCTGGAATGTTAGCGGTCTACTTACCATTCAAATCAAGGAAGAGAACTGGTATGTGGGTTTCCATTCCAGGTGGTGGAATCCTAAATTTAATAACGAAATTTAATTATAACCAAGTATGTATTTTACTCTTGTTGAGTAATGAGACACCACAGAGGCATGGACACAGAGAACCACCGTGGAGATACAGGTTCTATTAATGAAATATTTTCACATTTCTTGATGTTCCTATTAACACAAAACATGGGAATTATGCGACTTATATAAAGAACTACCAGTTATATGAATGACAATTAATTAATTGAAACAAAGATTATTTGATTCTTTTCTAAAAGTAATTCTAGTGATGGGAAAGAGATAGGGATATTGTTAAGAGTGGGCACACAGGACAGTATCAGAACCCAGGGGAAGTAAACAAAAGGAACGATATTTTAGAAGATCAAAGAAGGAAAGAATAAAAGATGTATGAAAGGAGGTAGTTAAAGAGGGCCTCAAGGAGTAGAATATGATTGAGATTGAGCTGGCTGTTTATCATAAGTGGCTGGCCGATATACTGCATGTAACCTATAGGATTCTAGCGCAAGAGGAGATTCTTCAGAGAGAAACATCGGGTTACAAATTGCGTGCCTGCGATTTGAAATTTTCTAGTTTCATAATATTGTGAAAGCAATTACACTTCCATTTATCATTACAGACAAAATAACATCACTAATGTTTCTACGCCTGTCTAAAAGAGGTTATCTGGGCATGTACATTTTACGCTGAATAGAAACCTAATTTCTCTTAAATGCATAGGACATACTGTCATAATAAGAATGAGAATAAGCAGCAGCAGCAGTTACCATTAATGAATGGGCACTTATAACAAGGTATTTTTAAAATATATTATCTCTATTCTTTACAACAGTATCAAAAAGTTAGCTCTGTTAATAGATTAGGAATAAAGCTAAGGAAATTTAACACCTAAGAGCTGCAGCTGGAAACTAAACAAGCTCTATCTGACTCCAGAGTCTAAAATGTGGCACTATTTCTTATGAGCATCAGGACTGACAGATGAGTCAACTAACTGACCATAGTTTGTGTAGTGTTTAAGTGCTGACTCTATGTTAGTGATCAAATTAAGTGGGCACTAGGGAAAATAAGAAAATATACTTTCTGCCCTCTTCGGGTACACCCTAAAAACACTTTTCTTTTGAGCCAATTTTGGGAGATCCGCACACCATGTCTAAGTTGCTCATGCAGAGGAACTGAGAAATGTGTTATCTGATTCTCGGCCAGGTAATAAATGCTCTCTAGCTTCCTGTGAGAGGAAGTGGGCTGCGGTGGGGAGGCAAAAAGGGAAGGCAGCACAGAAAGGGAAAAGGTGAGTAGCCTTTCTCACCTTAGCTCATGTTACTTAACATTTCCTGTGACAATCCTGGAAAGTTACTTGCATGACTCTTGCCACAGGCCATCTTGTCAGGCCTGCACAGAGGGAAGGGTGGACTTACC
Organism: Pteropus vampyrus; assembly: GCF_000151845.1. Classification (NCBI taxonomy): domain Eukaryota; kingdom Metazoa; phylum Chordata; class Mammalia; order Chiroptera; family Pteropodidae; genus Pteropus; species Pteropus vampyrus. Next base: position 2,795,623 of record NW_011888861.1, on the reverse strand, counting down.
AGTCGGCAGGTGCCCCAGGGATCCCACTGCTGGGTGCTGGCACCAGCACAGCATTCCTTTCTTCCGTAAGCCCGACCCATTGCTCCACGAGCCGGGCTTCCCGCTCCACTTCGTCCTCTGTTTTCTCTGGGAGATGAAGTGAGGGAATGAGTGTCAAGAAGGAAGAAAGTAAAATTTCTACATTTAAAATAAGTAGAGTTTTACTTGATGATACCCACATATGGCTTAAACATCAATTACATTCCAAAAAAGAATTTGAGGCTTTACAATTCAAGCCTGAGCACCCCAAGCATTCGGAGAGGCTACAACACTAGCTTGACAGACCATAAACCAAGAAGAGTAGAAAGTGTGTTGGAACAGGAATGAGAGGACTTGGGTTATTTTACTGGTTTTGTAATTTGGGGAAGTTATTCAACAGATGAGTCTAGTTTCCTAAAGGGATAATACAAGTTGTGTCTACTTCATGCACTTATTGGAAGGATCAAATGAAATAACAGATGTGACATTAGTTTATAAAACTATACACCATTTTATAAAAATAGAGAATTAAAAACACCATTTACCACACTCCACAAAATGCCACAAAACTTTCATTATGAAAGGAATTTTATTTGATATATTTTGAAATCCTCTTACCCATAATCCAACTCTGGAGCTGCCTGGGCATAGTCAAAGTGAGTTTTCATTAGCAGGCTGAGCACATACACAAACTGTGACACTAAGAACACTGAGCCAAAATGTTTTACTGAGGGAGAATGTTTGCTAACTTCTCCATAAAATGGACTAACATCTGTGATGTCATTTGGTACAGAATCAACCACAATGAGTGAATCATAAAGTCAGAATGAGACACCAAGGGTTTTAAGAGCATATTTCTACTCTAAAATTCAACAGGTCATTGCCAGCATAAGCAAACTGCATCCTTGGAGCTGGGTGGCAGGGAGTGGAGCTTTAGGCCAACTTTAGGCCACCCTGTACCAGCGGAGTACATGGCTACTGCTCAACAGTAGCTGAAGCTGACTTGCCAAGTGTAGTATCAGATGTGACTCTTTAGCTGCTGTCAGTCCCAGGTTCTGAGCCTGGAATGCCTTATTATTGAGATACTGGTATTGATCATACTTGCATTCATCGAAACAAAATTTGAGTTTGACATTTAATGTCACAGTCATCTCAGAGCTTTATGAAAACTTATTACTTTCAATTTCAGAGCCTTCTTAAACCAACACTATAAAATATAATTAAGCAACATCTATAATAGTTGCAAGGTTAAAAAAGGGAAATACTATCATTCAATGAAGGGAAGAAAACCCAACCTACTGTTATTGTCTAGAAGTGAAAAAGCCCAGTTGACTTTAATCTCACATACCTTTTTTATTGCTGATTTTTTTAATCTGTTCATCTAAGTATTCTCGTCGTTTAATGAGTGCATCAGACCACCTCTCTCTGACACAGTTTAAGTCTTCTTCCTGACATCAGGGAAGGAAAGCATTTTTCTGAAAAGTGCATAGACAACTATTTTTTTCTTTTAAAAAAAGATGTTTATTTGATTAGAAAATTTTTCATTAGAAAAGACCATTAAACATTGCTGTGTGATTAATATGCAAGAAAGCAGAGGTCTCAGTAACAACGCATGCTGATCAAGGATCCCATTACTAAGAAATCAGAGCCCTTGGATTTCCAAAAGGGTAATTACACTTGAAAGCAAGAGAGGCTCAAACTACACCAGCTGTTGGATGATTCTTACAAGGTATGTGTGTATGTGCATGTGTATTTAAATTGTAGCTATTCATTTGAAGAATTTACAATTCTAAGCTGAAGGATACCATGGACAGAGCCAAACCACGTAACAGCAAACGGAATGGAAAACGACAAGCATTTTCATAGTTCATAGTTCAATGGCTTAATAACATGTTTTCTGAGATGCAAAGAGTAGATCAGCAGAGAACATTTGCCACATGGTTGTACCTCCAACCATCACTGTGAGGCTAACTGAAAACCTCCCACGCGAAAACCCGACATGCAGTCAGCCATGCTTTCAGAACTCCCAGCAGCAGCCCCTGGACTTCACGTGGACATGTGGCAGGAAGCGCAGAGACAGCCGCAGGAGTTAGTTAATGGCATTGCTGAGATCCAAGGGGATACTGGTATTCCTCCTAAAGTTTGTTTCTGATTGCTTGCTTTCTTTTTTAATAAAGGAGGGAAAGAAACCCACCAATTTTATCCAAAATGCTCTGACTTGCTTAATTCTAGTCTAACCCTTAAAACATTACATTAAGAGCTGATACCCGAGCACTTCTGAGGCCCCACCTATAATGTATCCGCATTTTAAGTATAAGAAGGCACACTGGGAAAACATGCTTTTAAAGTTTACGTGGAGAATCAGTACAAAGACTGGAAACCAAACCCGAAAACCTTGATCTTGGTTTGCTGCCTTGACTATTACTATTATTGCACATTCCGTGATAGCACGCCAGTCAGCACTGATTAGGTAAAATTTCATATTTATACATTTTTTTTTCTAAATTTACAAAGAGAAAAAGTTGAGATTTAAATTTTCTAGGTTATAGATAACTAACCTTGCCCTGATGAGAGAAGAAAACTGGCTAAACAAAGCAAAATTGTGTGTATAAAGTGCCTTCAATTTTCTTACCCAACAAAAAGTATTTTAAAGTGAAATGTTATATTACACCAATACTATGCTCTTGGATGTAAAGAGCTAAGTGCAGTTTCTCACAGGACAGACAAGAGCCTACTTAGAGAATGTGAATTTTAAGGTCACCAATTTAACACAGTGATAATAGTCTTGCTTAGAAAGGCTTTACAAGCTGGTAATTTGAGATGGCATAGCAAAAATGCAGTATCTAGTTATAAATTTTGAACTAACAGAGAAATCTGTAATGGTAGTATTGCATCCCTGTTTACATACAAAGCAAATCAAAAGCAAGTGAAAAACTGCATAGTCTTGCTCTATGCTCCTCCTTCCTCCTCCCTGCCCTCTGCTCTGCAGATGCTGGCAATTAGCAGTAGCTGTGCCCCATGCCACAGGATTGACAGCAGCAATACCTGATAACTATCCATATCATCACCATCCTCATCATCTCTCTGGTAGGAAAAAAATAAACACAAAGGACATGCATTTTGTTTCTCAAACAGCACACAAGGAAAATAATTCTTTAAGCTTAACACACATTACAATGGACAGCACACATATAGACACCAGCATAATAAAACATTTAGCTGAATCTCAAAAAGGTTTAGTCACTTGTCTATAATTACTTAAGAAATTTATGTTTTCAAAAATATAAATAAAGGAGTCATTTAGAAACAAGTTCTCTCTTAGACAGGACTAGGTACCAATACCACCAAGTCAGGCCTTACTGCACTGTTATGTGCATAGTTGCTATATATTTCTGCGTGAACTATCTGACTGAGGTTTAGAGTGGGCTTAACAGACAGAATCACAGATAAAGGACTTCATAGAGACTCCACTGCTGTTTTAGCCATGAGACAACTAAGGCCA
>NW_011888861.1:2787477-2790118 GCF_000151845.1 Pteropus vampyrus | reverse complement strand
TTGTGTGTAAGAATAGGACAGAGAGAAACCATGAAACAAACAAAAACAAACGTAGTACCTGTCTTAGTTGAAAGATGCCTCCTGTGTTGACATCTTTTGCCTGATGGAGCTCCACAGCAGCATATTCCCCTAACTCATTCAATTCTAATATGGAGATCCACATTTCTATTCTGCGAGTTACTTCATTCCACCTGCAAAAACACATTCCAACAAGCAGCAATGTTGTTGCCCAGGGCCATTATTAGGAATAAGCCACCAATCACTGAGCACTTACTAGGAACTGTGCTATGTATGATGCACTCTTGAAACAACCTTGTAAGTTCTTTTTATTTATTTTATTGAGATATGACAAATTCGGTGAAATGTGCAGAACTTGAGCACAGAGACCAATGAGTTTTGATAAATGCATATACCTGTGTAACTTATCCCACCATTACCTTAGAAAGGTTGCTCATGTTTCTTCCCATTTAGTGCCCTCTACTCCCATCCCTTCCTGAACCAGCCATGTAAACTCATAGACTAGCTTTGCCTATTCTAGAATTTCCTACAAATAGAATCATGTAGTAGTATGTACTCTTTTAGTCCTGGCTTCTTTGAATCTGCATGTTTTTGAGATTTATCCAAATAGATATTAACAGTCTTTTAAATATTTTATTGCTGCATGATATTCTATTATATGAACAATACTACGATTTGTTTATCCATTCTCATATTGAAATACATTTAGGTCACTTGTAGTTTGGAGATATTATGAATAGAGTTGCATAAACATTCCTGTACAGGTCTGTGTTGTGGACTTATGTTTTTATTTTTCTTTGGAAAATACGTAGGAGTGGGATTGTTGGATGATCAACTTCACAAGAAGATATCCTCCTGTTTTCTTCTATAAGCTTTATAGTTTTATCTTTTATACTTAAGGTTATGATTCCTCTCGAATTAAGTTTTGTGTATGGTGTGAAGTAAAGATCAAGGTTTTGTTCTATTTTCTTTTTGATATAGATATGCAATTGTTTCAGTCTTGTTTGTTGAAAAGACTTTCCTTTCCCCACTGAATTTCTTTAGTCTTGACCTTGTGTCTAAATCTCACAGCCAAGTACGAACCTGTCACGCAGCGTTCTTGTCTTAGCATGAAGGGAATCGACTTCCCAGATGGAGCTACCATTTCCAGCACACCGGTGTCCCCACACTTCAATTGCCAATGCTCCATCTGAAATGAACTCCAAGAATTCTTCTGTTACATTCACCACATAGTCCTGGGATAATTGAGAGGAAAAAAAGAGGAAAAGGATTATGTGTAAAGCAATCTATAAAATTTCCCTTTTAACTTTCAACTTTATAGAGATTCACTCTGGAGTATATTAGCCTAATCCCAACCTTAAAAACCATCTCTACTGTTTTATAAAAAGAACCATAAAGAACCACATAATATTAAACCTGAAAGAGATATCATGAGGTAATTTAACCCAACCCCTTTCTTTTATAAATGAAGACACTGCTTGTCCCACATCATACTGCTTGTTTGTTACAGAGCTGACTCTACGTGCTCTTATTTCAAGTTCATCTTAGTTCCACAGGATCACTGACTTTCAGCCTGCAGAGACTAATCAACACATCAGAAAAGGAACTTCTCATTGTTCCTCGCTATGGCTTAGAAGACTAATAACAGAATTAAATTTTATATGATTATCTTTGTGATTCTGAGCTCTTACTCTTAAACTCTCCCAAAAGAATTCCTCATTTTAAAATGCAAACAGATGAGTGTGAGGAAATGAATACTGAATTGACTGAGTATGGCAAATCACCTAGAACAAAGCTGTAGGCAAAGGACGAAGCCAATTTTCTTTCCATTAATATCACAGTGTAATCTCAGGTGAAGAAATCTCTGTGACACTTATTTCTGGCAAGAGCTGTGCTATATTGATTTAATCTTATACTATTTACCTTCTTATTTATTTTACTTGTAGACAGTACCAAAATTTTAGAAGGAAAATAAACTTAATGACCAATTAGTACCATCTACATATTATAAAGATAAAAGAACCCAAGGTCACATAGTGGATCCAGAGGCTCCGAGACTAGTACTTATTAAATCAGTTGTTAATTAGAATGCACTTAAAATTCCATCCTTCTAAATAAGCAACTTTGAAGATCCAAAGAAACATGGGGAATATTTAAAAGAGTATTAGGAGAAAAAAAACCCCCGAAAATGATTAATAAAGATTCTAAGAAATAGATTGGTGAATAAAAGTAAAAACATGTGGCTATTTGTTTTCAAAAAGAGAAAGACCTGATAGCTTTTATATGTGTGTGGAATATTATAGGTGGTGATATGGATTTGTTTTCTAAGTATGAAACCAGAAAGAAATAGGCACAATTTGCAAAAAAAAAAAACAGAAATAAAAACAAAAAAAATAAAAAACAATCCCCACCCCGAAGAAAGTCTTGAGTACCTATCTATTAAAGACTGTCCAAAAAAAAACCAAAAAACAAAAACAAACAAAAAAACAAAATTACACAGAGGACAGGGTCTGTCTGTCAGAAATAACTTGTTATCAGTCTGATGTGAAAGCCAGGAAGGGTAGCTGATGTCACAAAGTAGGTCCAGCAACTACTAAGCAAAAAATTCACTTTTCCTATTTTA
>NW_011888861.1:2739559-2786562 GCF_000151845.1 Pteropus vampyrus | reverse complement strand
ATTTGGCACCATTTCATTAAGGGTTCTATTCTGTAATAAAATCTTTACCACAGTTCTATAACTGCAGTATATAAACTTAACAACGAATACACACACTCGTCTAAAACTTTTCTAATGACTGAGTTCCTGATAGATGCAGTATAATTCACTGAGCAACATATACTTCTTGCATGCCAAATATACACAGACTTTTGAAATATCAGGCAACAGTCATCAGAAAGTGTGCTATGCTAGAAAAAGTACTGTCCGCCATTGTATTCCCTGTCAGAAAGTTTAACTTTTACTATGCTCTATGAAGAACTCATAAGATTTTCTATAAAATGGTTTTGAATTAAACAGGTAATTTCTCTGAGCCTCCCTATCATGTCCTCTCACCCGGCATGTCAATTTTTTCACTCGGTGAATGATTTCCCCACTGCTGTCTACGACTTCAAGACTCCCACTTTCACTGGAGTTCTCTGAGGAGTCATCCTCCACGACGCGCTCCGGGACAGCTCCTGTAACACGCATCACTTCCACATGAAGACGCCCCGCGACCTGGGTCAAGGAAGCAGAGCGCCCTGGAGTTAAAAGACATCTCACGGGCAGCACGGACCTGAGACAAAAAAGCACTCTACAATATCCCTGGTGAGCAGCTCTACTTACTGCTGCCAGTCTCCGGCAATGGGAAGCTCAACACTCCCAGAGCCAGTCCATTCCACCACTTGTCCTTCAATCATCCTGCCTGACTTTAAACCAAATTTACCTCCCCACAACTTGCCTTCTGAAGTCATCTTCATTTTTATCTTTCTTCTATAGGATAGCCCATGAATAACTTGAAGGCAGCTATCATATTCTACCTGGAGTCACCTATTTTCCATGTACATGTATATTTATTCACTTACTCATTTAAGCAAATAAATACCTGGCCTCATGAGAATACCAAGATAGAGACACAGGCTCTGCTGTCAAGGCACTCACAGTCAAGTGGGGAAAGGCAGGGAAGTAAAAACCTGATAACAAGAGTACAGACTAGCTGCTATAACAGAGATATGTACTGGTTGTTATGGAAAAAATTTATCCACTCAACAATATTTACCAAGAACTAACTCTGTGCCAGGAACTACACTAAGCACTATGTTGACAAGAGTAAACCAAACAGACATGGTCACTGGGCTCATGGAGCTTCTATTCTCTCTAGGAGTAGAGAATGAGCACTTAATTCATACTGGGGCTAAGAGCAGGGTGAAGAAGGGCTTCACGAGGTGGTGAGACCTGCTCCAAGAGAAACAACATATACAAAGCCAGGATATTATAAAGAAATAGTTCCTTTAAAATTGTTTAAAAAAAAAAAAAGCTGAGTTTCCTCACTATCCTGGGGTTCTCAGAATAGGTGCTGGTTTAGCAGCGTCTCTCTTAAAGATATTGCACAGAGCCAAATTAAAGGATAGGGGCTGTCTTAAAATTTGCATTCTCAGAGTGTTATAATTGGCCAAGTTATCTTTCATAACATAATTTAAGGCTGTAATGACTGAAGCTGTGAAGGTAACACATTCTGGCAGTTCCACTCTCATCTTAAATAGCAAGGCTCATTTTTAAAGGTAGCTGAGACCCAACTTCCACATGGCAATTTGCGCTGGCACCAGGGACTTGAGAGATATTAGTTGATGGTATCTGACAAGTAAGACAAATATTAAGTAGTAAGGTGGGGGGATAAGAGAAATCAGAAGACAGTGGTTCTTAAGGTTCTTTTTTTTCAGTGCTTTTTGAGAATCAAATACATTTTAAATATAATTTCAGTGGGATTAATGGAAGTCTCAAAGCCCATCATGGACCCCAGCTTAAGAACTCAAACTAGGGACTCATCCACTGGATCCCTTTGCCACAGAAGTTGTGCCCATTTTTTAACATAGGAAAAAGCAACCCTTAGCCCACTGGTCTTCTGGAGCAGAATGTTCACAGGCAGCTACCACATGTAGAAGGGAGAATGTGTATTTACGCACCATAACTGGGAACCTAAGGCTCATTTTCTAGGTGCGAATCACAAAAAATAATAGTATTTCAAGTTTGCATGTTATCGAAGGACAAGCTAGGAAATAAGGGTGCTACTAAATTTAAAATTAAAAGTTGATGAAATGGATAAAAGTTTGAACTTGATCATTTTCTGAATTTCTTAGGCCTACATAAGGCCAGTATATCTAAATAACTGAAATACGAAAGTTTAAAAGGGGAAACAATGGAATGGTGCAGCTTGTTTCATTTGGATACTGTGGGTTTCAAAATAATCCTCTCGAGGCATCTCTTTTAAAGACCATTTAGAGGACAGGAAGGAGCCAGAGTGTATCACAAAGGTAAAACATTAAAAGAGAAATGAATATAGGCACAGAGCTCAATCTGGTTTCCAAAAGATTTCTAATTTGATTAAAATAAATTTGTGAATCACAAATATAAAATGTTATAATCTTTTAAAACCATGACTTTGATAGTGAGTATTGGTATTAGTAGAGAAAAAAGGATGTGGATCCTATTTTTCCTAGTTTCTTGATCAACACTGAGAACATAACTTAAATTGAAAAAACAAACAAACAAAAAAAAACGTAAAAACTTGAACCACCATTTTCTCTGAGGCTGGCTTGTCCTTACCTCCCCCTGCTGGCTGATGATAGGGACCGCATACTGAAGCTTCACATCGCAGAAGAGACACTCCAAGAACACGTTAGCCACACCTATGAGGTTGTGATTCTCTTGGGCTTCATAGAAAGGGTCACCTCGTTTCCCACAGAGTCTCTTTGCCTGAACGGTAAGAGAGGCAGATGGGCAGGAGAAGAAGAATCGAAACATCAAATGAAATAATGTGATTTAAAAAAATTTTAAAGCATTAATTCAAACAAGTTAAAAAGAAGTAAAATTAGGATCATGTTATATAAATAAAACAAAATTAGCACATGGGAGGGGCTCGTTAGCAGGGAAATTAAGTGATATTCATGTGGAGGATCCTTTATTAGTTACTGCCTCATCTTCCCTACCACACTTCACCTGCAGCCTGTTTCATTTTATTCCCTGTACTTTGCCTTATTTCCTTTGCTGAGTCTTCTTTTCCATTACTAATGTCCAAAAAATGAATTATGCTCTCTGGAATTATTCTTAGTAATCTACCCAAACATGATCATATCTAAGGGAGCATGAACACACGCACAATGAATACAAAAATCCATGCTGGATTCTATCCAGCTGATTTTTCACAACACTGACACAACAGCACAAATTTACTTTGTCCCACTTCATTTCATTTAAGTGTAGTAATAATGTAGACAAATAAGAATACACTATGTGTTCTTTTCATTTAGTCCTATCTGTGGGGATTACATATTACTGATCCAACTTAGCACTCCTCTCAATATCACTTTTACTGTCCTCTTCTAATATAAATTTCGAGAGCACCACTACAAATATTCACTGGTGGGTGTGTGGGTGTGTGTGGGTGTGTGGGTGTGTGTGGGTGTGTGGGTGTGTGGGTGTGTGGGTGTGTGTGTGGGTGTGGGTGTGTTCTGATAGAAATCATTATATTCTCTGCTATTAACATGACCAAATCTCCTTTACATTTTGTCACTTTTACCTCAGGAACTTTTTCCTTCCATTCTTGATAAAGGTCTCTCATATCGATTAATTTATTCTCCAGCTTCTCAATGGTCCAAACTTGGGTACCCTTTCCTTTCCTCCTCACTTGAATAGCTGGCTCACTCACTATTACTCCTCTCTGCAGAATGAAGAAAAACAAAAACAAACAAACAAACAAATCTTGTTATAACTTTTGGATCATTAAAGAAATGTATGTTATTGTAAAGTAGCAAATTAAAAAAAAACCATAATGTATACAAAAGAAGATGAAATTCTACCACATACAGAATATTTTGGTTTCTTTTTCATGTTCTATTATATGCAGGCACATAATTTTTACCACAACCAGAATTAAATAAAACTATAAATTTCCTCTCCCATTTCTCTCACCATAGTTTTTATATTATAATCATCTTGTGTTGATAACTATTCTTCATAAACATTTCTAATGGTAACGTAGCAATCCATTATATGGATGTCCTACTCATTTGACTAATTATTCTACTGTTTCAAATTTTTGCTATTATAAAGGACACTATGATAAGCATCCTTGTAAGAAAAGTGCATCGAACTTTAAGTTCACTTCTATGACTGTGGACTTAGAATACATTTCTCAAAGGAGAACTACTCAGTCAAATGACTAAAACCCAGGAAGACCTATGAGACACTCCCTGACTCACGCCTAGCCTGCTTGTTAAAAAAAGATGACTGGCTAAAAAAAATTTTTTTCAAAGTTTCTCCTTAAATGAAAAATTCTTCAAGTTGAAATGATGGGGGATGTCCAATTAAATAAAAGAAATGATGGGAACATCCAAACAGCTGCAGAGGGTCCTTCTGTGTATATAAGGACAGGTATCGTATCACTCTTTCTTGTAGAATTCACTCTTAAAATGGTACTACAATAAAGCATACACCTATCCCCCATTTCAGAAAGGGGCATTTATATGAAAGAGAAAAGCAGGTGGGATTGCTTACATACATTCCTACTTTTAAGGAAAGCATTTAAATTAGCAAGTCCTTCAAGTCACCAAAATTCTCATATTCTGATCATAACATATCTAAGGGCGTACATACGCGAGTAGGTCTACAGAGGAAGTCTTACAAAGAATAAATACCCAAGCTCCCGTCAGCATCTCTTTATGGATGTTTTCCTGGATATCAGTTTCATATTCATCTTACGGTATTCCCTATTGCACATCTTCTCTCAGTCTTACCTTTCTGTTGGCACTGAGGTTTGCAGCAGGGATCTGCAGAGTCACTTGGTAGTCAGTGAGTTTGCTCATTTCCTCAGCTAAGAAGTTTGCCTCCCTCACCAAGGTATTAGCTTTAACTAGCTGCTCGCGCAGTTTTGCCAGGCTCTGACGGAAAAGTTCGTCCCTGTGGTGTAGCAGAAAAGGAAATGAGAAAATTTTAAAGAAAACTACAATCTTGTTTCTAAGTGAGTCATATTATTAGAAAGTGGTAGTAAACTTTCAGACAATATTTTTCAACCTAGTTTTCCAAATCACCTCATAATCCTTTCCATCTCTCACCAGGGTTTCGTGGGCTATCTGTTGGTAACCACTGACTAGGAGAAAGTATGTGGAATGATGTAACGAAAAACGATTTTTAAAGTTATATAACATTTGTAAACTACTAGATTTTGATAGGGTGATGCAACGACCACCACCACCACCACTCGTAATCTTTTAGGAAGAAGACATAATTATGGCTTTTGTGTGCTTTAGGGTCAGGGACTAAGAGTGGACAGGTGAAAGAAATCTGGAGTTAGAAGGAAGTGTTTTACATGATTTCTTCACTTGGTAAAAGGCATGGGGTGGGTACTTCTGTGGCAGCAGGAATTCTTTCTTCAACTCTATACAATATAGCACTTCCTGATAAAATCTTCTCTGACATCCTGACTGCATCAAAACTTTTATATGTTCTTCCGGCCCCATATCTTTTGCCTCAGTTGCACTTGTCATAGTTACAGTTTTTCATTTATTTGTGTAAATATCTGACTAAAGTCTGTCTCCTCTAAGAGGCTATAAATGCCCCTAGAGCAGGAGCTCTGTCTCTTCTGCTTGTCATTACACTTAATTTCCGGCCAAGTGCGTGGTCCATTGTAGGGTATTAAAAAATACCCACTGAATGAAAGAGTACTTTTGGATTCCACATTTGAATCTGGGCTCGAAGGTAACCCAGTCTATCAGACTGCTCTGTGCCTTATACAACTTCTCTTTTCTACCATTTACACACCTCCTGCCCTTCATAGGGAAATGAATTTGCAACACCTAAATCTGTATTCCTTTCTTTTCACCTTAGAAATGACATGAGGCCCACTGCAAAGATGTTAATATAAAATGACCTAAAAGATATCACACATCGATACTGTCTTCCTGCCTTTTCTAAATTATCATTTTTTTCAGTTATTCAGGCTTGATTACTTTCAATTAGCTAGTCTTTTCTCTTTTTCACAATATCCAGGAAAAAAGTCTTGTTGACTTTTCCTCTAAAACATCTCCTAAATCTCTTTTGGTTTTGTTCATCACTCCAGTTCATGTTCCTCATACTTCTCCTCTCACTCCCCTCCCTCCCCCCAATCTCACAGCACCCAGGTTCTTCCTCATGCACTACAAGACAGGCCTTAGAAACACCCTGTCTTCTTGGGCCACTCCTTGGCTCAGAACCTTCTCTCATAGGTTAAATCCCAAACATGCATGTCTATAGTCCTCTTGTGTATCTTATCTAAGAGTTTTGGACTTAACTCTCCCTACTCCTTTATAAATCACCTTCTAGACTAAACAAAACTTCTCATGTAATCCCCTAAACCCATCTTACTCTCTCCATTGCTTCACATTTGTTTATGCTGACCCACCTATCCAAAGTGCCGTCCCCGCCCCGGTCCCCGCCCCAGCCTTCTCTCTGACATCCAAACTCCCTGCTCCACACTTACTTCAAATCCTTCCTTCTCCAGGAAATCTCTGCAGATGACTCAGCTTCACTGGGGTCTCACTCCACTAAACAATCACGGCACTTACTGAGCCCTCTGTCCAACTAGCCATTACATTCTTGCTTATTATTCAATATTTTCACACAATCTATATTCACTAAGTCTACCACAGGACAACATCATTCTAGACACTGAGGAAACTTCAATGAATGAAACTGACTCTTTGTCCCCTGGAATTTATTTTCCAATGGAGGGGAAAAACAACAAATAGGTAATTATATAATTGTAACATTTCCTATTTTTGAATGCAACTTTTTACAATTTATTATTATAATTTTATTTTCACATATATATCTTACTCTACACCACATTATAAGTTTACAGAAAGAATAAACTACGTCTCTAGTTTTCTTTGCAATTCTCACTAGCTCTTAAATATACTTGATTCTCTGACTCTCAACATTTGCTTAAGGTCTGAGTCCTTCGATACTTCACAAACCATCAACATTTACTTAGATAATAGTCCCAGCTTTTCATATATCCAACTACCATTAATGACATTTTGATTTTATCCAGTAACATTGTTGAAATCGATATTGTAACCATTCTTCAAAATATTGTCCCTTCTACTCTTAAGAATTTGAGTCTCAAAGAGAATTAAACTAGAATTATGGGAAGTGAAAAACATTTTGACATTTAACTCAAAAACAGTACAATTAAAAATAATCCAAGAAAAAGAAAACAAGTAAAAAAGAATAAAACAAAAACAAAAAGCAATCCACCGTTTCTATCGCATACATTTTTGTCTTTTATAATCTTCAGTACATAGAAAAGTAAATAGGACAAGTAGAATGGGTATCAGCAGGTACAATTATACCAATTACCTTTAGCTAGCTGTTGCTTAAAGCTACTAGCTCACAGTAAATGTGGAAAAGGCAGCACTTCAGAAAAAGCACCATCTGCTAACCTTTGTTTCATCCAGGTGCAAAATATAAAAAATAATATATTGTTAAGTACGATAATTATTCACACTTTAGTATCCAGATGAGCAGGCAGCTCCTGGGGAAAATGTAACTGACTCTTCTCTTAATTTAGAACAGACAATCAAATGCATTACTGTGGTGAGCCTTTTAATGTAGAGTAAGGTGCCCTTTCCTCCTCTTAGGGGGTCATCTCCCCTGGATGTGGTTCAAGTAAAGTATCTCACTGCTAGAGAGATATGCAGTTTGGTTACAAGAATTAGAGTAGCAACTCTGAAGTCAGACTGCCCAGGCTGTGATCTCACTGTCCCAACTGATCAGAAAATGGCTTTGCGAAAGTCATTTAACCTCTCAGCCTCAGTATACTCATGTGTGAAATGGGGGTGAAAATGCTAAAATGTAGTAGCAGATGTGAAGAATGGATGAATATATATAAAATGGGGGTGAAAATGCTAAAATGTAGTAGCAGATGTGAAGAATGGATAAATATATATAAAGCACTTAGTGCCTGGCACATGGTTAATGCTCTATAAATATCATATGCTGCTTTTATTACTATTAGTTTTTATTATAACAAAGGAGTTATTAATGGGTATATATATAGACAGACCTTTTCATTCTGGCCTTTTCACTAGATGGGTGACTCAGGCAGTATATTTAAACTGATTGCCCTACCTACAAGATAGAGATAATAGTTTCTCTGGCACAGAGCTGTAGGGACTGAGAAATAAAATTAGCACCATACCTAGACTGTAGTAAGAACACAACAGAAGTTAGCAATAATTTATTGCCCTTATTGTTATTGTTACCATTTCTTCTACCATTACCTCAGTTCTAATATAAGTATTTTAAAGTTATAAATTTTAAAAATTCACATGTAGGAGATTTCTTAACACTGAAGTTGTATTTAAACAGAATCAAAAGTAAGAGAAATGAAAAATGAGAATGGCCTTTATGCTAAAGAATTATCCAAACTATCTCCATTTCAATACATAACAGTCTATGCCTTCTAACTTGGTACCATTTTTACTAAAAGTAGGTAAGGGGGGCAGGTATGTCTTTAGCAACTAACAGTAAACATGCTTAGGATGGACAATACCACTGAAAAGAAAAGCCAGCTGATAACGATCCAGATATGTGACTAAGATTTCCTTCTGTGCTAGGTCTGTCTCCCTTTGACATGTCTCACGACCCACCCCCAAAGCCGCACAGCCCTGGAGCCTTGACTCTAGGTCTCCCAGGTTCCCTTCTTACCTCTCCTCCTCCCACTGCGTCACCTTCTGCTGAGCTGTCTGGCTGCTGTAGGCCAGGCGGTCAGGGACGTTGCTCTGGGGCTGCCTCTCGGGGGAGAGCTGCTGGCGGAGCTGCTCCAGCTCTCGCTCATACATGAGCCGCTGCTCCTCAAGGGCACTCCGCTTTTCTTCCAGGTATTGTTTCTCCAGGACCTGAACCACATTTTGAACTGGGTCTGGTAAGCCAAGAGACGGGACAAGGTGTCTTCAGCGGTGGCTATGACAGGCAGCCTGCCAGTGCTTCTTCAGCAAGAATTATCTTCTTCCCCAGAATATGGCCTTTCAATATGCTTTCTATGAGAGGGCTGAGCAGCCTTGTCAGATGAGATCATCTCAATTTTCTTTTTTACTAACATTTCAGATAAGTTCCCTTACATGTAAACATTTCTCACATCTACTATGTTACTTTCTTCCATCCTAATGTTTAGATAGACCATTAATCTACTATAAACAGAGTAGAGGGGAAGGGGATGAGATCCTATCCACTGAGAAGAAACACATAATGAATCTAGGACAATGGCAAAGACAGAGGCACAGAAGATATGATTTTTATGGTAGTCAATTCCTATGTCCATTTAGCATTCAGTTTTAGTGATATGATAAAGGATTTATAATTCTGATTTAAACCACAAATCTTATTACTCCTGAATTTCTCTAATGTGGGAACTTACAGATCATAGCATATATCTGAAAATATTGAGTATATAGTCGCAATTTCTCAGGTGCTAATATCTAAGAGGGTAATTCACTTGTAAAAATAAAAGGCTATTTTTCTGATTTTTTTTTTTCATTTTGCAGATCTAGAGGTCACCAATATGTAGGTGAATAGGCATAGAGATACTAATAGGTCATGCTCAAAAGGGCCGTACTATAACAAGTGGTGGCTGTGATGTAAGACTTGATCCTAAAGAGATAATTGGCTGGGGGAGGACATTAGCTTGGTAATGATCAACGAACTCAAAGCCATGGAGAATGATTAAGGCACTGACCAAATGTATAAAGAAGAAAGTTACTAACATCTCTAAGTGAGCAGACTGTAGGGTAATAGTCTATTAGACTATCTGGATGGTAAACAAGAAAATCACCATCACATAAATATCTCCCTGAAATACAAAGGACCTAGAAGAGATAAATTCATATTCTCAGGCTAGCCTGGGACATAATTTCCTTCTTGTACACGGACACATTGCCTGTTATTCAGTGCTATTTGTGTTGTATTTCCACAAACTGACTCTCAGTTTAATTTCCAGGATAAGAGTGGGAAATAAAGATGACAAGAGGAATTTATATAACATCTGATAACTATTGACTGACTTTTCCAGAAGACCCTATCGATTTGTGAAATAAATGTGTAAAATTGTACTAACTTTCTACATGAACAGTAAGAAAAAAAAGACAGCATGTTGGCTTAGAAAATAAGGTTAAATAATACCAAAAAAAAGCAGAAAGCAATTAAAAAATATCACAATATGAACAATATAGGTGAGTTGTTTTAATAAAAATAATAACCACAACGGCAATAATAATTCTTTTAACTACTGGCTATATCTTCAGGTAGAGGAACTACACCCTTTGCATGCATCAGCTCATGACAGCCTTGCAACAATCCTAAGGGTGGATATCATTCTCATTTTAAAGATGAGGAAATTGGGGCTCAGCAGGTTAAGTAGCTGACCTAAGCTCACATCTGACCTCAGATCAATCAGAGCTAACTGGTTAAGGGAGACATAAACTTATTAATAATTATGGTATTCTGACCTCCAACATTTTGCTCAGAATTAGTACTTTGTTAAAGAGATCTTTAAAAAAAATACTGTTCTTTGCTGATATGAAATTCTCAAATTCAACATTTTTTCAAAGCAGAATAGTTTTTTTCATAGAGTTGTCAGTCCCTAAAATATGTTACTTTAAAAGCTGATGGAAAATTAACAACCATCATCACCACCACCGACACCACTCCCTCTCATCACCTCCCTCAAAAACACAAAGGACTCCCCCAAAAAAACCCTACACAAAGGCAGACCATGAATAGGCAAGACTTTTTCCAAAGAGTAAAAATCTATGCACTCCGGAGCATTAGAACTTATGACATAGCCCTAAAACTTCTGAAAAAAAAAAAAAAGAATATGGTGATTTTTTTTTTTTTTTTTTTTTTTTTTTGCAGGAATCTGAAACAATTTTAAATATAAGGGCCAGAGATGAAGAAAAGTTTTCTTGGAATTAAAAAAATATATTTCTAAAACAGTATATATATTTGCTCTATGTGGGCTTTAGGTTTAAAAGTAAAGAACAAGGTCCTTATCATCCATTTATATTTACATAGAGTCTTATTTTCAAGGGCTCTGACTTAGTGTTTATGAATCTTTTCTAGAGAATGAAAAGTGGAAAACACACTATTCCATATGCTAGAGTTTTTTTTGCTAAAAGACACTGAATAAGATATCAAATTCTTATTTCTATTTGCTAGTCAGTGGTGTATAGAAAAACACATGATCCCAAATGGCTAAAGTAGAGGAGATTCCACCCAAAGGTTTCACGCCATGCAGAGGCTGTTTTAAACTGCTTTAGCAGCTGTCATAATACCCCTACTACTTACCAGGATTTGTCATGGCTACAAATAAATGTGAAGGTATTGAAGCGAGAGCAATTCAAAGCATCCCTCCCTGAGTCTGCCCCAGTACAGCCTGATAAGCCATGCCCGGGGACTCAAGTGTGGCCATGCCACACACAACCCTAGTAGAGGTACAGGGGCTGAGGGTTTTGTTTTTTAACTTCTAATCCTAACACAAGTCTGGAAACACCTTTCTCTTAGACATATTTGATTACATTTTCTTTTCAAATTAACCAGTTTCAAGCCTTTATCACTACACAGCCTATTTTTTAAATAGATCACCCTAATTGGCAAGTCAATCTGACTCCATGATATGGTTTAGGACAAAAGCTAAAGATTATTTGGCTTATTCTCAAATGACCAATCAACTACCAACAGAATGTCCACAATTTTATTTTTCCCCTATCATTTTCCTTATTTCGAACAAACTATTTTAAAACTCACTGAGCCTGGAGCTGAAGGACTATCAAGATAACAAAAAGGTAGGTATTTTAGGAAGAGAAAAAGGACCACAGTTACTTTGAGCAGAGCACTTCTCTTCTTCATTTGTTTATTCTTTATCTGGTAAATCACTGCGGAATGAGCTCAAACTTATTTACCTGTTCCCAAGAATGGAAAAGAGAGGATAGTAGTGGTGGTGGTGGTGGTGTTTGGAGGGAATTTATGTGATAAATTAGAAATAATTCATGCCAAGATGTTCAAGGCACTAAATCAGAGAAAAACAGATCCTTTGAGGGGAATAAATGGGCTCTATGACCCTTTACTGATCCCTTAATTGCTCTTTACTTTAGAGCTACTATTGACTCTGTAAAAACAGATGAGTGTCTGATTCCTAATTTTGAATCCTTGGAACAAAGGCATTATTGTTTATTGATATTAGGTTTCCCTTTACCCTTAATTCAAATGAACTGGTTTTTAGATCTTTATTTACTCTAGAGACTCAAAAATAATATCCTAGGCTATTACTGGAATAATGCAGGTAAATTCATATCTGGAAGTACAATGTTCTGACTGCTGTACTGTCAACAGTAATGAAATCATTAGTAATAGTAGTAATGATACCAAGAACACTTTTGTGCATGGGGAAAAGAACAGATTTTAACCACTGGGAAGGTAGTGGAGTTGGGACATGGGAGGCAGGGGTCTTAACTGAAAAGGGAACACTCTTCAATCAAGAATACAGAGTACCTCTGTTAGGCAGAAAATGTCAGCTTCTTCCCAATCACGTTAGATTTTGCCAAAGCATGGAGCACAAGCATCAATCAGCAGCACTGCTAAAAACCAGTCTCAAGCTGCCTCATGCTAATGCCAATCAGTTAAAACCTTTATCCCAGTGTTTGTGGAGGAGCTTCGTCTGAAACCACAGGAGAGGGAAGAGAATCTTCAAATAGGACCACCAAGGGGACGACCACCAGGCAGACAAGCTTATTATCGGGAAACCACCTAGCAGCAGAGGTGAACTGTATGAACATTGTCCAGCTACCAGCATTTCAGCACTTATATCTGAGCATGTCTGTATGCCCCACAGGGAAGCTCCTTTACCAGAGGAATTGGGTAAGTGGTGCAGTGAGGAGGAGAAAACATTACTGGTAAACAGACAGACTGAACACTGGAGAGCAAGGCCTGATCTGGAATGCCAATGGTAACTCATGTTAACACCAGGAGCCAGGCCGCTGATGACTAATTGGCTAAAAGTACTGAGAGAGTTAAAAAATGCTTATTAAAAACTCTTTGGTTATTCAGGGGTCTAAAATGTATATGATAAGAAAGTCGAAATTGGATTAAATTAGAAATCTGTGACGTGGGATGATATATAATTGACACCACTGGGATATCCTGCAGAGTTAGAGGATATTATTATCAAAATAAATAAGCTCTTCAAATGGAATTTCCTCCACCTGGAGTTTAGAGCCTACACCCTGCACACTCACAGAAGGCTTGGTGCTAAGGCACGTTGTTAAATGACCTGCTAATGTGATCCTGATGCCTGAACATCACTTTCGAATGTCTTCTGGATTCCCCCATCTTGGTGACCAAGTAGCAGAGTGGTCCACCTTGTGTTGCATGTCAAAAGCTCCAATAGCTAATTTAACTCCTAATCCTAACGATGTTTAAAAGGAGAAGTTACCAAACTTCTTTCATAAAGTTATTTTTCCTCCTTTTTTGTTGTTGATCTATACACTTCATATTAATACATTACACTTGTTTCTCAATCTGGCCTTTTATTCATACTTCATTTTTATAATTAAAAAGAGAGGTCCTTGAGGCTAAAAATCCATAGATAGAGATAAACAGAACGGTCAAACTCTTTATACCTGCAACAGAATCCCCAATCTGATATGCCAGAGATATGATCAGCAGTTCAGTAGCCATGCTCAAAATCTGTCCCCCGATAGACTTATTCAAAGAGTGGAGTGAGAAAGTAAACATTTAAGGGAAGAGCTCAACTGTGAAAACCAAAAGGCTCTTCAAGCCTGTTAGGTAGAGGGTGCTTGTCATAGGGATCTCAGGGTTCAAGTTGGGGATCCTCAGATATTCAAAGAACAGATAAATGGGAAAGCGAGATTGGACAAAGTCCAGAAAACAACTTGCTCAGGTGCTCTTGAATGTAGCCTCAACTGTATCCTTGTAAAATAGTTCTAGTCTCAGGAATGTGGTCTTGTGCTTGGTAACGGGGGAACTTTCCTGTCCTGCTTCTAGTTTCTAGGTTCTAAGTGTGGTGATTAGGAGACTGGGAGATGTGAAAAGGAAGAAACAGATTTATAAAACAGCAAACAAGGAAAGAACTTGATATGTATTTTACTGAATGCATGTAAATGTGTATGAGCACAGAAGAAGAAAGAAAAGGTAACAGAAAGGAAGAACTTTAATACAAACCTGAAAACCTTCTAGAAAGAGGGATCTAGAAATAATGCTTTAAGAAGACTCTCTTCCTTAAAGATCTGAAATAAGCTGGAATGTAGGTCAAGCCAAGAGCCTAGAAAGCCTTTTATTTTAGCTATCATTTTTGTAAAAGTTACCTGGGCATATTAAATAAATCTCTTTGGTGGTATAATTTCCAATTGAGTTTATAGTAAAATGTTGTGCCTATTATCTCTCCATTAGATTCTGTTTGAAATTCCTGGGTTCATACTCTCCTGGGGGTTTTCATACGCTGAAGGACTCAGAAATGACAGGGTCAAAAATAGTAAATTTGATAAGAATTTCCATCACAGTCATTCCATACCCTAGGACCATGGACGTTACCACAACTGGCTTGGGAACAAGGGTTCTCAAAAAGATTCCACCCACTTCCTGGTTACACCTAAGGGAGCAGACCAAGCCCTGGAATTTTTAATTAGACCCTCACCAATGGCCTTTTTAAGGAATTGGCAATTTTGTGTCTAAATTTCAGAATGACTCTTTAACTTTATACATACTTATCCCTCAATGAATGGTGTGAGATAAAGAACTGCCCAAGATGAAGGAATTCAGAGTGAGGGCCTTACCGTTACTATTTAGTGTTTTCATGATAACCTCCATCTGTGCAAATTCATAGTTGTAGTCTGGTTCTGAAGAAGCTTCACTGGCTGCATCCAGGTCATGCTCTGGCGGGCCTGTTTCTTTTTCAAAGTCTTTTAACCAATCTCGTCGTTTCCTCTTAGGCAAATTAATTCTGTGGGAGTGTTCACCATTAGAGAAAATCAACTTGTTATACACTCAAATAACAGAAAAAAATGTATATGAAAATATTAGTAAACACAAAGATGTTACCTAAAAAAGTGGTTATTTCCCCATAGGATTCTATCACCGTGCCACAGTTGGGTGGTATTGCATACGAGGGTGCCATTTACACAGGACCTGAAGGAACACCAGGGAAGATATCAGCTGAACGGTAAAAAGCACAAAACCCAGTCCGAGTAGCCAAAGAGATAACTTGGGGAATTTTCTCTTAATAGACATATTTTATTAATAGCTGAAGAAGGAAGAGTAGAATTATAACCACAGTGTGATCTAAGCAATGATGATCAAGGGCTGCCAATATCCTTCGAAGAGAGAGAAACTGATGCAATGTGCTCCTGTAGGAATCAGACATCGCTACCTATGGAATATTCTTGTAAAATGAACATTTATGAGACACAAATATGGAAATCTGAACACTGACTGGATATATGATAATTAAAAAGGAATTATTGTTAATTATTTTAGGTGTGATGGTATTGAAGCTATGCTTAAGAATACTCATCTTTTAGAGATATAAGCTGAGATATTTATGATACAAAGTTATAATATCTAGAATTTGCTTTAAAATAACCTAGAGGGGAAGGAGGAAGAGAGGGCATGTAAATAATACAAAATTGTCTATGAGGTGCTCTTTTTTAAGCTGAATTATGGAGATATGTGGGTTCATCATACTATTCTCTTTCTACTTTTATATGTGTAAAATTTTCCATAATAATTGGGGA
Organism: Pteropus vampyrus; assembly: GCF_000151845.1. Lineage (NCBI taxonomy): Eukaryota > Metazoa > Chordata > Mammalia > Chiroptera > Pteropodidae > Pteropus > Pteropus vampyrus. The sequence continues at coordinate 2,770,705 of NW_011888861.1, read as the reverse complement.
AAACATAAAAAAGAGTATCATGTTTAAATCCCAAATAGCTATCAAATTATAAAAACAAAACAACTGGAAGTTGAGAAGGCAATTCTGACCATCTTTATTATGAAACCATAAATGATGTGCACCGTGTCTCTGGGGTTGTGCTGGCCTACACGTCTTGGACTTGTAGATATCAAGGGGCTGTGGGTCAGTTACCTGAATGACCCAGCGCAAAAATGTTCATAGGGTTTCTTGCTTGTTATATGATCTCGTCAACTGATCCTTTGACACAGTTAAAGCATAGTCACTGTGAGTTTTTAGGAGAAGAAAAGGCCTCCAGAATTTCTAGCACTGACAGAATTAGTCTTCTCGTAAATGTTTCCTTCACTTAAAAAAGAGATTTGCTGGTAGTCAAAAACAAAACTTTACTGGGAAGAATTAATTAACTAATTAATTAAAGTTTAATTTGCCAAATGACTGTCAGGTGATGTTTGATGAACAAAAATAATGATATTATTTTGAGTTTTAGTTTTTCAATAAGTTATTTTTCTCATATAATCTCATAAATATTATCTGGCTCCTCATATTTATAGGGCTCTAAAGCTCAGAGTTATGGGATAAGTAGAACTCACATAGAAAATCACTCCTTTGTAGTAATATTTCAAATCTGGGTGGTTAAGTTTATATTTATAAAAGTGCTCTGGAAATATCATCATAAATGTTTTAATCTGTCATACATAAACATGATAAAACTTTGGTATTTATATTTAACACTAACATGCTCCCTTTCTTCTTCCCAATCAAAATGAATCTTGACATAGTAACTCAAGTTTCAAAAGTATGTATCCCATCTATTTGGAATTATGGACCTATTTATTCATGTATGAAAGCGGAAAATGAAATCAGAATATATATGTATGTCTACGCATATACATATGGATTCACACACACACACACACACACACACACACACACACACCCATTTTTACCAAAAGGGTGAAGAAAAGTTTGGTTTTTTTTTTAAGGTTTAAAAAACCTTTAAAAATCTCTTCGACCTACAAAAGCATTTATCAGTCACTTTTTAAAGAAAATACTGCCCACTGTTTACTAAGGTATCTAAAAAAGCCCTCCAGAAATTCTAGTAACAGTAGATGACCAATAACAGAAATGTGTCACTCAGTATACTTTATTATTTTAAAATATGAATTATGATTTAAAATATTCAGTTCTTACTAGTTATATTTCAAGGCTCAAGAGCACCAACTCACTAGTGGCTACCAAAGTGGTTTTAGCAGTTACAGAACTTTTCCATTATCTCAGAAGTTCTACTGGGCAGCGTTATCCTAGAATAAAACTAAAAACAGCTCCCAAACAAATGAGAGAAACATCACAAGCTTTGCCTCCCTTACTTATTGATAACTTTTGTGACATTCTGTATCTTTAGAGACCTCTGTCTAGGTGTACACACACACACACACACACACACACACACGCTTATCACTTTCCCATTCACAGTATGCGCTTATTATAATAATATAAAAAAAAGTTATGAAAACTGCTTAATTTGGCAATGCACTCAAGACAAGAAATTAGCATAAAAACTAATTTCTAGTTGGACACATGCCTGGGATGCTTGTAAGAAACAAATATAAAACCTCTGCACGATTCACGTACCCTCACTTAGGCCACAAACCTCCTACAGATAGACTGCTGAAGATGAGTGCATCTAAGAAATCACAAACTACTTCAGGAAGTAAAGTTATCAGCAGATACAACAAACAGTTGGGTTGGGACTCCAACAACATCGGAGGACAGAATTCTCAAATAAAGACAATAAAATAAATAAAAATAAAATTATTAAAGGCACATGATGGAGTAAAAACAAGACTACCAATAGAGACCAGGCACATCCAAAGATGGAGCTCTTGAACTTCTGCAAATGAAAAACAAACACCCCGAAAATCAGAACTCAACAGAATAACTGAGCAGCAGCTGAGACATGACTAAAGAGCAAATTAGTGGACTTGAGCATAGATTTGAGGAAATGACAGTCCCTTAACCCCATGTCCCTCCCTTCCTCTGTCCTCAATCTCATTTCCATCTTCACACCCAATATTGCTGGCCTGCTTCCACACATCCTAGTGTCAATTCTTTGCATTTTTGCTTCTGCATCCACAACTACATGGCACCTAAAACCCCAAGGTTCCTAGTGTCTTCCTAATTGATACACTCAAGAGAATCTTCTTAGCTTCTATTTTGACCTGCCCTTCCTTAAAATTTTTCTCTTCCCTTAGCTTCCATGATTATATCTTGTTACCTCTATTGACCCCCTGGCTCCCTCGTCTAAGCTGCCTTCATATACTATCCTCAGACCATCACCAACACATTGGTTTAATCCTTCCACTGCACTTTCAAGAAAGGGCAAAACTAATAATGGCCAATTCTACACCTTTAGTGTAACTTTACAGCACTAAATCCAATGTCCTACTGGATATCTCTACATTGATATCTCAGGGACATCTCAAATTCAAAGTATCCCACACTGAACTTATTACCACTCATTATCTATCATTCCCCAAACCCGTTTCTCCTCTCGTTTTCCTTATTTTGGTTTAGCAGCACCACCATTTATTTAGTCTCCCAAGAAAGAAACCTGTAATGATTGCTGACTTCTCCTTTTCTTTCACTGATTGAGTCCCCATCCTGTCCCCAGTCAGATCACTACAACTTGCTGACTTTCAAATAATTGTCAAATACATTTCATTCCTCATCTCTACTGCCACTTGCTGTGGTTCTATAACCATATCATAAAAAATATCCTAATTGACCAAAACCTGGTACAGATAACACAAAAAAGGAAAACTACAGACCAATATCTCTCATGAACACAGATGCAAAAATCCTAAATAAGATACTAGTAAACCGAATACAGCAACGTATTAAAAGGATTATACACACGATCAAGTGGGCTTCATCCCAAGGGCACAGGGATGGTTCAACATATGTAAATCAATTAATGTGATACACCACATAAACAAATTAAAAAATAAGAATCATATGATCATATCAATAGATACAGAAAAAGCCTTCGACAAGATATAGCATCCATTTATGATCAAAACACTTAATGAAATCGGTAAAGAAAGAAAGTACCTTAACATAATAAAGGTCATATATGACAAACCCTCAGCCAACTTATACTTAACGGTGAAAAACTAAAAACCTTCCCTCTAAGATCAGGAACAAGGCAAGGCTGTCCACCATCACCACTGTTATTCACTATAACATTGAAGGTCCTAGCGAGTACAATCAGGCAAGAGAAAGATATAAAAGGCATCCAAATAGGAAACAAAGAAGTCAAATTGTCACTATTTGCGGATGACATAATTCTCTATATAGAAAACCCTAAAGACTCCACAAGAATACTACGAGAAACAATAAGCAAATACGGTAGTTTCTGGATACAAGATCAACGTTCAAAAAATCCATAGCGTTCCTATACTCTAATAATGAAGCATCAGAAAAAAAAGTAGAAAAAATAATCCCTTTTGCAATTGCAACAAAAAGAATAAAATACCTAGGAACAAATCTAACGAAACATGTGAAGGACTTATATAATAAAAACCATAAGACCCTATTAAAAGAAATCGAAGAAGATGCAAAGAAATGGAAAGATAGTCCATGTTCTTGGACTGGAAGAATAAGCATAGTTAAAATGACCATATTACCTACAGCATTATACAGGTTTAATGCAATCCCCATCAAAATCTCATTGGCATTTTTTAAAGAAATAGAACAAAAAATTATCAGATTTGTATGGAAGCACAGAAGACCCCAAACTGCCAAAGCCATCCTGAGAAAAAAGAACGAGGCTGGACGCATCACTCTGCCTGAGTTCAAATTATACTACAAAGCGACAGTAATCAAAACGGCATGGTATTGGCAGCAAAACAGACACACACACCAGTGGAACAGAATTGAGAGTCCAGAAGTAAACCCATATTTACATGGGCAAATAGTTTTCGACAAGAAAGCCAAAAACATACAGTAGAGAAAGGAAAGCCTCTTTAATAAATAGTGCCAGGAAAACTAGAAAGCCACCTGCAAAAGAATGAAACTAGACTGTTGTCTATCACCACACACCAAAATTAACTCAAAATGGATTAAGGACCTGAATATAAGACCTGAAACAATAAAATGCATAGAAGAAAACTTAGGAAATAAACTCAAGGATCTTGGACTTAAAGAGGATTTTATGAATTTGACCTCAAAGGCAAGGGAGTAAAAGCTAAAATAAATGAATGGGACTACATCAAACTAAAAAGCTTCTGCTCAGCAAAAGAAATTGTCAACAAGGTAAAGAGACAACCATCCGAATGGGAAAATATATTTGCAAGCAACGCCTCCAATAAGGGCGTAATATCCTATCCAAAATATACAAAGAACTCAAACGACTCAATAACAACAAAAAAACAAACGATCCAATCAAAAAATGATTGGATCTGAACAGACACTTCTCCCTAGAGGACATACAAATGGACAACAAATATTTAAAAAGATGCTCAACATTGCTAGCTATTAGGGAAATGCAAATTAAAACCACAATGAAATACCATCTCACACCTGTTAGAATAGCTATAATCAATAGGACAAGTAATAACAAATGCTGGAGAGGATGTGGAGACAAAGGAACCCTCATACACTGCTAGTGGAACTGCAAATTGGTACAGCCACTATGGAAGACAGTATGGAGTTTCCTCAAAAAACTAAGAATTGATCTACCATATGATCCAGCAATCCTGCTACTGGGTATTTACCCCCAAAGACTTGAAAACTCATATTTGAAAAGATATTGCACACCGATGTTCATAGCAGCATTATTCACAAGAAAGCCAAAAACATACAGTAGAGAAAGGAAAGCCTCTTTAATAAATGGTGCCAGGAAAACTAGAAAGCCACCTGCAAAAGAATGAAACTAGACTGTTGTCTATCACCACACACTATGACCTATGATAGATGATTGGATAAAGAGGCTATGGTACATATATACAATGGAATATTACTCAGCCATAAGAAGAGATGAAATACTGCCATTTGCGACAACACGGATGGACTTTAAGGTAATCACACTAAGTGAAATAAGCCAGACAGAAGAAGTTGAAAATTACATGGTATGACTTATATGTGGGATATAAACCTAAAAGCAACAAATGAACAGGACAAACAAACAGAGACTCATGGACATGGACTAGAGACTAGTGGTTACGAGAGGGTAAGAAATGGGAGAGGAGTGGGGAGGTAGATGGGGTAAAGGGGATCAAATATATGGTAGCTGAAGAAACTGGATTTTGGGTGGTAAACATACAACAATATACAGATGTCAAATTATAAAGTACACATGAAAATTATATAACTGTATTAAACAATGTTACCCCAATAAACTTAATTTAAAAAAATGTGAAAAAGTTTCAAACTATTTTCAGTAAAAAAAAAAAAAAAAAAAAAAAAATATATATATATATATATATATATATATATATATATATATATATATATATATACACACACACACACACACATCCTAATTGATCTCTCTACCCCCAGTCCTACACACACCACATACATCCACAGTAATCAAATTTGCATGTTATAAAGATTACTTTATAAAAAGCACTTGTCTTCTTGTTAGCTATTGCTTCTATACATTCGCCTCTACTGGGCTTTGAGTTCCTATACTTGGTCATTCCCAGCACAAATCTTCAAACAAAGTCTACTGAATAAATGAACTGCTATCTTGGAGTTCCAGGAAAGGAGAGATTGGGCAGAGTGGGAAAAAAAAGAGTAGGATAAAGACATAGAATTGGAATTAAAACTGAGTATAAGAAAATTTGCTGATTACAATTATTTTTAGATATAGTGTTAGAAGAGACTATGATTAAATCATTACGTTGTACATTTTAAATATAACTTTGTCAATTATATTTCAATTAAACTGAAAAAAAAAACTATGAAAAAAATCCAGAGTTTCTAATATAGTACAAAGCAAAAAAGTATTTGAAGTTGAAATAAGTAAAAATTAAGGAATAGTATCATTTTGCCATTAAATATCTTAACAATTGTATCACTATCATACAAGATCTACAAACTTTCATGAATCGCGTATGCTATTATTAGTCTTTTTTTCATCACTTAGAAATTTATATAGCCGATAGTTAACAGAATAATTTGAAATGAATGTAACGTTTTCCGCATAAAAATGAGTGTTCAATATTTGTGTGCTAATGAATATTGTTATAGAACTTCATTTAAATCTTATATCTGTTTATTAAATAATTTAAGGCAGCATTTAATAGAAATGAAAAAGTATAATATCTTGTCAATTCTCAAATTTTTACATATTACAGCCTGGTTTAGTAATTTTTCAAAAACAATAAAGTTATCTAATTAACTGCTCCTTACACAATGCATTACACTAACAACTAATTTTCTTTGACATTTATATGTGTCAGGCACTGAGGCAAGAGATTTACATGTTTTGTCCACCATTAGCCCCATTTATACATGAGAAAATTGAAGTTTAGATGAAAGAAGTATGTTCTCCAAAATCACCCAGCCAGTCAAGGCAGCCTACTCCAAAGGTGGTGCTTGAAATGTTGCTATCCGGTTCTCTGTAACCGGAGAGCAATTCCTAAAGACCCACAGTAGCCTTAACTTTGATATAGCTGAAGCAAATAGGAACGGGTTGTCTTCTGGAAATATGGCACACAAGACATGTTAAGTGGCCGTTTACTTTTCTTACCTTGCACTTTCTTTTGGAGTAAGGGTGACATCGCCATCAGATGCGATATCAATCTCACAGTGCTCAGGCTGAATTCCTATACCAAAGAGCTGGATGTCCTGAGAAGTATCCGCACCTACTCTTGTATGGTCCTAGGAACAGAATATTAAAGAAAAAAAACCCACACTTAAAGTAACTCACAAAAATTTTCACAATAAAGTTTAATAACCCAACAGCATATGCATGACAATATCAAATGAGTTAGGAGATGTAAGATATCTGGACCATTATAAGTCAAAAGCTTACCATAACACACTAAATTAAAAACAATGTTTAAACATGATGGGGGGTGGGGTGGACCCTGGTGAACAGTGATTACATACTGCCTTAAAATGTAAGGAAATTGAACTTGACAGTAGAATACTTTGAGTTCCAATTTTAACTCAACAACCTACTATTGATGTGACTACAGGCAAGCCATTTCATTCTCTGAGCCTCACGAGGTTTCTTTTTTGCAAAACCAGGACAATATTATCAATTTGATTTACTTAATAGGATTCTTTTAAGGATTATCTGAGTTAACAGCAGAAGTGCTTTGAAAACAGCTATATAAACTCAAGAAGGCTAAAAGTAATTTCATGGAAAGTGGTATTTTAAAATATATAACTTAAGTTTAAAAATAGTTGAATATCTAATACTAATATTATGTAGAGTAATGAAGCCTGTTGCTTATACAATGTACAGATTAGTGTGATTTTAAGGACTTTGAACCTCACACATATGTGGACTGTGACTCCTGGGATTAAGTCGACTGCTCAGTCCCTTTGCTTTTTCTTTTACTCTAAAAATCATTTAATCACTATGATAATAATACTTTCCTATTCAACAGAAAAAGTGTTAGGCCTTAGGATTTCAGAAACAATTTCATACCCCTTAATCATTTACTGAATGAACAAATCTTAAGTGTTATTGGGCTGTCGACAAGTCAGGGGCTATTTATATCATATTATGTCTCTGGAAAAAGTAGAATAAAAAAGATGATAGGAGACTGAGTCCTTGCTTCAATTCTAGCTTATTCTCTGTTTTGTATATTCACTAGGCAGATCAGAATCCTTAACAAGACGCCTATCTAACCTTTCACAAGGGGGTAATTTCTTTGCATTTAGAGATTTAGGTGTGTAGACAGTGTATACAAGCTGTCTTCAAGACCCTAGGTCTCCAATCCTCAACACTATTTAAATACATATATACATATATTTATATACCACCATAACTCATATGATTAAAAATGTTTCTCACGGTCAGCTAACTGCCTCATGTCAGTTGGGGTCCCTATTTCAAACAGAAGTCTTATTTCTCCCTTAAAATAAGCTGGCATTTCTAAAAGTAAGGTCTGAGAACCTTTGGAGTCTCTGAGTACCATGAGGTCAAAACTACTCTAATAAAAATACTGAGACGTTATTTGTTTTTGTGTTCTCATTTTATCACAAGTATACAGTTTTTTCCAGAGGCTACATGATGTGTGATGTCATGGTTCTGAGGATTAGTGGACTGTATGTTTGCACATTTGTATTTTTTAATGTTCTCAGCTTTAGTATCTAATACAGTAAATGCAGACAGGTATAATTCAGATGCGCAAAAGTTCTTTGGAATCCTTGATACATTTTTTAAAGAGTATATATGGGTCTTGAAGCTAGAAAGTTTGAGAACAGCTGCAATAAGCTATCTAACGTGGCCAGCGGCATACCCTGAGTCCAAAGTGCCAAATCCAAACAATCACATCCCATCTCCACTCTTGATGGGTGGGATCAAAAGTTATTTCCTGAGGATGTAGGTCCATAAGAGATAAACAGGAAAGAACCTTAGCTGTCTAAACTACTACAAGAGTTTGTTTTAGCCTTGTGTTGATCTTGAAATCACCTTAGAATTACTAAGAAGCATTAACTGTGTGATTCTCCAGAACGTCTCAGGATCTTTGTGATTGAACCTAGATATTCTAAGAATCCTTGACACCATAGCTAAGGATCACATTGACACTCTCAGCTACCCACTTGTGCCCCTCTGATGCCCTAATTGCACAGCCCCAGGATAATACAAAATAGCTGTTTTTCAATCTCAATGGTGACCTGACTGTAGTATGAATCTTTTTGATGAAGGCCAAGCTAGATACAAAAAACAAAGTCATGGGGACAGGCACCCAGATTCAACTGAGAGTTACACATGAATTTGTATGCATTTATATACCCTCTTACCTTTAAATAATAAACCAGAAGTTCATTGAGAGCAGGGTCTGCATTCAAGTTGACTAAGTAGCACTTGTCATCTCCCACCTTGATACCAGATGTTTCCAGGGAAATGCCCATACTTTCAAGTTGTCGTTGTCTCTCCTGTGCACAAGGAAGACAAAAGCAAGAAACTCTATTTGTTGCTCTATTCGCCAGCTGTATCCATGGAAAGTGTAAGTCACTGTTTCTGGGGACAATGCCAATTAAATTACACATCCCACTAAGCTCAACTAGGTTTATTTACAGCCTAAAATGTATGACGTCTTGTGTTAGTGCGTTGGGGGCACCAAGGGTAAACCAGACACCATCTTGCCCTTAAGGGGTTTAACTGTCTAGTAGAGGGGGAAGACCACATAACTGGAATCAAGAGGAGAGCCCTGTGCCACTGGAGAGGAACAATGTGTTGTGGGCTTCACAGGACGGAGATTATGATGGGCTAAGAAACAAGGAAGGCTTCAGGAAGAGAATACATTTAAGGTGGTTCTTGAAGCATAAGAATTTCAACAGAAGAAATGGAGTAGCAAGATAAGGGCAGGCTGTTCTGGGGGAAGGGTACAGGAAAGCAGAGTAAAGACTCTGGGAATACTGGAAGATTTCAGGGCCCCAAATCCTTAGTAAATGTGGAAAAGTACTGGGAGATGGAGCTGGAAGAGCTGATTGGGTGCCTATTGCAGAGGGCCTTGAATTCATTCATTCACTGATGACATATTTAGGTAACAGGTACTGACCTAGGGCAGAGAATATAACAGCGAACAAAGTGAAGCCCCTCTTTCACGGAAACATCTATTCTAGTGGAAAGAGATAGACCATAAAAAAAAAAAAGACAAGTAAATATATAGAATTTCTAATGGGAATAAGTGCTATGGAAAAATATCAAGCAATGTAAGAGGGACAGGAAGTTAGGTGTGTGTGTGCGCACGTGAGTGTGTATGGGGCAGAGGACATGAATAATATCTACAAGAAACATACAAGCAAACAGCTGGACTAGATCTCAGTCACTGCTTTCAAGCTATGTGATTGAGATTGGTCTAGTACTTGCAAGTGGTCAGTGAACTTAAAACGTTTATAAAATGCATGTGTAGAGATTCATAAGACACATACTCACATTCGAGTACAAAATTAGTCCTTGCTTTATATTTTCTCTCAAGTAAAGTTCACAGAGCATTTTCTATCAGGCCCAAAGAATCAAATACATTGAAAAACTATGATGTGCTGAATGTTACAAATTCTGTCAATAAGGTAGCCATGTGCTATGCCAAGTGATCTAAATTCACAAAACAAGATTTTTGTTTAAACGTGTAAAGCAGGAAATAGTAAAGATATTTCCTTTATCATGTCTGTTCAAATTTAGTGTTCTCCAACACTTCCAGCAAATATATAAATCAAATTATAGTTGATAAAAGACACAAGTCAATATCTAAAACTGACCTTTGCAGTCTCTAGTTCAGCAAAAAAGAGGTTCTCGAAAGACTTGTTGAGCACAAGTGACTGACAATACAGAAAAGACAGCAAATGAAAAAGAATCACAATATTTTAGGCCTAAATTATCAAGCTACCTGTGCAATTTCTTCTGTTTTTCTCAGCTTCTCTTCCCAAGTCACTGTTAGTTCTTTTATCAGCTTTTCAGACTCTTCAAGCTTCTCTTTCAGTTCAGGGGCCTTCATAGCCTTTAAAATGAAACCAGAGCTATCTGATTTTCTAATTTTTTCTACCACTATAAACAAGACAATCATTTATTGTCCTTCTTAAGCAGTTATCAACAGTTTGTTGGAAGCAATTAAGTCACATGCTGTCAGGGTGGGTTTTAGACCTTTATTAATCAAATGAAATGTAAGAGGCAAACGGTTGCTACTATTTAAAGGAGAGAAATACTAGTGCCCTGAATTAAATTGATAAAATCATTACAGAGTAATTTTATCCATCATACTTAAATTTCAGTTAAAGATGTTAAAGTTTATTTTCGAAATAGAACATAAGAAAGAAGGTTACTTAGGCACATTTCTTTTTCAGTAAGACAGAGATCAATGCACATCACCAATAAAGGCATTCTGGTTATATTAACCTACCAGGAAAGGTGAAGATTCTTCTCGTTTATTTAAAAATTTGAATTAGGGCCCTTTAAACTAGTTTTCTTGTTGATGGTAATAAAACTAGCGTATTTATTATTCACTTAGAAGCAGGACATCTGGTTAAAAGAGCAGTAATTTCCCTCTAAGTTTGTTACTTGAGAATAACTAAGGGGTCTAAATACAGATAGATGCAGCTTGAAAATGTGGAGAGGCCTTTACTTGGCAACGATATGCTTTGACACTCTATAATAACATGAGCCTCTATAGAGTATAACCTTATCAATAAGATGGTAGAGCTTGGACAAGAAGCTGAAGTGGCAATGATCTGGAGGATAACTGACTGTGCCTGAGTTTCACAATATTAATAGACCCTTAGCGTGACATTTAGTGCTGGGTACAGGGAAACAGAAGTAAATCTTCTAGGTGAATCTGCTATGGTTCCTCTCTCTTAAGGCCAGGCATTGTTCTAGCCAACTGGCCTAGACTAATTGGTCACAGTGAATATGCAGATTCAGAGATAAGAGGAAAGAAGTAGATCATCTACCTTTAAACAAATATCAGAAGCATTACACTTTCCACTCCAGATCATGACTCACTTCAAAAGTTATCTGCATTTTGATTTTTCAGGTGTTTTGCCATCCTTCTTGGCATCAATAAAAAAATTATGCTTAATGCACTGAATGATGATTATAATGGCAATAACAAAAATAGCAATATTTATAGAGTACTTTTGATGTGCAAGGCATTGTGCTAAGTGCCTTCCAGTATCAGTGTGGTACTAGGGTTAGGGCTGAAAAAAATTAATAAAACACAGCTTCTTGAGCTATCAAAGCTCATAGGCTAGAAGAAGAAAAAGACATGTAAACAAAAAAATTACAATGCAACTGCCAGGATCACCAATTCATGGAGTATTCAGATCCCTGGCTTCACTCCCATTTGTTTGTTTTATCTCCTGTTGATTACTTTTGTGATAAGTCCATAGACAAAAAGTATTTAAACAGTGCCAGATATACAAGTGCTCAATAAATAATGACTATTACCTTTTTTTCCTCCCACGCTTAATACTCTCCCAAATAAAGAGGGGTCAGAAGAGGGTGGTGTGAAGGAATGTGAACTCAGAAGCCTTAGGTACACACCCAAGTCCTGGCATGTGGGAGCCTGTGACTTAACCTAAAGCACTTGGCCTCCTACTACCTGTTTCAAAAGAGATAGCGCCTCGGTAACTTGCATAAAGCAACAGCTATTTGGAAAAGAGTATGATTATTAAAGTCTGGGTAAAGCCAAGGAAAGATGGCAACAATGCAAAATTATTGATTTTTGTCTCCTCCCAGGAGCTGACATTAAAAAAAAAAAGATTTCTAAATTATTCCTACCATTTAATTATCCTTGATAATGCTGTCTTCCATGACTTGAGATGACATAAAACTAACTTTTTTGAAAACTGCAAGGCCTTTTGTTAATATAGTGTATAATGTTAATAAAAATAACACACTTGGTTCTGTGTGCTCAAGGGCCAACTGATTTACTATAGCAAACAATTAGGTGGTAGCGGCAACTCTTGCTTAATTGTCTGCTTTCTAGACTGTAAGGTGCTAGAACAGAAGTTTTGTATTATTCATGCTGTCTCCATAATGCTTAGCACATAGTAGATGCCTATCAACACTGCGATGTTGAACCACATGGAGCTGACCTAGAGCTGCAAGCAAGCATGTCCTGACCACTCTGATATCATAGGTCAGAGAAATTCAAAAACAAGGAACACCAGACTATTTTTTATTTTTAACTTATTTTTAAATTACAGTTGACTTACAAATTATATTAGTTTCAGGTGTACAATATATCTTATGCAGCAATCACTGCAGTAAGTCTATTACCCATTATCACCATACGTAGCTGTTAATGACAGTATTCTCTACGCTGTACATTACCTCGGCCTGTGAGAGCTGCTCTCTCAGTTTCTCGACTTCCTCCCGCAGTTCCCGGATGACTTTTGCATTGGGATCCTCATTCACAATGGCATGGTTAACAATCCTTTTGGCTCGATCTGCATACCGTAATGTGGAGAGAGTCTCTTCATAGTTGTCTGCTGCTGGGCTAATGGTGGCTATCATAGAGGTCTGACTGTTGCCCCCTAAATTGTCCTACAAAATATTTCAAATAGCATCTTAGGGAACAATGCCCATGTAAAAAAGTATGATGAAAGTAATAAACTATTCTGTGAAGAAAACAGGATGTGAAAATAGGTCTGTATTTCAAGTAATTTTATGAGTAGATGAAATGTGGTCTCCTTATATTCACAACAATGAATGACGCCCACCAAACAGCATTATAATGAAATAAAAGGCAACAGAAACAAGTTTTCATTCTGCATTCCTAGGAATTAGGAGAGCACTACAGTATTCTCAGATGTTTACTGTATATTTAGTTAGCTTTGCACACACCTTTCAGCTGTCACCTCAGACATAGCCAATTTTTAGTTGGAAAGGAACACTGGAACACTGAATTACCTTAAGAAGCCAAGTGAGGACTGAATCTCGATAAGGCACAAATTTGTTTTTTCCCTTGCCAGCTGCCTGGTCAGCCAGAGATGATATAACCAACCCCAAGGTTGTCAGTGATCTACCAAGAGGAAAATTTTAAAATTAGTTTTATGGAATGTTTATTTTTAGTTTTCATGAAACAATAATCCTTCTAAGTAATAAGTATAAAATATGCAGATCAATAAAGTGCTAAAATTGATATAATCAAGTCTTCATTAATTTGTCAAGCTGAGGAAAAAACAAAATAATTCCACTAATTTAAAAAAATGAAATTAGAATGCCTATAAGAGTCTATTCTGTTCAGTCACAGAACATGTGAAACATACATTTCAGAATCTGAAAAAGTACATTTAAAAGATCACACTGGCAAGTTTTAATTTATTCCAAAAATTATGTTACAAGTCTGAATCATTTACTCTTTGGATCTAGTTTGGACCATTTTGGCCCCTAATTTTGTTTCCTCCAATAACCACGTAATTTGCAGAGTACCCTTCCACTAAAAGTTATAAGCTATATACTGTTCGTCTGCTTACCGCTGGCAAGTTTATTTCATGTAGAGTTATTATAGTTTACAGAAGAACCACTCAAGCAGAGGATAGCATAAGGCTACTCTTCCAGCCCCTGCTACTCAAAGCAGCATTGGCATCACCTGAGAGCTGGTTAGAAACAGAATCTTGGAAGTCTCCCCAGGCCTACTGAACCAGAACCAGTTGAAGGTATCTCCAGGTGATTCATATACTTCTTAAATTTTAAGAAGCCCCGACTGAAAGATATCCAAAGTGATAAATACATTTAGTTGTCTATGCCTATGATTCTCAAAATGCGGTGCTGGGACCTTATTACAAATGCATATTCTCAGGCCCCACTCCAGACCTATTGAATCAGAAACTTACAGTGGGACTCTACAATCCATACTTTAACAAATCCTCCAGGTGATTCTGATGCAGCCTAGAGTTTGAGAACCACTGGTCTAGGCTACTAAGCTCCCCCTGGTGGTTAACACATGTTCTCTGCACCTGGAGAAAAGAGTACCATAGAAATAATAAAAGATTTGTAGTCCTGAAGAATGAAGGACATCCTCTGGTGTTCCATTTAAATTCCAATTTCTCTTCTAAGAGAAAAATCTACTGAATTCCAAGTTTAGCAGCCAGAAAACAGCAGCCTCAGGGATTGCAAACAAAGTTAGATGATACCATAAAAACAAAATGCTTTTAAAATAGTCTGAAAAACCAAACATTACTATTTATTTATAAAAACACAGAAGGGCACAAATCAGCAAGTGACCAGAGGTTAGCAGGTGAAAGACTAAATGGCTTTTTTTCAAATATTAACAAGAAATTGAGTTGAAAGGAAAGAAAGCATATTTCCCACAAAACATAATTCCTCAAAGGCGACTCACTGAAAAGTCACTGAAATACAGAGCAAATTCAAGCAGCAGAAAATGAATGAGAATTTTAATAACTACCAGCCATTACCACAAAGTGACATAAACACATACATTAAAACTGACAGGTTTAAAGTTAAACAAGTCCAAACCAAGAGAAATGAAAACATATGTCCACACAAAAACTTGTACATGAATTTTCACAGCAGCGTAGTCACAAAAACCGAAATGTGGAAACAACTCAAATGTCTATCAGATGATGAAGGGATGAATAAAATGTGGAATATCCATATAATGGAATATTATTTGGACATAAAAGAGAAATGAAGTTCTGATACATGCCACAACATGGATGAACCTTGAAAAATTATGCTAAGTGAAAGAAGCCAAACACAAAAGGCCACTGTCCTAGGTTGAACAGTGTTCCCTTCACCCAAATTCATACCCACCATAACCTCAGAATGTCACTTTATTTGGAAATAGGGCCTTTGCAGATGAAATTAGTTAAGAAAAGATCACACTGGATTAGGAAGGGTTCTAATCCAATGACTGGTGTTGGTGTAAGAAGGCCATGTGAGGACACACATGGAGAACACCAAGGGAAGACAGAGGCAGAGATTGGAGTGATGCATCTACAAGCCAAAGAATGCCAGCGACTACTAGAAGCTAGAACAGAGGCCCAGAATACATTTTTCCTCTGAGTCCCCCAGAAGGAACAAACTCTGTGGATCCTTTGATTTTGGACTTCTGGCCTCCAGAACTGTTAAGAAAATAAATTTCGTGACCTAGTTTGTGGTAATCTGTTATTAAAACACTACAAAAATAATACAGCCACATATTATTTGATTCCAATTATATGAAATATCTAGAACACGCAAATCTATAGAGGTGCAGGTAGCAGTTACCTAGGGTTAGGGGTGGGGTCAATAAGGAATGACTTGAATACACCAGGTTTCTCTTGGGAGTGATAAAAATGTTTTAAATTACACTGTGGTGATGGCTGCACAACTTTGAATATAATAAAGCTATTGAACTGTACACTTTAAAATGGTAAACTATATAGTATATGTTATTTCTCGATACAGCTTTAAAAATTGAAAAAAAGATTTTTAATTAAAAGAAATTCAGGAAGTTCAATCACTCCTCCTTCCATGTGATATGTAACAAATAAAGGAAAGTAGTTCGATATAAGGCAGAAACACATTTCTGATCTAATATAGAATATAGGGCATTTTTCACATTTTGTAACTACTGAAATAAAATTTTCAGTTAGAAACAATTCCTTGAACTACCTCGGATTTTTAATACCCGATTGCAGCAGAAATGGCTTTAACTCATACAAACTATAAAGAGCTCAGTGACTCAAGGTTCACAATGGCCGTTCATATGAAAATACATTTTGGGGATGTCATGGATTTTTCATCGAGACTAGATTTTACTTCACTTTGTGGCAACTATTTATACTTCCTAATTTGACAGTGCGGAGATTAAAAAGGGAGTTTCTGTCACTCCTAAATAATAAAACATAAAATCAAATGAGTGTTAGAGAACACGGAGAGGGTAACACAGAGTCTTAATGTCCACTAAACAAGGCATGCTCTGCAAGCTCAGTGCAGGGGGAAGAAGCATTAGCAGGAGGGGGTTGGAGCTGGACTGACGATGATACGACTCCAGTTTCTGTGTGCACTTTGCTCTATAATTTATCCAGTAAGAGAAGTTTATCATTAATAGAAGTCACACTCTTTCACCTAATAGCGTGCATACGTTCAAAAAAAGAACTTTATCTAAACCTATTAGGGTCTCCTGGAAACAAACAGAAATAAACTGCAGGGTGAGTGGGACTCCAGGATGAGTGAGAGATACCAGGTTACCCCGTGACAAGGGGTCCATGCCATTCCTCCCTTCTAGGTTCCACCCAGAAGCAATGATCCAGGGACTACTAAAATCCTAAAAGCTGTTTGAAAGTTCAATGTGTGAAAAGTGAACAACAGGCTAAACAAATTTTAATGAGAATTTCATTTCAGATAGCTTAAAAATATATAAGAATCAATTATGGATTCTGCTAGCACTCTCTTCTCATGCTGGAGGCAAACAGGCAGCTTGGGTGCCTCACAGGTGTCTAGCATAGGGTGAAGTTGTTTGCAGTTTTAGCAGCTGAAAAAAGTTATTTCAATAATCTTTCTAATTCTACCAAAGCACTGCTTCTGCCCCGAATCTACTGGAGGTAGAGATAGCAAAGAAGCTCCTATTCTTTAAATCTCTTAGCAGAGTTCTCGGGCTGGGATGGGGAGTAGAAGGAGAGGAGCTGACTAGAGAGGAAGGAAGAGTTAGACTAGGGGATAACATTTATAAACAGACAGCCATGCTTTAAGATTTAAAATTTCAAAAATATCTTTAACAATAAAGAATTTGGCATCAAAAAGAAAGTAAATAAAACTTGAATCAAAAGTAATATAAAAGCTTCACCAATAAATACATTCAATGAAAAAAAGTCATAATTCTTTTCCTTTTCTTGCTTTTCTGCATGTTCTAACCTACATAGATTCCAAACCACCAGATTCCTGCCCTTAGAAATGGATATAATGTGATGTGAGTTACCTGTATGCTCTAGGGTAGATTTCAAATATACTATTTTACTTATTTTTCCAATGATCTTCTTGTAAGATCATATGTGCAGTAATTATTAAACTTTATTAGAGTTAGCCATATACAGGTATACCTCAGAAATATTAAGAGTTTGGTTCCAGACCACCACACCAAAGCAAATATCACCAATAGAGTTTTAATTACTTTATTGGTGGAGGGTCTTGTCTTCAATTTGTAAAAAATGCAACATCTGTGAAGTGCAATAAAGCAAAGCACAATAAAAGATGTATGCCTGTACTATTTCTCTATCTCTTTCTACTTAGATTGTGATCACCTTGAGGAAGGTAACCATTCTATTATCATACATATTCCTCCATGCAATTACTGTGCCTGGTTGACAGAAAGCACTAAGTATCTGTGGAGTAGAATACACTGAAGAACAGAAATGGACCTCTTTCTAAAAAGGACTAATTCAATAACAGTTTTGGTATGCTTTGTGGGTGCTGGCCCAATATCCATTTTCCCCTTTTTCTTACTAACAGAACCCTAATTTTGTTGGGAGGCATGTGCCAGGCTAAAAATACCACTTTCCAGAATCCTCTGCACACTAGTGAAGCCATAAAACAGTGCTGGCCAATGAGATGTAGGAAGACATTATTGGGGAGGGGCTTCCAAAGAAGCTGTCGTTCTTCCGATAGAAAAGATACATTATGCTGCTGACAGAAGCTGGTGGTCCTTTACTCCTCTCCTCCTTTCTCCTTCTTGTTTGGAACACAGACATAGATACAATGCATGGAATGGTAGAGCCATCCTGAGGTCATGAGGATGGCATGCACACACACACAGTAGGATTAGCAGAGCTGTGTGCCTAAGAGCATTTCTAAGGTGCTGTTCCAGGTTCTAGACTTCCTGTTAAGTGAGTCAAATCAATGCATCATTTGGTTGTCACTGTGGCTTGTTTCTGTTGCTTACAACAGAATGTAGTACCTGGCTTTTAAAGAATTAGTTGAAAGATGACGAAGGTAGTAGGTCTGAGTTTTGTAAACTTCCCGGTAAGTCCCCACTCTTAACAGTAAAGGAGAGATACAAAGAATATAGGTGGCAAAATATGAGGAAAAGACAGTACCATCACCTGACGAGAAAGAAAACTATTATACTATAGGCCCCATTTTCATTCACCATTGTTTTCTGGTGGCTAATGCAAATCATTAAACTCAAATAAGGTTCATCTAATGAGTTATCATTCCCAATCTCATTTCCAGCTCAATTGCTGTGGTGTAATAATAAAGTATATACTAACATTTCCAAAAACAAGTTCTTTTGGACATTTGTTCCAGGGATTTTAATTTATAACTAGAATTCTGCCAACAAGTAAGCTCAGAGAATGATAAGTTATATGGGATTCATTAATGCAGGACTCCTCAGAGCTTTTAGCGTTGTGAATGTCCAAATGAAGGTTTTACAAGTAGCCTTTCTCAAAACTATTAATCCAGGGATCCTTTATTTCCCAAAGCTACTTGAGGAACTAGTATTTCACAAAAATGCTTTGGGAAACACTGAGGCAACAAAGGCACATATCTCAAAAGATGTGGATATTCCCCAACCAGCGGGCATATTTTTGCTCTGTCCTTTACAGGTCTCTCATGTTAAATGTAAAGACATTTATTCAGATTTTTTTCACATACTTAGACCCTACAATGTACAAATGGTAAGTTAACAAGGACCCCCACCTGCCCTTAAATAATGGACAGAAGCATGTCTTTTTTATTCTCCCTAGGTACAAATACATATTTGGTCATTCAGGAAGCACCCATTTAAGTGACATTTCCAAGAGGAAATGAAGATGAGTCATGGAACGTACTCAAGAAGAAGGAGGACTGAGTCACATGAAACATTTGAAACATTAAGTTTATATTATTATAATGTAAATTATATAACAAAACCCTAGGGGTAACATATATTAATATCCCTAGAATAAGTTTGGTAGAACCCATTTTTGGAAATGTTTAGTATATACTTTATTATAAACCACAGTAATTTAAATGGAAATGAGACTGGGAAAGATACTCATTAGATGAACATTGTTTGCATTTAATGACTAGCCATTGCTGAGAATAAAATGGAACCATTTTCAGTGGTATTCCTTGGGACATTAGAGTGTTCCATGATCTAAATGAGTTCTCAGGGAAGCTGAACCAGCCAGACTCCAGCAGAAAGGAAAGGTTTCCTCATTCCACCCTTAACAGATAGGTGGAGCAGCAGATGGATTTTTCAGATGTACTCCCCTGTGAAGATGGTATTCAGACGACTTAAACCTATGGAGCCCTGAACAGGCAGGCCATGGCGGTGCAGTCACACAGCGCCTTAGCTCTCCAAATGAAGGAATAATGCGTGTTTTAAAGCTCTTACAAGCTTAAGGAGAGATGAAGCTCCTAAATCCATAGCCCATTAAGCAGACACTAACGTCTGTGTGATGTCCCTGACAGGTCTGCTTAAGAGGATTATTAATGTTCCATCCAAAAGAAGCCCAAATAAGAGGCTGAGAGAAGGCTTAGGAAACATGTCACGTCAGAGACTTCTTTAACACTCAACTGGGCACTGATTTTAAGGCTTAAGAAGCTATTTGTGGAGCTATCAGGCAGAAGTTTCGATTTGTTATTTTACTTTGTTAGTACATACTTATATTGAGCTTGCTATGTGCTAAGCACTGTCCTAAGAGGTCAATAAGAACTAGTGATCATTACACATTAAGGCTACACTCTGAGTTTCCACAAATTCACGGCACATAATTTCCAGTGTTTTCTTACAAGCCGAGCTAGCAGGTAAAGGGCTGGCATGGCTAAGCAACCGTAAACAAATCTCTAAGATAGGTAACAAACTTTCCTTTGGTACCTGCTCTCTCACACTCTCATTTCTGCTTTCCCACCCTGGTTCCCATCCTGGAATGCAGAGATGTAGTGCCAGCCTGGGCTCCTATAATGCTTTGTCATGAAATACAGCAAAATCCTTTGTTATTAGAGTAAGAGACAGGATGACTGGAAGATTAACTCCCTAAAGTAGCAGTCTTTGCAGTGAGTGTGGCTGTGTCCATCTGATAGTCTAATTTTAAACTTCTGTATACTAAAATTATAATGTGCTAATATTGTTTTAAAATGCAAGCTGCACAAACATGTTCCTGAAAATATTGCCTTCTGTCACCTTCTGTCCTAAACAAAACCCCAAGTTACATATCTCAAGAGAAGAATGTTACAAGTACAAACTAAACTACTTTTCGCTAAACTTGGAATAAAGATAACGATTATGCTATTTATATGGATTATAAAAACAATAGCTACAACAATATTTATTCAGTGCATACTACATGCCAGGCATTGTTCTAAGCACATTATAGGCATTTAATCTCCAGTAATTCTATGAAGTAGGAACTATTATTATCCCCATTTTACAGATGAGAAAAATAAGAGGTAAAATCACTTGCCCATGATACATGCATATCTAGTAAGTGGTGGAAGCAGAATTAAACTCAGGCAGTGTGGCTTGAGTGCACTCTCTTAAATGCAAACTCTGCTCTCTCTCATGTTGGAAAGCAGCGAGACTTCTCTTGCATGCCAAGAGCCATCTGAGACACTGCACTACTGAAAGAACAAGTCTTTCATTTGTCTGTGCCTCTGCTGCACACTCCGCATGGAATGCCTTTATCTCCTTTGTCTACCTGGCAAACTCCTACACATCATGCACCACTGCTCTCTTTCAGCCTTCACTGCATCATTGGGCACACTGGAGAGCACTAAGGGAAATAGAAAGATTGCAGTATGGCAGTTATTCAATAACGACTAAATTTTTTTTTTTTTTGAGGTATTGATGTTTAAACAGTATTAGCCTTACAAAGGGATTCAAAGCAGATTTTCTCTTCAGAGTAAGCTCCCCGAGTTAACTGACTACATGATTTGATCCATGAAATTGTGATTTGCATTTATCTATGACCACATTACATATAATGATAGACTAAATGTTCGTACGATGTTTGAGCAGGGCTGCCCCATGTAGCTTTTCTTAAACTTTATGCATCTCAATGGAGGCAAGCTGCTGTTTTTGCTCAACCTAGTTTACTAGAGCGGCATAGACTCTGAACCACCCGTGATTAGGGCCATCTGACCCCTAATATTGCAACAAGTCCCCCCAGGCACACAGGAAGTTGGATGTGATGCTCCAGCTTAGCACCAGCCACCTTACTTGTTAATGTTGCTGCCTTCTTTCAGTCGCTCTCCTGCAGCTCCTGTTTTAGACACTCTTTCGCTACCAGCCAGGTCTACCAAGCTCACCTTACTGACTTTCTCTCCAGAGTTCTAGTCATAGGAAACAAGAGAGAAACAATACATGTGAATGTAAAAAACACACAGATTTCTACATATATGTCAGCACTATAGCTGAGAGCAACCTGAGTAACCATTTTCTACAAGGCAAACTTCTCACGATCTTAAAGAGCAGGAAGAGTTATCTGGACTAGCAAGTTCACAGTAATAATTTAAATTGGTGTGGTCATTTTGTTTTGCAGCTAGGTAGAAGTATACTCGGCTTTCCAGAATATAGTCAGAAAGCTAAGATTTTATGTGCCTATGAGGAAATACTAGGACATGAGGATTCCTGTGCATTCAGGTCAAACTCTTCTCTTCTGAGAAAACATTCATCAGGCTAAATGTTGTGGTTTCTTCTTTAACATTCCTTAATGACCATGAGGTAGACTCAGTTTTTTTAAGGGGAATTTCAGTATGAAAGGATATATATTAAAAACCACATAGTGACGTCATCATGCCCTTTAGGAAGTTCACACAAGAAATTCAATATATTTTTTTTAAAGTTATATATTAAGGAAGACCTAGGAAATTAAATGGTTTACGCACAGTAGCTCATCTAATAAGTAAAGAGCACGCATAAAATCCTCAGCAGCTGAACCCAACCATGATACACGTCACCTCTGTAGATATTTTGAGCTCTTTTACTGCCACCAAAGGATCTTCCCAGTCCCTCACCCCAGACTGTAAGTCGTAAAGTGTCTGTGTGATTATGATGTTGAACACAGCATGGGAGCGGCTACTTTCTTCATTCATGTTGGTTGCAGCTACCGTCCGAGACTTATTTCCCTCAGACATCAATGACTCAATATCCTAGAGGCAAAGCATAAGGAAAATATTATAAGCAAAAACTTATGAACACAGTCCTGCCCACCAGGTGTTATGTATTAATTATGATCCCTCTGACGCATTAGTCACCACCCTCCCATAAAAACCACCCTGCCTGTCCTCCATCAACCATGATGGAGTTTGAGCTCCTTCCTCCCTCAGTACTTTCTACAGATGAAATGTTTTCCCCATCCTTTCCAATCCGCAACTGCCTTCTTTCTGTCAAGCACCTATTTTTCTCCTTTGCAAGTTCCTAAAGGAGAAAAGAGCTAATATTCATTGAGCACCCCAGATACTCAATAATGACAGCAGTTTCTTCATTTCATTTTAATTCTCTGGGCTTAACAACTGTGTGCGGTGATCTACTGCCCACTTGTGTGCCTCCCTCCTCCAATACTGTGGCTCTTCTAGGACAGGGAATTCTCCTTATTCACCTACGTACACCTGCCTCAGAACATCTGGAACCTATGGGCTCTTATACAATGTTTGATAAATGAATCTTATAAAAGAAGCATTTTCTTGATTGTACATACAAGGACACTGAAGTTCACGGAAGTCAAATAACTTTTCCACATCTAGTAAGAGGCAGAGCTGGGATATAAATCACAAGCTCCCTGGCTCTTACTAACAAGTGAAAGGATGAGATAGACACTGAACCAATCACACTGAGCTACAAACCAGGGCTGATTTAGCACTTTTATGCCAGAGAATCTCCATTCATTTCAAAATCTAAGTGTTTTAAAAGTGATGATTACACTCTATTTCTGATATCTTTAATACCGAAAATGGCTTTAATTAAAATTTTTTTTTTAAATTTTTTTCAATTACAGCTGACATATAATATTATATTAGTTTCAGGTGTACAACAAAGTGGTTAGACATTTAGAGAACTTACAAAGTGATCACCCTGATAAGTCTGAAAAATGTCTTCATTTAAATGGCTAGAGTTACCTAACAGATTAATTTTAGTTGTATCAAGTCTGAGGTGATGATAGGCCAGCCACCAACACATACATAGCACAACTAAGTAAGTATAAGGGTATATTCACTCATTCATTTGTTAGCACTCTTCAGCAACAGATAGCAGTTTGTTTTATGAGATTTCCAAAGCAATGAAAATAAAAACAAGGGCAAAAACATCAAGTCAGGAGGTAAGAAGGCATAAAAATCAAGGAGGAGGAAAATGAAACAGGCCAATCAATAGAGAATCACTTCAGAAAAATAGAAGAAACAGAAGAGTGAAAAGTAATGGAAACTAAGGCATGAGACCCTGTCAAAGAGAGGGGTGGAATTAACTACCAAATATTTTTACATTTGTCCAGATTTATCTAGAAGGACATCACTAGCAACCTTAAAAACAGTTTCAAGAGAGTGGTGTTAGTGAAAATATTCAGCAAGCTCAAAATGTTGGGCTTCTCAGCTACACTGTAAAACGTTCATAACAAGGCAGGTTGAAGACTGTGAAAAAAAAGGCCTTTGCCCTTTTTTTCTGTTTGAGGTGTACTGATACTGGGTTTTGGAGACCATGAATGGTATTAATATGCTATAAAACATTCATATAAAAATATATTCAATATCACACACTCTGATTTACTGCTAGTTATTTAATGACATTAAAAAAAAAAAATAACACTTACCTCAAAACTAGTGACAGCCAGTTGGGATAAGCCATCTACGTATGGTCCCAAAACTTTATGCTCTCGAACTTTAAGAGATTGTCTACTCCTTTGGGAAGTAGACAAGGAAAAAGGAATGAATGAATCAAAGCAAACTTGGAGGCTTTTCTAAGTACTCATAAACCAAGACTGCAGTTTCGAAAGAACTTTTTTTAATGATCAAAAAATATCCTAAATCTATTTTACTTACATTAGCAAAACAGCATGAAGAATGTCTTTTATACTCTGATTTCTATTTAAAGTAAATTACTATTTAAAAAATTCTATCTCTACTCCCAAACTAAATAGCCAGCACACAGAATACTAGGCTAGGCGAGGTTGCTTTAGCAAATGAACTTCAGTTTTCAAACAGGAGGAAAAGAAAAGAAAACGAAGCAAAAAACATGCCGCGAATGAATTTAACCTTAAGGCTATTTTATAAATAAGCACATTCTCAGTATATAATATTTTAAAGTTCTGACCAAGTAATGAACAATATTTAAGTATTTTATTTTTAATTAATTTTTTCAAGTCTGTATTGATTTGTGCTGCTTCTATGCTGGCAATTTTATACAGAAAGTGATATTATAGTACAGAAGTAGTTTGTAGTTACTGATACTTATCCTACATTTAGAATTGGCTCTGCTGGTGAAGATTTTAGGGCTCTTTTGAATTTTAAATGGAAAACATGGTTGGATATCCATCTCAATAGCTTATCAACAGATAATTGAGATTAAAAGAAAAGCTATACATATTATGACCATGTTGTATATGTCATCTTTTTCATGGCATCAAATATTAATCACCTCTCGAATCAAGAGTCAACACTTGGCATCACTCATGTATGGAAAGAAGGAACAAAGGACCACTGAGTGCTTCCCAAAGTCTTAGCATTGTTCCCTAAGAACTTTAGAGTTATCCCACTTAATGTTAGAAAAACCCTACAAAGTAACCTTATTTAGAAACTATTTTAAGGATGAAAAATTCAATATGACGATGAGCAGTTCTGCTGCACTCTAAACAAAGGCAGACCAAATGCATGTCTGCAAGAGAGCTACTTTGATACACACAGATTTAGAACTCAGCTCACTCTGCTTGCACCGCCAGAGAGTCTTTAATGGTATTCATGAGCATGAAAGAGTAAATCTAGCACAATACCAACTGCTCGTGATGGTGTCTAACATCTGGAATTCTTGTACACTGATGCTGGCAGTATAAACTGCCACAACCACTTTAGAAAACAGTTTGGCAGTGCCTAATAAAGTTGAAGATTCAGTATTTGTGACCCACAATTCTAGAAACTCCCTCATTTGAAAACCAGAACTGTATAAGAATGCTCAGAGGAGCACCATAATGATAAAAAGTGAAAACCACACAACAAATGACAGGAGATGGGATAAAAAAATTATGCTATAATCATACAATGGAATACTAAAAAGTAGTGAAAATTAATGCATTCTTACTTCACACATCAGAACAAATGAATCACTAAGGGGAAAAATAGCAAGTCACCAAAGGACACATATACTATAATGTCACTTACGAAGTTGAAAATTATGCAAAATTATATGTAAACTATAAAGAAGAGGAAGATAATGAGAAACAGAAAATTCATAATAGTAGTTACCTTGGGGAAGAATGGGATCCAAGAGGAACATATATGGGGCTTCAAAAATATTAGTCATATTCCACTTATTAAGCCAAATGGTGAAAAGGGCAGTCACTGATTTTATTATTCTTTATACTTTACACGTATTATAAATGTTCTCTCATATGCATTAAATAGTTCATAACTTTAAAGTAAATATAAACATTTCCTATGATTGGGTCACTTTCTTGGCACCCATAATTTTAATCTTATACCTTTGATTATACAGCCGCTAAAAGCATTTAAAATATTTTTTAATGACATGAGAAAGTGTTCATTATGTTACACAAAATATTCAGGATATTGAATTGCATTTAGAGAATGATCTCAACACACACACACACCCCATAAATTTGAAACACAGGATCAAAATGCGTCAAAATATTAAGAGTGGTGGTATTAAAGGTCATTTTTATTTCTTCTTACATTTTTCCTATTTTCTAAATTTTATATAAGTATATATTATTTTTAAATCAGTAAGAAAATTTAATTAAAAAAGTAAATGGCCTTTTCCTTCTTGCATAAACTAACTCATCTGGTTTTTATCACCTAGTTTTTAAAAATATAGATGCCTGGGTTTTTTCTCAGGGGTCTACTGAATCCCAGTCTCTGTGGGTAGGGCTCAGACCAGTGTATCCTCAAAAAACCCTCTACGTGATTCCAATGCACAGCCTGGGAAGAAAACGACTTGCCTAGGCTGGGTCTTTGCGATCCTTCAACTGTTTCTCTTCAGTTTAGAGGTGCTGCTTTCTGACATAAATGGAAAGGCCACTGGGTCATTTTAAACTTAATTTTAATGAATAAACAAACCATGGTGGTAAAAATAATACCAATAGTAAAAATGATTTTTTTAAAATGGCATATATAAACAACTTTATACATGAAGATAGCATAAACTATGTATACTGGGTATACCAACAGACTTTGAGAGCTGATGATTTCTCAGCAAGTGAAGTGAAACCAGAGAAGTGACCAAGAGCTCAAATAAATATATTCACTTCCAATTTTAACTTCAGGATCATTTAACATTATTACCCTCTGTATAAGCTTAATTTCCACCACTAACTTACCCTTTGGGATCTAAAAGATCCCGAACTTTCTCATTATAAATTTCCATATAGGATACTTCAACTTTAAAGGTCTGTGACTCATTTTGCTCCAGAGAGATCCTTTTAAATAAAGCACAGCAGAGCCTTGGAATAAGGCCCAGCTGCTCAGCATTGCCCATCATGGAGAAGGATTTTCCTGAGCCTGGAGAATTGAAAGTGGAAAGAAAAGAGGGTAGAAAAGGAAGCAAAATATAATCATACAACTTTTCTACATATATCAGCTAAGGTCACACAGCAGAAGTGGCAAATGTGTCCCTCAAACTCTGCCTTCGGCCAACAAGGCTACTATTCTTTTTATTATACTCACGGCCTCTGGTTTGACTCTCATTGTGACATTAAGAGGGCACCTCATTTATAGGTCGATGTGTATAAATATAACCACTAAAAATAGTATGTATAGTAAATATGAGCTATATGTTATCAAATAACATTAACAGTATTTACCCCCAAAATATTTTGTTGTGCTTTGATATATATTCTCTTGTCTTGAGTCTCTTAGTTGTCCTGTGATATTGACAATAGGCAGTGTTATGATTTATTCCAACTTTAGAGTAGAAATAATGGTGCTCAGAGAGGTAATGGCTGAGACACTAGTATGTTTTTGTTTTGCTTATTTCAACCAACTGTATCACTAGCCTAGGTTTAGTAATCTATCATCATTTTGTAGCCTAGTGAGAGTCTTCTGTATAGTATGATACTAAGTGGTTTTTTTTAGTTTTTTACTATGACATTTATACTGAGAAACTGAACATTATTTTTCTAGTTCAAATACAGGTTAAACTATAATTTAGGAAAATGACATTTAATAGTTTGAAACTAGCTTTGCTCATTAACACCAAAGTTACTCAATTACCAAAACCGTTAAATTGTCAAAAAGAGGGTTACTGCTGATCATCTAATTCAGTTAAACCCACAAAGTCAGAAGCCTTTTTCTGCTGTTTCCCTAAGTGTTTTTATTTCTCTTTTAAGAAATGCACATTTAATATGACTGGCTGGAAATAAAAGCAGCTACTTACCTGTCTGTCCATATGCAAAAATACAAGCATTATACCCCTGAAAGGCTTTTTCAAGAATTCCTTCCCCAAGACACTTGAAAACTACTTCTTGACCTAAAAAAAAAAAACAAAAGAAAAAGAATACTTTTTCTTGACACATTTGTATTAATAACTAAGTCCCAGTTACTGGCATTCTTTCAATCCAAAAAGATGTGAAAAGTGTATTGCATGTTTACTATATGCAAGTTTAAGTATTAAAAGCTTAATGAATGCAATTTTATTTACTCTTCTAAACTATAACTCCATACCTGGATCAATTTATGATTCTACCCATTGCTTCCTTCTAAGACATTTCTCTAGGCATTAACGTTTTCTTTCCATATGGACACAGCCATAAAATTTGGTTTAGTCTCTTCTCATGAGTTCGTATTAAATGTCACTAAACACGAATTCTCTGATTTCCCATTCCGGATTCTGAGCTTGCGATGAGCAGAAACTATGTTACACACGTCTTGGTATGTGCATGCACCTCTGCACCTAGCATGGTGCTAAATACCTGCCAGGTGCTGAGAAACTGTTTATTGTTGGTGGAGGTAATGTGTTGAGCACAGGCACCTTTCACCTGTGTTCCCATGGGTGGGTTGGAGACAAGTTCTCCTCCATGAGCCTATCTACAGCTTACTGCAGCTCTTGGGAGTGCTCTGTCATGTGCTACATACACTATGGTAGTATCTGTAGCATCCAGCTGAACAGTAAAAGTATGAAAATCTTTTTAAACACTTAGGTGGCATTTACTACCCTTTGAAATTGGTGACTTTTTAACATTCATTCCACATCAGAGAATTAAAACAATATTCTTCTTCCACTGTGCTCTTATAGTCCTTAGAA
The DNA here is from genome assembly GCF_000151845.1 of Pteropus vampyrus. Taxonomy (NCBI): domain Eukaryota; kingdom Metazoa; phylum Chordata; class Mammalia; order Chiroptera; family Pteropodidae; genus Pteropus; species Pteropus vampyrus. The sequence continues at coordinate 2,741,612 of NW_011888861.1, read as the reverse complement.
TGTTCCCTATTACAGCATTTGCAGAAACTACTGGTTTAAATACTTTCCTCCACTGTAATGAGAACCCCCTGATTGATGTCAAGACTATAATCTGTTTATCTTTGTAATCCTGGTGCCTAGTACAAAATGCTTAATAAATGTTTGTTGAAAGAATCAGTCAGTTTAACCTTTTTATCCTACATGACAATTCCTTTCACATTTGGAAATAATGCAACATAAAATAAGCTTCTGGGTGTATATTTTTCTTTTCTGCAAAGTTGGATCTGAGTTCAGCAGCCCCTTGTTATACTATGACATAGCATGGATGCAGAATAGGACTCTTAAAAATGTGTAAACAAGAAACAAGAATAAGTTTTGACCGTTATATTGGTGAAAAATAAAATTCTGACATGAAATAGAGTTAGACTGAGGAAATAGGTATTTTAATAAGCTACTGTTGGGAGAATAAATGAATGCAGCCATTGTGAAGGAAAACCTCATAGCACCTATAAAAGGGAATATGCCCACACTCTGACCCACAATGAAGCATTTACACTACAGACATACTACCACAAGGGGCTCATGTAAAGGGATGTTCACGGCAGCATTATTTATAGTATTGTAAGTTTGAATCAACTTAAATGTCCATTAGTAAGGGAGTGGATAAGTATAATGTGACTATTTTATATGATAGAATATTACAAGTAAAAAAAAAATTTATGTGTGTAAACAATGCTAGAGTTCAAAAACACTGTTCAGTTAAAAAAAAGTCACATTTGGACTGTACATGTAATGTAAAAACTTATGTCAAAAAGTGTGTGTGAGTGTGTGTGAATGTGAGAGAGAGAGAAATGTCTATGAGTACTAAGGCTTAAAAAAATGGAGAATAAAATATACCAAATTTATATAACCTTATTTCTTTATTTCTGACTTCTAACATCCAGCACACAGCCTGGTATCTAAGTGGTATTTAAAACATGTTGGCAGAACTTGTGGATTTTCTTAAATAGTAAGAGGCTTTCCTAAACACACAGGTTTGTTATGAAAACTACCTAAAGATGTGTGTGTGCACACATATACACTCTGAGAATAAGGTATTGTCAAAATTATTATCCACTAAACACACACTTTCGAGATTGCTTTTATGTTACAGTTAAAAATGATCAAAGGATTCTTCAGGATATAAAAATATGAGAATAAATTTCAGTTTAGCCTATAAATTATTGCAAATACTAAATAGGATATGAATTGACCTGCTGAATTTTTATAATTTTGTTATTGATGCAACTAAGAAGAAAGAAGAGAATTTTTATTAACTGCCCTATATGCAATGCCTTTTACATATTTTATATCACTGAATACCCAGGAATGGATCGATAAGGAGATTGAGACTCTGAAAGAGTAAGTCATTTGCCCAGGATCACGTCACTAGTGAGTAGCAGGGCCTGGATCTACCTGTATTGGCACCTGAACATTAAGGCTGATGCCCACCCATAATAGGTTATTCATGCTGCGTGACCCTGGGCATCAGCTGCTCTCTCTTTTGGTCTCCATGGTATTTTTTATGATCTCACAGAATTCATCACACTGCAGTATATTTTTCTTCTACCACTGCATTATGAGCTCCTTGGAAAACAGTAGTTGTTGCACCTTAGCAGAGTACCTGGCGCACAGTAGGCACTCTTACTGAATTCGTCCTCTGTTGACACTGCTGTTTTCAGATTAATATGTATTTAATTGGGGAGCCTTTTTCTCATTTATGATGACTGAGGCATCAAAATATTGCTTGTTGAACTTAAAAAGAAACGTTTAATTGTATTAGAGGCTTTTGAAGTTCTAATGAGCCCATAAAGACTACTACAGCCTCTGATAAATAAGGCACTGGGGTTTCAATAGACATGTCGACATAATATATATCTATTAATTGCATAATTTTGATAAAAATCAGAGATTACACTTTTACTGACACCCACAGTAATCTCCTGAAACTTGAAACAAAATATGTGACCCCAAACAAATAAATGAGCCTTTCTGATTTCCACTAAATACATACATATGCTTTCCAAAAAGTCAA
>NW_011888861.1:2721086-2739154 GCF_000151845.1 Pteropus vampyrus | reverse complement strand
TCCATATTAGGATATTTAGATTATTTCCTTTTTCTTTTTCTGCAATACTTATCCTCACATATTTACCTCTGTGCACTTTTCTATTGACTTTACTAGGCAAACTCCAAAAAATCAAATTACAAAGTCCTCTATAATGCAAGAGTCATTTTTTCTACATTTTCCAATAATGTTTTGGCTAAGTCAATAGGAAAAAAAAGCCTCTTGTTTTGTTAAATTAAAATTTTCTTTTTTGTAGTTTATTGCCCATTTGTATTTATTCTTTTAATAAACTGGATATTTAGGTCCTATGTTTATTTTTATAAAGCAATTGGTTTAGTCAATGATCTTTAACTTAATAATTTTAAAATGCTCATCATATATCAAGAATATTAACTTTGGTTTATGTTGTAAATATTTTTCCCTAGCCCGTTATTTACTTTCAGTCTATGTTGTTCTTAGTTGTACAAAAGCTTCTAGTCTTTCATATGCAATTTTTTAATCTTTTCCTTTATAATTTTTACCCATGGTATAAGTTATGCTTCCAAAATCCTTTTGGATTATTACCTAAATGATATAGATATTCACCCATATATTCTTCTAGCTTTGTTGTTTTGTTCTTTTACAGTTTTACTTTCAAACTCTATTCCTTATTAGCTGTGTAACCTTGGGCAAGTTTTTAGTTTCTTCATTAGTAAAATAGCAATAACAGTTGCTATCTACTGAGTTTGCTGTATGATTTAATACGGCAATACACGTAAAGGCTTTACTGTAGTGCCTGGCCATAAGTCTAGACTATATTTTATTAGTTAATATCAGCTATTAATATCATCCCTTAAATCTTTAACCAACTATAACTAATTCTGGTACAGAGAAGGAGGTGATCATTTAATTATTCTCCTTAAAAAAGTTCTTCCATCTTCGCAACAATTCTCTGAGGCAATCCAATTTCAAATATAAAAGGCCTCTGTTCTTAGAAAAAAGTTTTAAAGGAATCATTTATTATCATTTATTATTATTTCTCTAGCTCCCCTAGAAGTCCCAGTTTTAAAATTCCACTGAGAAAGAAAGGGGTGTGTGTGTGTTGTGTGTGAACAAGTGTGTATGTGGTGGGGTGCGTATGATGGTATGTGGGTGCATTTTGTGCATGTGTTTTATGTGAGGGCTGTGTGTGTGTTAAGGGTATGTGTGTTTTGGGTCATGATGAGGAGAGGAAGAAGGACCAATATCGTTATTTGGGCCAGGATATGCCAACCCATGCTGTCCAGTGCAGAAAAAATACTGATCATTCTCTATAACACTAAGATATCTCAAGAAGTTATAGGGTGAAAAAAATAACATGTAAAATTGTATCAATACAATTGTGAATAGAAACATATGCTATAGAGTTCCCCCTAATTTTCTATTCTGGTGCCTTTTTAGCTGTATGAATCCCTGGCTGGGGTTATACTTAAGTTTTTAGTTAGGGCACCATTGGTACAATAAGAAAAATCTATAAAAAAGGCCAGATGGTCAAAGCCTAGAACTGTATACTGCAGACTCTTTATACAGCCTCCCGTCCTTAACATGATCAGCTCTCTATGAAACACAAATGGTGGCTACACTTCACTCAGTAATAGAAAATATTAAATATCAAGACCCTTATATGGTCTAGTAAGGAGATTCTGGTTTATCCAAAAGACTGAAGGGTTTTTTTTGCTTTGTTCATTTCTATTTTTTAAATACAGAGTCCCCTTTTCAGCATAGGAAAAAATGACCTGCCAACTGCTTTTTGAAGTTCAGTTTACAAAAAAAAGGAGCTGTTTACGCTGCATGGTGGGAATCAGGGAATCCACAAAAGATGCACTCTCCCTACCCTAAATGGTTCCCGACCACAGTTCACTGAAACAGAATGAAGAGCTGTTTGTCTAGGGGATCATGAACCAACCCACTAGGGAAAGCTCAGAAGTCCTGTGGGAAGGAGGAGGATCTAGGAGTATTTGCTCCTCTCCTATACAAGCTGAGCAAAGCCACAACACTGTCAAACCCAAGAGCCTTGTGGCTTTTGAGCAGGATCGATGCCAGAGAGGAGATGGCCACTCTGCAGATGTCAGCTCCACATGACTGATGCAGGGAATCCACAGGGCAAACTTTTCCTCACTTGTGAGTAACCACGACCAAGATGCCAATTTCCTCTGTGGGGTTTATGATTAGACCTCTTATAACTGTGTGGACAAGTCTTAAAACACAGGCATGCCCAACACAACCCACAACACAATGTCAGAACAGTGCAGAGGGCTCCTGTATGGAGTTTCTGCAAGAAAAGTTGCATACCTGATCCACCCTGCCCTGAGTCACATGTGAGACAGATCTTCGAAAAGCTAACACCCTGAGTTTCCACACTTGTGCATAATCTGTCCCTACTGGGAATGGGAGCAATGGACTCAAAACTACTAGGCATATGCTCTGAGAGTTGGGTACCCAAGGTAATTCTCTCTCTATAGCAGGACCTTAATAGTGTAGTGCAGAAGAGAAACTAGGGATGGAAGGAAAAAAGCACCTATCATTCACATGGGTAAAATATCACAGTGGGCTATGTTGTACGAAATGGGAGAACAAAATGGGAGTTCATAACCCTGTCTTATTTGCAATCTCCATTAAACAAGGCAGTCTCATACAGATCACGGTTGAATAGAACACTGCACAAGGCAATGTAAGGCTGACGTGACAGAATATTTCTTTTTCCTGAAATAGCTACATGGAAGAGCATTCAAGATTTTAACATGATCAATAATTTTATCAGTTTAAATAGTCTCCTATTTTCTTTCTTTTCTCATTAGAGTTAGAGTGGAAAAAAATGGTAAGCTCAGTATTTGTGATTTGGAATTCTGGGGCCTGCTCGTTTATGAGGGTGTTTTTCCACTTCTAAACAGGGCTGACGGCCATAGTGATTTTGATGAGTCTGAACCTGGCAGGTGGCCCAGCTCCAAATCAGAGCACCTGGACAGTGCAAGAGCAGACAGGTTCTTCGCACATACCTAAAGGGGTGAGGAATGCCTAATCTGGATGAGGTTTCAGTAAATCCCTCTCTCAAATAGTGCCATTTTCAGAAATTGTCACATGTAGTGACTTTAAACCTGGTTTAAATAATCAAAAACTACAGAATTCAGGAAAAGGAACTAAGGCTTTATGGCTTGACTAAATGACACTAGGTTTAAATTTTAATCAACTATAAAAGTTTTGCCATTAAGGGACCTGGTAAAAGGATCCCAAGAAACTGGGTCATGAGGGTAAAGCTTCCATGGTGATATCCAAGGGCAATCAGCACTACAATACTTGAGAGTCTTACTTGTGGCATGGCATGAGTGACTCACATCCTGATGGATGTTTCCACCCCAGTGACAGTGCTGGGACTAGTCATGAGCTGACAGTGAAGCTTGGCTCCTTTTTTGTTGCCAGATAACATGGCTGAGTCACCAAGGAGGAGGTCAGGCTTTGGTGCCCAAGATGAAAGAAGAAAATAAGCCACCTCACCTGTGAAGACCGTCTAATAGAGAATGCATTTTTGAGTTATTCAGGAGGGTATTTTTACATTAAAAAAAAAAAAAAACTGCTGAAAAAGTAAATATTCTTTATTTCTATCTGCTCAACAGTGTTTTACACTGTCTCAACATCTCTGGACTATGGGGTGCATGATATTTACAGCACTTGAGTGGAGGTTACAACAAAGCCGAAATCAAACACAGGCATTCAGAACTCTAGAGAACTTCTGACAGGAGGGAGAATGCCATTAGTATTATTCTTGGCTAGGTTCCAAGCCAGAGCACTCTAATCTGATTTCCTGAACACTGCCTCTCTTGGGATGAGAGAGAAGAAAGGAGAGCCTGGGACTATAGTAGAATGCATAGAATCTTCACACATCATTGTCATTGACCAAAATCCACATTTACCACTGCTTTCAGCTCTCTCACAGATAGCAGGGTCTCTGAATCTCATCTATAAAATGAGGACAATAAAGTTTCTACCTGATTGGGTGTGTTGACAATAAAATGACCTGCTGCAGGTAAAGGGATTCGCACAGTGCTGGGAACCCAGCGCTCAGAACTATATTGTCTATTGTTATTATCATCCACCCCTCCAAATATAATTAAGTGAAATGTCTCTGGGTGCCAATAAATATTCTAAGGAATAGATGTGGACAAAGAAAGGAAAGTGTGGAAGAAGGTGGGATTGGGTGGGATTAAAAAACAGGGAATAGAGATGAGAAAAAAAGAGAAGCTTATCTATCAACTCTTAAAAAATTAACAACATTAGCTTAGCTCATTTATTTCAGAGAAATTTTTCTTTACTGACCTTCGTTTATCCAGTTCTCTGAATTAACCAATTCTCTCCTCCATTCGTAAAATACACTGACATATGCCCACTGTATGTTAAATCACCCAGCTGGGAGGCTACTCTCTAGACTCCCACCAGCTAAGTTATATCCTTACAAAGGGTCAGTGCTTGCTCCTAAAATGGTTTATGTTAGTTGTACTTCTCTGTAATTACATAATTTACTTAAAGGCAAAAAAGGGAACTGCTGATTCTAAGATAGCTAAGTTGGATGCTTAGAAATAACTTGATAAGGGTGAGTCACTAAAAGAATTGTCAAATTCGGTATGAGTGAGACAACTTGTAAAAGACTGTAAAAGAAAACTCTAGAAAGATTCTGTAGATTGTTACATAAATGTCTTTTAAGATAAGATGCGCTATTTATAATGAATCTCTAACAAACATTTCAAGTAGTCAACCACTACTGCTTCTCATAACTATAGGTAAAACCATAGTTTTGATAAATCTAATAGCTAACAATTACTGAATATTTACTCTGTGCAAAACACTTGCCTAGTGCTTCATATATACTCGAATACTAAAATAATCAGTACAAGATGCTAAAACAACTATTTTGGAACTTTTTAAAAAACTGGTTCTATTTTGCCTCCTGTCAGCTTAGAATATAAATTTTGATGCACGGTTAAACAATGTGACACAGATATCATTTCTACCTTTGAACACATAAAATTTGCCCTTATGGAACAGAATCAAACATGGCTCTCCTTCTCAGAGGAAGAGCCCAGGGCTTGGAGACACTCAGCTGTCCCCTCGCACTATAAAGCAACATTTGCAGAAATTAAAACCTTTCTCCTGAATTGCAGGGTATTAACAATGCCTAAAAACGCATGGCTTCAGCAAATCTGAGCAAAATGCCATATGGCAAGAATTGTTATATGATTTCTAAGTCAACAGTTTAGAATTTCTCAGGCCAAGAAATGTTAATGTCCACACTGATACCCAGATATGCTACCACAAGACTGATTTTTTTTTTGGTATGAAAGTTTATAGAAAAATGTTTATGAAAAATATTCCCCTACAAGAAAGAAAATTGAATGCAAGGTTACTGAAATTCACTGTTATTTACCAACATGACACATTTTAGGCAGTGATAAAAAATGTGGTTTTATTGTTGAGAAATCCTTAATTGAAATCAAAAGTGATTTGAATATTTACAAAGACCTATTATCTGTTATGATGCTCTCAAGATTATTAGTATTCACTATAACATAATAACTTTATAATCCTAAATGTGGATTAATGTCTATGTGTACATGTGGGGCTACAGGGGAAGATGCAGGTTTATGTAGAAATGTCATGCTTTGGGTCCCCAATTCTGCAGGTTATTTCTGTATTTTTCTTAGCCCTGGAAAAAGGTTTGGCTTTAAAGACTCAGAATTATGTGCCATCAAGCATTATTATACTACCTAGGAAAAAGGTAATAATAACAAGAGATATTTAAAATGTAAAATGTCTCAAAGCATGATTCAATGCAATTCAAATGGCTTAACAAACAAGCTTTTGATTTGCCTCTGAAAAGTCCACTTTGATGGCTGTGTGGCCAGCATAAAATGTCTGATTCATGTTTTATCAGAGAGCTGGAAGAGATTTGAGATCATTCTAGGTCATATCTCCTCCTTTCACAGATGAGGAAACATAGATTCCCAATATTTAGCAGTTTGTGGCAAAACCAGGTCTCCTAAACACCAGTACAATGTAGTCTCTTTCCAAAGAACTGATGTTACTATCCTTACTCCTGCTACAATGTGACAATAATAAAGATGCTAAATATTATGTGGGCTTTTCTTATGTGCTAGGTAAGGGCTTAAGTACTTCACATAAACAGGTCATTTGGTCCTCAAATCAACCCTGTCAGATCAGAATTATTATCTTTATTTAGCTTATGAAAAAACAGAAGCAAAGTGAAATTAGTAACTCACCCGACCTTACACAGATAGAAGGTGAAGCCAGGATTTGAACCCAGTCTGACTTAAGAGCTCACGGCCTCCTACCACTCCGACCAACCAACTGCAATGCCATTAAACGTACTATAGACCTACTTATTGTATTTCTAAATCAGAAAGCCTGAGAGTAGCTCTTGCTATAGCTTTTAATAAGTGGCACAACAGAAACATAATTGAGAATTTAACATTTTCTATATCACATGAAACTTAAGAGTCTTTGTTTCTCTTTGCTCTTTCAATGCACACACTTATCTTTCTCTCTCTCTCCTGCCCTCTGTCTCCCTAGGTTTTGAGAGCAGCCTTAAGAGCTCTGATTCAGTATCAATGATGCCTTTATTCATTGAGCCTGAAAAATAGGTTGGCTTCAGAAAATATGTGCTTCTCCTTCTCCATTTCCTCTATTTCCCATCAGAGAATGAATGCTTCTATCTTAATGTTTCTATTCACAAGAAGAAGAAATTGCTATTTGTTAATGCAGCAAAAGAAATCAAATTACCAATCAACTAATCTACTAGTAATGTATTTACTACTCAGATTATTTAGAATAAATGAAAACAAACCTGAGAGAACAGCAAGCAAGAATTTTAGTTTTTGACTACGTGGTCAGTCACAATATTTGTACAATAGGGAAATCTAAAGAATAAGAAATTTTCTCCCCCAATTTTGTAAGTAGATATTGTTCTATAAGCCAAGAGAATGCTTTTTCAGGGCTAACTGGATCATGGTATTTGATGTGATCATGCAAACTAAAATTTAGTAAATTTTAGGCTATCAGTATGTTTAAATATCATTTTTATCTCTTTAAGTATTTCTGAGCATACTATTTGTAATGAAGAGGCACAGAAATCTTGAGTTTCACATTTGAATTTTATCGTCTGTATTTAAAGTTATTTTTAGTAAAAAAAAAAAACAACTTTGTTCTACATTTGAGGACATGAGTGATATACTGCAGAAGGCTAGAATGGTCTTTATGGGCATTGATGGAGAATGTGGAAAAGAAACAATCTTCCTTAAGCATTATTTTAACCACATCACTCCAATGGTCTCCTTTTTTTTTTTTTTTTTTTTACCATATCGGTCTGAATTCTTAGTCTAGTTTTTACCATTTCCTATTATTTAGCTTTACTCAGCATGTACAAACTGGGTTTCCCACTGCTTCCCCCAAGATGTACCTTCTGCTCAGACCAGTGCTATACAACCATGCTCACTACTACTTTTACATCTTCAGTTATGGAAAAGCCAAATGAAGTATCATTTATGGGCACCTTCCATTAATCAGCATGTTAAGTTACCTACTTAATCTTTGTAACAACATATGAGACAGGTACTATCATTTCTATATTAACCATTTGACAGAAAAGAAATTGTAGCTCAGAGAGGGGTTGAACTAAGAGAACCAACGCAGGTGTCCTAAGATTTAAATACAGATTTGACTTTGGAGCCCATGTACTTTTCTTGATATCATGATGCTTCCTCTTGTCTGGATGCTCTCCATACCATCATTTGGCTAAACCTATGCTAACCTTCTATAACCAGTTTTAATTATACCTCCTCTATGATGCCTTTCTAGGTAAATGCAGTCTTTCCAGATTTTATTTCCCCTTGGGTTTTCCACAGTACTTAAAATCTGTAAAATTTAGAGTTTAACTAAATATTATCTCAAAATGTTTACTGTTGTTTGTTAAGCATTCTTTTGCTTTCCAACTTAGTTTTTTAATTTCTTAAGGGCTTTCTAGGCTGCACACACAGTAGAGGTTTCAAGGATACTTAAGGAACTATTCTGAGACGTTTTGGCTTCCTGGGTTATATCAGAAAAACAAACAATAACACCGAGCAGAGGCACAAAATGGATGTGGGGAGCCATAGAGCAAAAGGTGGGGAAGGGAGACTGGGGCTATATAATAAAAAACTTTAAATGACATCCCAAGAGTATAGATTTTATCTCTAAGTGATGAGGGATCCTTGAAAGCATGTGAGAATTGCATGAGTAGAGTTCTTATTCAGGACGATATATCTGGTTGTAGCCTCAATCACATCAATTGAACAGAGAAAGAGATTGGGCTTTGCATAGTCACAGCATTTGTCATTTGTTTCTGTGACAGTAGGAAATGTTTTAGTTTTATTGTTTATTTAAACCCAAAATCACGCACCCAGCACAAAAATACATCCACAGAGCTAACAGTCAAGGCAGACTGTTTCAGCTCTCTAGAATTTATTATCTAAAGTTCCAAAGGACAGATAAAAAGATAAATTACAACCTACATTAAGAACTATTTATTTGTGTTAATAAAACGCATTGCTGAAGTTGCAGGAATGATGTTTTCAAAAGAAAGGCTAATTTACCCAATGTGAATAAATGAAGAAATTTTCCTAGTTCAAAATTCTTAACTTTTGAAAAATATATATAGCAAATAACTTTCAACAAATTTGCTTTATGTGGCAAGGAAAAGGCTATCAATAACATTCCTTACAAGCAAGTAACTTCTTTCCTTTTGCCTTCTAATCTTTTAAGATATACATCCTCTCCGTTCTTCCTTCATGTTTTTTATTTTTTAAGTAAATGGGAAAGTCATTCAGCAGATATTCTTATATATAAAAATAAAGAGAAAATACTCATTAAGGTTATAAAGTAATGGGGAACACAATCAGAAGAGAAGAAATCAAAGACTTCCTCCACTAAAACGAATGCTTCTCTCTTAGGCTAAAGCAATTGTGATTAACTCCTAGGAAAGGCTAAGATTTACCAGTGATCGATCACAAATAACAAAATTAGCAATCATTTGTGCTGGAATAGGGATAAAATGCCTCATGGAAAGAACATTAGCAAAATGTGGGGCTAGGAGGCAGTGTTTCCCCATGGAAGGTGTAATTCTCATTCACAGCACCACTGACTGCTTCAGAACACTCGTCCTGAGCAGACCCTGGACACCAACAGTGCACTGTGCTTTGCTTATGTAGAAGTGTGCACCCTGAAAGTTAACGACAAGGCACAGCCTGTTAAATCTCTTATGTGACAATCACCACAGCTACCACTTGCGGCTTGAGGTGGTTCTCCATTATCTCTAACCCTTGGAGCACCTCTGAAGATACTAATATCCCATTTACAGATGAAGAACCTGAAGCTTAACGAGGTTGAAAAAAACAAACCTGCTCATGGCTTCTCAGCAAGTAGTGGCTGGGCCTGATCCTGAAATCAATCTGACTGACTCCCAAGCCCATGCACTAGACTGCAAAGAATGAGTGTGAATTTTATGGGAAAAACAGAACTCCAGAATAATTTTTAAAAAAGACAGACATAATGGAAGAGGCCAGAGGCCCAACTGTCAAGTTCAGAAAGAAAGCCAACTTACCAGCATATTTTGTAGTGTTAGATTCATCCATGGACCAAAAGCAATAATCAAAGGCAAATACCTGTATAAAACAGAAAAATATGAAACTTAAAAATTAATTAACTTCTTTGAGTACATCAGACTGCAAAAAATAAAATTCACTGATGAAGATGAGGATGCTAGTACTGTCTGATTTTAAAATAAAAAACAAAACACTACAGGTTTGCTGCTTTGTTAACCCTGAAGTTTCTTTTTAGACTACATTGATGGTTATCTACTTATATCAGAGTTAAGTTGTACATGGAAATTGCTATTTATCTAAAATTCAAACAAGCAGACATCTTAACCAAAAAAAAATGTTTAATGACACATTTAGTGAGAAAAAACAACTGACTTCTCTCCAATTCTACAGTTCTAGCATCTGCTGTAACCCTCCAGCCGGATCTCCCACAGCTTTTCAATAAACACTAAAGTAATCAACTTTTATTTAAATCAATTCCTCCTAATTTTCCATGATGCTACCATTTCCAGCATAGCCAAAGCTTAAAACTTCCCACATTCCCATTTTGGACTCCACTCCCTCTTCTGTTTCAGCATGCAATCTTGGACTAAGTATTGTTAATAAATCAGTAATTCATGCTTGTATCCACTGATGTCCAGTATAGTTACTGAATGCCTACTATGTACCAGGAATGGCTGATGCTGCCTAAAAACTGTTATCCAATTGTTGTTTCCCATGCATGTGACCACCACTCATGTTCTAGCCATCATCATCAAATACATGAGGCAACATTCCCTAAAGTGTGCTCTAAGGCAGCAGTCCCCAACCTTTTTGGCAGGTTCTCCTATGAGAATCCAATGCTTGATGATCTGAGGTGGAGCTGAGGCGGTGATGCTAGTGCTGGGGAGCAGCTACAAATACAGGGGAAGCTTCACTCGCTGCCCTACCACTCACCTCCTGCAGTATGGCCCGGTTCCTAACTGGCCACAGAGCACTACAGGTCTGCACCCAGGGACTGGAGACCCCTTGCTCATGAGACAATCCATGAAAAAATATTAAAACATGGTATATTTTGCTCTGTCTGAAAATCTCAATATTAAAAGCTCTGAAAAGTCCTGCAGCAAATAAACCCATTTAATTGTTTACCTTTTTATTTCTCCAGTTAATTTTGGTGAGGAGACCCTTTCTTGAGTAACATCTGTTAACATGCCTTGAAACCAGTGTTTTTCAATGTACCTCTTAGTAAACTTTGCCCTGACTCAGCGGCTACTTTCCTGGGCTCCTTGTTACAGCCTTTTCCCCCTTGCAGTCCAAACAGCAAATTACAAATCTGCCATGGACAGGAACCCTTTAATGCTTAACCATTTCCAAGCAAACAAAACCCAAGCACTTTGGCCTGGCATTTGAGACTGACTGCAATGAGGCCTTTCCAGCTTATGTCCCCTGACTTATTTATGCTTCAGCTGGACTTGTCAGCACTTTAGTGTTACTAGGTACAATTCCACCTCTGTTGGTGTTCTCTTCATTTTTACTCTTCAAAATGCTTCAGACTCCTTAAGGCCCAGTTCAATGTATTTTTCTTCCAGGGAGCATTTCTTGGTTCAATCCCAAGGAATTAGCTTTCCCAATTTTCTGAACTCTCATAATACTGTTTAATTCTATTTTTGTGATATTTATTCCAACTATTCTATTTTTCCCTTATCATGTGTGCTAAGGAGATTCCACAACCTCCTTATATCATCTGTGCATATGTTTTATCTCCACTGGTAGACTAAATTCCTTGAAAGGAAGAACCATACCTGATTTGTATTTGTATCCTGCAGTGTTCAAAGTAGCTGCTTTATAATTATTTATTGAATGAATAATGGCATTGAGAGCTTACATGAAAGCAGATACTCGCTACATCATCAAGACTAAGTTGTGCTCTGAATAGTTTCAGCACTACATGTATTTTAATGATTTTAAAATTGATCCAGGTATGTACACAACTTACATCATCAATCTCAAGTCCAAATTCAATTTTGTTACTTATACAAACATTCACTCTGTTCTTACAATACACAAGGCTAAAATGAACAGCGATGAAACAACAGTTTCAGCCAACAGAGTGTGGAATGTTTACTGCATTCAGAGGGCTGTTCCAATGACTTGAGAGACCACACAGGTGTAATTCAGTTATTCTTCCCACCTCTAGGCAGGGCTGAACTTCAACACTTCTCCTGAGAGATGAAGATCTGTCTTGTTTTTAAACATTTCCAGAAAAGGAGATTCCACAATCTCCTTTTAATGGCATCCTATAACACTTAATGTTTATTCCCAGGACATTTTCCTTTCCTTTGGACCTAAATCAACTCTCCTTAAATGGCCAGTAGAGGCTCTTTTCCAATTTTTAAGTATCTTTGTTTTCCTCTACAGTCTCAATGAATTCCTCTTAGTAGTTGCTAAAATAATAATTTATTCCCTACATGTTAATTTTTCCATATCTGTCTAAAATTTCTTTTTAATAGTTTGCTATTTTACATACAAAGTTCAAAAGCTAAAGATTTACATTCCCAGGACACTACTTGAAATAAAAAGAAATCCACCTCAAATTTTTAGGGTCTACCTCTCAATGATAATCATTCCAAATTCTGTGCCAAGTTTCATATCTAACAGTTAATAGTTTAAGGTTGTTTTTGCTCATAAAAAAGATAAGTAATTTGCATTTTAAGCATTTGCCACCTAAAATTCAGAAAAGTGTTAAAACCGTGCAGAGGAGAAAAGTACTGATAGATACAACTGTTCTGTGCTTGTCAAATACCGGCCTCTCCCTGACTGTCTCAAATTTCAAAACTTTTGATCACAGGCATTTAGAATGCCCATCCCTCAAACCAGTCATGGTTATTATTTTACTAAACATTTACCAGTAAGAAAGATGAAGCCCAGAAATCTGAGAGAGCTGCCTAAAAACTCAAAGCAAATGAATAGAAAAATTCTTATTTAATGCATGCAACAAATGATCACCTCCTCTATGAAATTCTACAGCACTCTGCATCTCCCACGGCACTAGTTCACATGTGGTCTTATTTTATACCTCGGTTGTTCAGTATGGGTCTCATCTCCCCTCTAAAGCCTTTGGGGGCAGAAACATTGTCTCATGCACCTCACGGTGCCTGGGTCAGTAGTACCTCATGCAGAGCAGCCACTGGACGTAATATTTTCAATAAGTAAACATAATACCAGAAAAAGCTGGAATAGATGTGAGGACTGTTATAAATAAGAAGAAGTTCAAACTGCAAGATATGTTTTTAGATGTTTCATTACTTTCAGATGCATGTTTTGGGAGAACTTGGTTCCATCAATGGTGAAAAACAGATTTTGTCGCAAGATGAGCACTGGGGTCCTCTTCTGCACCATCATTCATTCCATGGTTCACATGGATGAACAGGTATGGCCTCATCATGTATGACTTTTAGTTTGCAAGGAAATGAGAATGATCATTTAACTATTGGTAGAATAATTATTTGTTATACTGTTACTAAAACAGTTTTAAAGATGTTTATAATTTCTTTGTATTAGGTAGTCCAATCATTTCTCTAGCTATCTCGTTAGTACTATAAAGTGTTCACAAACTATTATCTTCCTTTTCATGGCCAAAATTTACCTATAATTTAATGACATAAGGTTTGTAACAAATGGGGTTATGATTTTCTTGGGTTTTACAGAAGTTTTCATTTTCTAATACAAAATCCACTGATATTTCAAAGGAGATAACAAACCCATTTTCTTGAGTTACTCCTTGGAAACTGACCACTTCAAATAAAAATAAAATAATTTTTCCAAAGCCAGCACATTAGAGAAATATGTGCTTCTAACTCATTTCATTAGCATTCCTAAATGCTTATTTCATATATTCATTATGAAGTCACCAGTATCTTAACTGTAGTGTGGGAGATGGGGGACTTAAGGCATATAACTGAGCAAAAAAATAAATCAAAATTGGAAACCGAGTATAAATTTCATATTTCATCAATACCAATCAACACTGAGAACTTTTTTTGTAAAGGCACCCATACCTTCCAAGAGCCTTCAACTAGAAAAAAGAGCCAAAACTAGAGATGCTCTCCAGTTGTTTTTAAAATCTGAAAGCTATTGTCTTCATTGTTTTCAATAAAATGTGACTCCACCTTCTCAGAATCCCACTCCTTCCTCTTCATTTGCAACTTGTAAAATTCATATCAGCATTTAATTCCCTGCAGCTTGCAGTCCACATCTGCTCCACCTTCATCAATCTCTTAAAAAATGTTAGCTTCGCATCTTTGTAAACCACTGAACAGCTAGTAAAGTTACTACAAGCTGTTTTTAATAAGGCAAATGTGTTGAATGTTATATTCTGAGGCAAAGTTCTAGGACTTAGGAGCAGAATGCAGCGTAAACTCCATTCTTATCTAAAAGTCTAATCTCTGAAGGCATTTCAGCAAAATTCAATTTACAATTAAAAAAAAAAAGGAAGAATCGTGTACGTTCCTTGAAGAACCAGAAGGCATCAATGTTCTAAAAAATGTGATCCAGTAATCATTTTCCTGATCTAGAAAAGCCAGTAGTAAAAGTATTTTCAATTGCATTACCTCTGTATCCTTTCATTCATTCTAATTGTATGCTTTCTGTAATGTGTTCTACTGTAAAATGTTTAATCCAGAAAGCAATCAACAAATACCTATTTGCCATCTTTCTTGGTTTTAGGTACCCTAGGGTACTCAAATATGTATTAGGCTTGTTTTTTGTTCTCTAATCACTTACAGGCTAGTTAAAAAGACAAAACATAAGATAATTATTCTTGAAAATTTTTTAAAAAGCACATTTTCAAAATCATTTAAATAACTCTCACAACCCCTCTCTAGGCAGAAAGTGATTAACCTAATACTTTTCTCAAGATAATGTAATTTTATGCAAAGAAATATCTCCCAACGTACACCAGATTTTTTGTACAGCGAGTCAAAGCCCACTCTCTTTCAATTTCTCCTTATTAAAATCTTTCGATATCATCTCAAATGTCACTCCCTTATGAAAACTTTAAGGACACTATTCCTTATTACTCTGAATTTCCTATCTAACTAGATTGTGTGTGTGTGTGTATGAGCAAGCGTACGAGAGATCCTCTTTGCTCTGCTACATTATTCATTCTTAGAGGACAAGACCTTGGTTTCCCTAATGTTTTTATTGTCTATTATTAGCAACTTCCTAGTAAATTACCCTTTAATTAATGATCTTGTAAATCTGTATTTTCACATGATGGCTGCTTAAAACAGTATATATAGTGAGTATGAATCTTTCAGCAGTGCTGCTGTATAGTAGCAAACACAATAAGTACTTTGTCAAAGTCTCCATTTTCACTTCATTTGTGGAAGTAACAAGACTGGTGTCACCCTTCAGATATTATTTGTGTGCTTATTAAATTCCCGCTCATTTCCTAAAAAGAAAGAAGCAAGCTCCCTTATTTATCTATATATCATATAAAGAGAGAACCATCTCATCGGCTCTAAGAGCTTCCACCAATGACCAAGAAATCCTCTGGGTGTATTAAATACAGTGGGAAATCCAGGGAAAAACTAAAAGAAAATGTGTAAGAGAATTCTGCCTTCCTCTTCTCATCTCCCTGCCAAAAAAAAAAAAAAAAATCATTCTTCAAGACCTACCTAAATGTCATCTTTGCCAATGTTTCCTTGACTCTCTGTGAAGTGTTTATTCCCTTCTCTGTGCTGTTGTAGTTGAGAGCTCCACCTTTCTAATGCAGTCTACCTAAATAATTGCACATTTTACATTGAATAAGGACTGGGAATTTAAGCAAAATGTCAACTAATACAATGTTGGCGCATAGTAGTGACAGTATGCAGCAGCTAGTGTTATCAGTACTAATAGTATCTACTGATGGGCTCCTCTCATCAGTTAATAGTACAGCTACCACCTATGGAGTATTTATTATGTAGCAGGCACCATCTTAGGTACTTTACATTTTCGAGCTGAGAGGTTTCCTGAGCTAAGGACTGTGCCAATTCATTTTTTTATTCTCTACAGGTACAGAAGAAGTAATCAATTAGTGCTCAGGATTTGCTGAATCAGAGAAAAGAGAAAAGGCAAAAAAAAGGTCCACATGGCCATGAGTGGAAGAGTTGCTACAGATCATTGAGTTTGGTGTCAAAAGCATTAATGCAAAACACACTAGCTCCTAAATCCAGAATCAAAAGGGCTTCCCCTGGGGAAATAAAACCCCACTCTAACTCTTTGTGAACTTGCTTTGTTTGCATTAAAGAGTGTGTCTCTCTCCTCTCATTCTGTACTGTCATCTTCCTCTCCTTGCACTGTTCGCATCTGCAGACCTGGCTGCTATTAAGAGTCTGTTTTGGCTACCAACTACTTTGAAAACTGAGCCCAAGATCTTTCCACCAACCTCCATTTCTCCACCCATTTTATAAATATTGACTTGCCACTGTCTAATGTTTTATGGTTACTTTTCAACTTTGTCAATTTCAGAGTGAAATTAAAAGACACATGCCAAATTGTTCATATTTTATCACACTGTGTTATGAGAACTGAGTCAGACAAAAAAATATTAAAGTACTATATTCATGTCGTGTTAAAATTTTCTTTTTAATGCCAACTTTCAACACTTTTCTCTCATCTTTTTTCTAATATCAGAGATGTGAAGAATCATTTTAAAAGAAGTTATCTTCATTCATCTTGGAGAAGCTGGATTGAAATTGAAAGGAAAAGCCCAACACTGAGAGTCTGTCTGATCAACAGAACTGTCTTCACCACTGATATTTGCAAAAGCAGCTCTGCCACCACTAACTCCCGCCTGTGTCTGAGAATATCTGCTCCTGGGCACCAAAGGAAGAGTACCAGAATGATCACCCTTAATACTGGCAACTTCTATTGATGGATACCATCTTCCCATTAAAAAAGCTGTCAAGTAACTGCTATCTTTCCACAATATAACTTATCATTTTCTTTATGCATGCCTATATATGCATACCATATTGTTTGGTATATATGCATACCAATGTCTGGAATTACACAGTCAATACTGCCTGACAGTGAGAATGTCAAAGCACTTTAAAGACTCAAAGCAAGACAACAGCATCTGCTGCACATCTACAAGCAGTAAGGAATTGTTCCTGATCTCAGAAAATTAAGTCTAATGTAGGAAACAACTACTCTGTGGAATGTACTACTCTATATTGCAGTTCAAATTTCTAAGGGCACATGGAGAAGTATCTCTTCAAAGAACTAATTCATCTTTGCATTCATTTAATAGGCATTTACCAAGTAGTTGTTATGAGCTAGTTAGGACAGAAATAAGAGTGTCCTAGTTATAAGGATCTCACATTCTATTACAGGGAAGTAATTAAGGAAAGGAAAGAGTGCAATATATAGAAGTCAGTGTAGAGTTCAGCAGGAATCCAAAGGAATAATTATACTATGGGGTGGAGTGAGGTGGGGTGCGGTGAGACTTAGGAAAGGTTTCTGGAAGAGGCAAACCTTGGGTAATCATATATATATATATGATTGTTCAGGGGAGAAGGCAGAGAAGAGACTCACAGGTGCTGAAGTTGGACTACTCACAGTTCCATAATTCCTTGATCACAGTTAACTGGTTCCAAGTGTCTGATAGAATTTTTGGATTAGGAATCAAGGAAGTCCAAGTCTTTCTTTAATAACTGAATCTAAAAATCTGGGACATGTTGAGGCCATGTTTCTAAGCATGTGGACCAGAGAAGCAGACACAGCTGGTCTGCAGTGAAAGAGAGAAATGAAAGGGACACATATGGGGGTCAGAGACCGGAGAAAGGGAGATAAGAAATGATTGTATTTGAACCCCAGCCACTTCCTGTCCTTGAGTTCTCTGCGATATCCCAGAGTAATTTATATTATGGTTCATCTAGTTTGAGTTCTTACCACTATTAGCTGAAAGACTCCCAATTAATACAGGAAGAAATAAGTATGAGAGATGTTAAAGAAACAATGAAGGTTGATCAGCTTTTGAATACAGGACTAAAAGAAAGTTCTGAATATTAATAGTCCTGTGGAAAAAGGAACCAAAAGGAATAGTGTCCTAAAAACCATAGAGTTCCAAAAATTTGAAAATAGAAACTAGTTCTACCAAATCCTAGACCAATATTATGACAGAGCACAGAGCCTCTATTCAGCACTAACTCAATTCCAACTCTTTCGAATACTCCATTTCTTTCATGTTTAATCCTCTACTATTCACTTTTAAAATCTGCTTCCCTAGTTGCTGAGGGGCAGGCGTGGGGGTGTCACAAATGCACAATCTGTGGCATTTCTAGTTCTTTTATGCTCTAATTACTTCTCAAAACAAACAAAAAAACTAGCCAAATAACTTCTCCAACAGCATATTCAAAAGATAATTTTGATATTTTCAAACACAGATTATTTCTTCAACAAAAA
>NW_011888861.1:2718724-2721036 GCF_000151845.1 Pteropus vampyrus | reverse complement strand
GTGAGAATGTCAAAGCACTTTAAAGACTCAAAGCAAGACAACAGCATCTGCTGCACATCTACAAGCAGTAAGGAATTGTTCCTGATCTCAGAAAATTCAGTCTAATGTAGGAAACAACTACTCTGTGGAATGTACTACTCTATATTGCAGTTCAAATTTCTAAGGGCACATGGAGAAGTATCTCTTCAAAGAACTAATTCATCTTTGCATTCATTTAATAGGCATTTACCAAGTAGTTGTTATGAGCTAGTTAGGACAGAAATAAGAGTGTCCTAGTTATAAGGATCTCACATTCTATTACAGGGAAGTAATTAAGGAAAGGAAAGAGTGCAATATATAGAAGTCAGTGTAGAGTTCAGCAGGAATCCAAAGGAATAATTATACTATGGGGTGGAGTGAGGTGGGGTGCGGTGAGACTTAGGAAAGGTTTCTGGAAGAGGCAAACCTTGGGTAATCATATATATATATATGATTGTTCAGGGGAGAAGGCAGAGAAGAGACTCACAGGTGCTGAAGTTGGACTACTCACAGTTCCATAATTCCTTGATCACAGTTAACTGGTTCCAAGTGTCTGATAGAATTTTTGGATTAGGAATCAAGGAAGTCCAAGTCTTTCTTTAATAACTGAATCTAAAAATCTGGGACATGTTGAGGCCATGTTTCTAAGCATGTGGACCAGAGAAGCAGACACAGCTGGTCTGCAGTGAAAGAGAGAAATGAAAGGGACACATATGGGGGTCAGAGACCGGAGAAAGGGAGATAAGAAATGATTGTATTTGAACCCCAGCCACTTCCTGTCCTTGAGTTCTCTGCGATATCCCAGAGTAATTTATATTATGGTTCATCTAGTTTGAGTTCTTACCACTATTAGCTGAAAGACTCCCAATTAATACAGGAAGAAATAAGTATGAGAGATGTTAAAGAAACAATGAAGGTTGATCAGCTTTTGAATACAGGACTAAAAGAAAGTTCTGAATATTAATAGTCCTGTGGAAAAAGGAACCAAAAGGAATAGTGTCCTAAAAACCATAGAGTTCCAAAAATTTGAAAATAGAAACTAGTTCTACCAAATCCTAGACCAATATTATGACAGAGCACAGAGCCTCTATTCAGCACTAACTCAATTCCAACTCTTTCGAATACTCCATTTCTTTCATGTTTAATCCTCTACTATTCACTTTTAAAATCTGCTTCCCTAGTTGCTGAGGGGCAGGCGTGGGGGTGTCACAAATGCACAATCTGTGGCATTTCTAGTTCTTTTATGCTCTAATTACTTCTCAAAACAAACAAAAAAACTAGCCAAATAACTTCTCCAACAGCATATTCAAAAGATAATTTTGATATTTTCAAACACAGATTATTTCTTCAACAAAAACAGCCCAAAAGATGCAGATGTATAAGCATGTACCATATAACCCTATCTGTCTCTAAAAAATAATTATTGTTGCTCATTAAAAAGGAAAACAAACAAACAAACAAACAAAAAACCCAGATTGAATTTGAATCACCCTTACATCACCTACCATAAGCATCTCTAGATCTGGTTCAGAACCTTCAGACCAATTCCTGACCTCATCTGCCTATCACCCTCTGCTGGACCAAGCCTGGAGGTCCACCACAGAGAGGATGCTAGGCTGACTCCAAGGTCCAGGTCACCAGAGACAGAAGGACCTGAGGTGGTCCAGAGCTTGCAAACATTTATTGTGTCCTGAGGTCAAACTGGAAAGGCTGTCAGAGTTGTCTGCTGGGGTTACCCAGGCCTGGATGGGGCCTGTTAGAGAGATTCCTGATGCTTTGCCTGGCCCAGTAGGCTTTCACTGTTCTGGATTTGGAGATGGATCAATGCGAAGAGATAAGGGAAATAGATCTTTTCCTGGGGCCTATAATCCATGAAACCTGACACCCTGTCAGCTACACCATCAGCTTCTAGGTATCTAGAAGCACACAGTTACAGCAGTTACAGTGGGCATATCTGGCTCTGAACAAAGCCAGGGAGAAGGAAAGGGGAGAGAGGTAGGGCCTGTCGAAATTTCACGATAGAAACATACAACACTGTTTTAGCTGATTTTTGGTTTTTAGGGAGTTTTTTACAAATGTGATTTAGAATGACATGTGGTAGATTCTATTATAGTTCCAAATTAATCACTGCCCTCCCTGTAAGCAGATGACACATCCCTGCCTATTGCCATGTATCAGCAGTGCCTCTAGTTGGAGGAATATAGTTCCTAATCCTACTGATATTATGTTTGGCCATGTGACTTCCTTTGGCCAATTAAATGAGGATAAAGAGATGTATGCTGTTGATAGCAACA
>NW_011888861.1:2695733-2718204 GCF_000151845.1 Pteropus vampyrus | reverse complement strand
TTTTTCATTGTCTATCAGATTAACATCAGACTCCCAACGTTCTATAAACTATCTACTTGCCTAGTTTTTTAAAACACGACTTCCTTTCATGTAATCTACATTCTAACCAAAGTTTGCACTTCCAAAGACATCTGTGATACTATGAGAAATATTTTTTTGTTCTTCATCCCTGGTTCCTCATACAGAGCTCCTAAGTCCCTTGGAATTCGCTGGGCAATAGAAGCCTCTTTTGTTTTAATGAGGCAACGTGGCTCATTAGTGGGACCCTAGCCTAGATAGCTTCTTGATAGGGGCTAGTTGCCAGAAAGATTAAGCCGTAATTAGCCTAGAACTTTCAGCTACACTCCACCCATTTTTGAGGAAGTAGGAGAGGGGTTGGAGATTGAATTAATAATCATGCCAATATACTGAAGCCTCCATAAAAACCCCTAAATGACAAGGTTCAGAGAGATTCAGAGATGGTGAACACATCCATGTGACAGAAGGGTGAGCCAGCCCAATTCTAAGCTCCTGTGCTTGGGACCTTCCCAGACTTTGCTCTAGTACCTCTTCATCTGGCTATTCATCTGTACCTTTTATAATAAACCAGTAAACCTAAGTAAATGTTTCCCTGAGTTTTGTAAGCCATTGCAGCAAATTATCAGACCTGAGGAAGGGGGTCTTGGGAAGCCCTGTTATATAGCAAAGTCAGATGGAAGTGTGGGTAACCTAGGAACCCAATGCTTACAATTAGTGTCTGAAGTAAGGGCAATCATGTGGGACTGAGCCCTTAACCTATGGGGTCTGTGCTAACTCTGGGTAGTTAGTGTCCGAATTGAACTGACTTGTTGGACACCCAGTGGGTGTCTAAAGAGAACTAGAGAACTGCCTGGTGTAGAAAACCCATACATTAGGTGTCAAAAGTGTAGCTGAATAGAGAAACAGTTTTAACATTAATTATTGTTTCTGTTCCTCACATACATCTTGCTTCCCATCTCATATTTTCTGCCTTTTGAAACTCTACCCATGCTCAAACCCCACTTTTAGCTATGAAGCCTTTCTTCCTCTGAAATCACAAAGTACCAAAACAATGAATGGTGATGTTTATCGTAATGTATTTTCTATTACCTACAGTGCTATATATGTTTAATCTTCCTGACCGCATTATGAATTCTAGGGCAGGAAGTGCTTGAGCCCCACAAACTCCTCATACAATGCTTTTCACAACTGTTCTCAATTAATATTTGTCTAATTAATGACATTTGAATGGATAAGTAAAAATGATATCTAGGAAAAATGCACAACAGGAAGGTTATGCTTCCATTGAGTTCATGTAGCTGTAACACTCATGGACCCAGATATAAAGGCAGAAATATAAGGGATGACAGTAGAGCAGCTGCATTTACTGGGTAAAGACACAAGCAAAAGCCTTAGGTTGTATGCTGAAAAATGTTCTGTTCTCAGCCATGTGTTTGGACGGAAACAGTGCTGTCCAACAAAAATATAATACCAAATATGTTATTTAAAATGTTTTTTGTGAACACACTTGAAAAATAGAGACAAAAATAATTTTAATAATGTTTTATTTAACCCAATATAGCCAAAATACGAATCTTTTTTTTTCCTTGCAGTAAGTATTTGACGTCTGATGTGTACTTGACACTTATAATACATCTCACTTGAGACCAAACACATATCACATGCTCAAAAGCCACATGTAGTTAGATGGCTGCTGTCCTGAACTCATCACATTTGAGGCCAACACTTAGTTTTCAGAAATTCCCAAATCAAAAGGGTAGAGGCCACAGAAAATGATGGCAGTCACAGACTGCAAAACAAGTCTGAAAGAAACTGTACTTCAGAAGACATGAGCTGTACATAATAAGGCTTCTTTTTTTCCAAGCCATTTTTGTAAAGCCAGGTTTTCAATATATTGGTATGCCTCTTTAAAGGCTATTTTGCTATAATCTTGTTTCTTCTGTTCATGATTTTGCCAACAAATTATGTAAACAGAAAAGGAATTAAACACCTTGAAGTTCAGGAGTGCTTAACCTCACTTGTAAATAAAATTAAGAAAAAATTAATGTGAATTTAATTAACTAGAGAATAAGTGTGAGTATCCTCAACACCACCATCACCAGCAGCACCACATATGAGTGCCTGGCTTCTCAACTGTCATTGGCTCCTTCCTCCTCTTTCCACTCACCAGAGCAGGATGAGTCTCAAGGTGCTGGCCTCTGTTCTCTCATGTCTTCTATTCCACTTAACCTTTCTTCCTTAATAACGTAACGGATGTCCCTTCTTTCACCACCGATATCTTCCTCACAGGAATTTACCTGACCTTTCTAGGGCAGAGACTGCAAACCTTGTACAACCTGCTAGATATCTATATCAGATGCTTTGCCATCATTTTCCAATTTAACCCACTCCAAAACTGAACCCATCAGCTTCTCCCTGCACCAAACTAGCTCTTTCTTCTTTGTTCCTGCTGAATTTTCAGTCACTCAGTTTTAAACTTCAGAGTCATCTCTAACTCTTCCCAAGGCACTGTTCCAGGGCTGGCTTTTATTACCACTTTTCTGGCATTTTATTGAATACCATCTCCAGTCTCCCCACTGATCAAATAAAATTCATTCTGTGCTCTGCTTTTAGATTAACCTTCTGAAAGGGAGCCTCAACTAGGCTACTGCTTTGCTCAAAATAGATGTTTGAGAGACTAAAAGTATCAAGGTCCAAGCCTGGCATCAAGGCCTTCTGCAGCTGGATTTGGTTTCAACCTTTTTCCAGATGTGTCACCCAGGACTCCCCTTCATCCACTGTTAGTCCAACTCTATGGCTTGTCATTCTCTGAACACAGTCAACACTCTTTTCTCCATCTCTTGGTACATTTGTCTATAATCAAATGACAAAATATCTGGGGGGGGTTTAGTAAAAAGGTCATTATTTTTTTACTAAGTATATCCTCAGGTATTTAATGTTTTTGAAACTACTGTAAGTTACTGGGTTTTAGTTACATTTTCTTTTTTTAATGTTCATTGCTAGTATAATTTGAATTTTAGCCCTTTTTTCCTGCCACGTTGCACTTGTACAGTCTAGGAGATTATCTGTAGATACCTTAATGTTTTCCAATTATAT
Source organism: Pteropus vampyrus (assembly GCF_000151845.1). Lineage (NCBI taxonomy): Eukaryota > Metazoa > Chordata > Mammalia > Chiroptera > Pteropodidae > Pteropus > Pteropus vampyrus. The sequence goes on along the minus strand of NW_011888861.1, from coordinate 2,715,090 downwards.
GACACTGTTTGTAAATAAAGATGCTTTTGCTTCCTCCTTTCTAATCTGAATTTCTCATATTTCTTTTTCTTGCCTTATTCTACTGGTTAGGACCTTCAGTCTAAGCTGAATAGATGTAGCTAGAACGATATCCTTGCCTTACTCCCCCCCATCTAAGGTGACAAGTGATCAGTCTTTTACCATTATGATGACAGCTGCGGATTTTTAATGGATGTTCTTTACCATGTTGAAGACATTTCTGTCTACTGCTAGCTTGCTGCAAGTTTGTATCATAAATAAATGTTGAATTTTGTCAAATGCTTTTTATCTGCATTGACTGAGATAATCACATGGTTTTTCTTTTTTATTCTGTTAATATGATAAATTACATATATTTTTTCATAACTAATGTTTTGTTAAAGCAGTTTTGGGTTACAGAAAAATCAAGCAGATAGTACAGAGAGTTCCCATATATCGCCTTTTCTCGAGCATCCCCCAAGAGTTTCTCTTAATAATTTTTAATAATGTGCATTAGTGTGTTAATTTGTTGTAATTGATGAACCAATATTGATGCATTATTAATAACAAAACTCCATAGTTTACATTAGGTTTCACTCTTTTGATCTGTGCAATTCTATAGGTTTTGATAAATACATAATGCATATATCTACCACTATAGTGTCATATAGAATAGTTTCACTATCTTGAAAAATCACATGCTTCACCTATTCACTCATCCTCTCCTTATTCCTCCTTGCCATCACTGATTTATTTTCTTCTCTCTGAAGGCACCCAAGTTTGCATCCAATTTGAATTTGGATTTAAAGTGGATCCAGCATATTGGAAGTGCTGGATTTAAGATAGCTATTATTAACAGTAACATTAGAAATAGCATTCTAAGAGTACAGTTCCAGGACAGATATAAAAAATGTGAGATGTTCCCTGCATAACAACTGGGTAGCAATAGTGATAACTCAATCAAATATAAAATGACAGCCTCTGCTTTCTCCTACCTTAGAACATTTATTAAAATGCAGAAAATCCTTACACATAACATTGCAGGGAGGTGATTATTATTATTTACTATCATCACATAATTAGACATAATTTCAACAACTGCTCAAACAGACTACATGACAAAATATTCCTTAGGAAAACACAAATTAATGACAAGAGAATCCAAGTTGGTAGTGAGATTTGTAAAGTCCAGTGGACACTTTCCTTTTAGGGTCAGGCCAGACAGGAACATCAGGATCATGGAAGATCATCTGGGCCTTTTTAAGAATATGGAATCATGGCAGAGAGTGTTCCCTGGCTAGTCTCTAGCAAAGTGGCTCTGTCCATTGGTGAAGGTGCTTAATAATATAGCTGGACTGCTAAACTTTTGAGTGTCCTTTGGCTCCAACAGATCTTTCTTTTATTTCTTCATTCATTCAATAGTCATTGTGTAGCTGCCATGTGCTATGGGCACTGGCCCAGGTAAGCCATTATTTTATTTTTTTTACAGTAGAAAAGAAAAGTTTTATTAGAAGGTAAAGTATACTTCCAGACGTGGAAGCAGGCCTGAGCAAGAGAAGCGTGGCTCAAAAGGCCAAACCATTAATTTTTTAATGCCTTTTTGGTTCTGCCTTTTCCAGAATATCATACAGTTTGAATTATGTGGTATATTGCCTTTTTGGAATGGCTTCTTTCACTTAACAAAATGTATTTAAGATTCCTTCATGTCTTTAATGGCTTGATAGCTCATAAAATATTCCATTGTAGGGATGTACCACAGTTTGTTTATACATTACCTTATTGAAGGATTGCTTCCAGTTTGGGGCAATTATGAATGGACAGAAGTTTTCAATTTGTTTGAATAAATATTTAGAAGCACAATTGCTCAGTAGTATGATAAGAATATGTTTAGCATTTTAAGAAATTTTGAAGCTATCTTCCAAAACGGCTATACCACTTTTCATTATCATCAGCAACAAATGAGAATTCCTGTGATACATGTTCTCGCCAGCTTTGTATTGTTAGATTTTTGGATTTCAGTCATTCTAATAGTGTTATCTCGTTGTTTTAATGTGCAATTCCCTAATGACATATAATGTGGAACATTTTTTTATGTGCGTATTTGTCATTTGTATGTTTTCTTTGGTGAAGTGCCTGTTCAGGTCTTTTAATTGGGTAGTTCATTTTCTTACTGATGAGTTTTAAGAGTTCTTTGTATATTTTGGATAACACTCCTTTATCAGATTTGTTTTATAAATATTTTCTCCCGGTCTGTGGCTTTCTATTCAATCTCTTAACAGTGCCTTTGCAGAATAAAAGTTTTTAGTTTTAATAAAATCCAATTAATCAATTTTATTTTTATGGATCATGCTTTTGGTGTTATATCTAAAGTCATCACCAACCCACAGATCTCCTAGATTTCTCCAATGTTATCTCCTAGAAATTTATAGTTCTGCATTTTATATCTAACTTTGTGATCCACTGAGTTAATTTTTGTGAAGGGTATAAGGTCAGTATCTAGATTCATGTCTGTGCATGTGGATGTCAGTTGTTCAGTACCATCTGTCTCTTCGATACCTCATTTCAATATTTTCTAGTAACCTATCTTCTACAGTTATTTAATTCTCTCTTCAACTGGATCCATTCTGCTACTAAATTCTAACCTTAAGTTTTTAATTTTGGTTTGGGGTGTCAAGGTGAGAACTTCTATTGGATTTTTTCCAAATTTGTTTTGTCATTTTTTAAGACTTCTAGACCCCTCCAACAATCTTATATTTTATTTCTTTGAATATAATAAGCATAGATAGATATTTTTAAGTTCATGCTTAAGTTTGAACATCGAAGCATCTGTAAGTTTATTTCTACTTTTTATTATTTCTGCTAGTTCTTGTTCTCATTGCCTTGTCTTGTTATGTACCTCTTTATCTTTGATTATGTGCTAGACATTGTATTTTCAAACTATTTGTGCAATCACTAGAGACAATATTACATTTACTTCTGCCAGGTGCCTACGGGGATCTGCATTCTAGTATTAATTTGATCCAATTTTAGTTTGAGATTGTCTAGATCACACAAAGATCTTGCAACCACACAGCAATCCATGTGAGGACTGGTTTACTTCTGTTTTTATACACCACCCAAGGCTGGGTCTCAATCCACTTTGGTATAAAGAGTTTTACCAAGGACATCTCCTCTGGCAGACCCTGAACTTCAACATTTTTGTCCCCTTCGGTTCTTTAGGTCCTGCAAGGATGTGAGAAATACTGCTCTAACTTTTAGCTTCTTTTAACTAAAAGGCATGCACCCAAATACCAGTTTAACCTCTCTAAATTTCTGCCTTCTCTTGGATCTTGGTCTGGTAAATTCCTCACTAATTTGGTACTTCTCCAATGCCTTTAAGCATAGGTTTTGAATATACTGTCCAGCCGTCCTCAGTAATGCAGAAGTCAGAAGAGGTCCCTGCATCCCATGAATCCAAAAATATTTTGCCTTTGTAGCCTTTAACACAATTGATTTTATATTATATTGTACATATGTTCCTTACCCCACCTCCATTAGAATGCTAAGATCAGGTCTGATTCATGTAGCACTTGTCCCCTGCCCAGAATAATTATTTCTTAAATTGTACCAACCAGTCTTTTCTGATGCCTTTGCTAATTATTCATGTCAAAATTTCATTGAAGTCATTAAAATTTTATATTTTATATAATCATTAAATGTACTTTTCCCTTTCTCATTTGCTTTCAATATTTACAGTTTATACAAGAAAATGTCTTATGTTTTAGTGTTTTTTTAAACAATTTGACTCTATGGTGTTACTTATTTGATTTCAAGATAATCTTCATACTTTCCAGATGTGCCTTATGGCATATGCACATGCATGCTCACACACACACACAAACATGGTGATTTTATATTCATTTTATTTTGAAAATTTCATGACACTTCTTGGGAATTACCAAGAGGATACCTAGTGAAACCACTAAGCTATATATACTGTACAGAAAATAACTAGAACATTTCTGGATATAAAGCAGTTTGTGGTTTTTTAAATGTGTTTTTGTGCCTCTTTTTCATTTCAGTGCTTTTCCATCACTAAGTAGTCACATATGGAACTGCTTAGGATTTCACTGCCTTTTTCTGTGAGGAAAAAATTAAATATATTAAATATATCAAAAGGTTGACAGTCTGTTCAGAAACTTCTAGGAACCAGCAAGAGAAGGAAGAACTACTTACTCACATCTTTCTGAGCAGCAGAAACACCTTTTTGGTTGCAAATTTTAGGGACTATATCCACATCAGTAGTTGCTCAGAGAGAACCTCATAATTCCCCAGGTTTGGGCAAGATGCCAGTGCTTATACTTCTGTAATGGCATATATTTTTTCTTCCTTAAAATATCTCATACTATTTATCTGATGTGTGCCTTCCCTGCTGGAGTTGTTACTCTTAGTGCCAAGGACAATCCTATGTTGCCTTCAATAAATATAAAGGATTGCACTTAGCATTTTAATGAATTTCCATACTCCAAAAGCTAAGTTAAATGTTTTCTCATAAACCCAGGGATGAGTAAACCTAATCTATTCTGGATTCCTTACCCTCACCCAACATGTCTTAGATTCTGACCACACAATGTTTGTACGTGTACCCTGTCCTGACTGCATCTCAGAAACCAAAGTTAGAACCAGCATGACTGGTCCAAAGCTGGTCGAATTTCTCCTTCCTTTAAGCACAAAGTGTCCCTTTGATATCTAATAAAATGCCCACTGGTAACAAAATCAGTCTTCACTTATTCAGGAGTTGGACATTCAGATCCTCTGCTTCCCATATTCTTTTTCCCCACCTACTAACGAATTTTTGGGCTTTTCACTAGCAAACATGCCATCAAAGGCTGGCCAGAGCAAGGGGAGTAACTCCAATTAGTGGACTTTGTGATTAGCTAGAAACCTTAGTGGAGCACACAGAGTTGGTGGATGGTTGGAATACTATGTAAAAGTTTGGAGAATTTTTCTGATGATATCAACTATTCTTTGGAGGACAAAGAAAAGATAGTTAGTCCAGTTTATAGTCATAGCTACCACACTATCATTCTATGATATTACCATTTTTGTCCTCCCATTTTCTAGGTGTTGACATCATACAGTCCTAGCTCCTCCACCCACTCAATCTGTTAATTAAGGACATGCTATTTCATTTCTTTGAGCCTTTCATAATCAACAAAATAGAAACAGTAACCCAACAGGACCAAAGCATTAATACCAAGAATGAAATTTATAAAGGTGCTTTCTAAATGTAGAGGAGCATTCTAGTTTAATATCATTATCAACATTAATTGTCCACAGGTTAGGTTTTACACTAGAATGCCAATATTTCTTCTCAAGGAGAAAGGTGTTCCACATGTGTTACTGTGATGAACAAAATCCTGTATTTTTACACACTTAGCCAGTATACATGCCAAATTTCATATCAGTGCTTACCTTGGGAGGTTTCCTTAATGATGGAAACAAAAAGTTTCAGCAGCAGAAGTAGAGAGGGTTGTCAACACAGCACATCAGAAGGAATCAATGAAAGAGAAAAAACATAAGAGAAATTTAGCATCACAATAACAGTGACCTGAAAGATATTCTACTTCACAAAGATCAGAAGCCAAATTCACTTCACTGCTTGAAGTGATAAACTCTTATATTTACTCAAAAATATAGTATAGGTACTATACTATATTCAGAGATATTTTTAATAATTCTAAAAATTTCCAACAAAAGAGCATAAAGAATTGCTGTAATCACATTGTGATCAATTACTTTTAAATCAATTTGTATACTTAGATTTTTATTAAATTGTTATTAAATATGTAGATTCATTATGCAAATAAATATATATTAAATATGTATTTCTTTTGATAAATACTATAATTTATATGGAATTTTTACCCATTTAAAAAATCATGGTTCTAGCTGACAATTTTCACATATTTCAACCCTGAATAGAAATTTAAAAGCAAGTTACATCTTTCCCCCATCATCAACCACACATTCACTTTTATATGTTAATATCTCAAAAATGACTAAAATTACACCAGAAGAAAATTCTGAAAAGGAAATCATTTTGAAAGTAATAAATTATCAGGATAATTTGCTTTGTATATGTTTTCCTTTACAAAATTAAGGTGCTAAAATATGATTTTTTATGGTGTGTGATCCTATGACAGCTCTTGGCCTTCCTGATGTGGTTATTCTTAATGAACCTCCAATATCATCAATTCATAAACTATAAAATTATTGTTAAATAGATATGGGGGAGTTTTCCTTGTGGCTTTAATTCTTCTTCAAAAAGAAAAGAATCATGAGATTAAGAAAATGGATTTTCCAGGGCAGAGGGCATGGAAATCAAAAGGTGCAAGAACAAGCAGCATGGTGCTTTTTCTCCATCATTGAGTCCAACAGAGCTCTGAGGGCCCCAAACAAAACCCAGGGCTCAGTGGTAAGGAAAGACTGTCCATGGATTCCATAGTCAAGTAGATAACTCAAAACTTTTAAATCTAGGTAAAGAAAATCATAACATTCCTCTCATGATGAAAATGCAAATTCGTATTCTTGAAATTCTATGAATTAGCTGAAAGAAAATGAGGCCTTATGTCATTATCTCAACAGTTGTGCAAAACAAGAATGTGATTTTTTTTGTCTACAGGATTTACAGAGAAACTCTATCTAGAGAAACTGGTATCTCTGGCTGCTTCCAAACAAGTCTCAACATTCTGTGTGTCTACCCTTTAGAACAAGATAAACATTTATAGCTACTATAATAATAAAAAAAAATGCATGAGTATTTTTAATTCTAAGAAAGCCATAGATCTCTGCTCTGCGCAAAAGCTTGAAGTTTGTGCCAAAATATTTTCCTTAAAGGGAACACTGATCTGGAAGGCATCTGTTCTGAGAAGGTAGAACAATATTTGACTAAGCCTTCTCTTACTTTGCTTCTTTATTTTTAAAAAGCCATTTAAATTTACTGCTTTATTTAAAAAAGGAAAGAAAAATCACTTGGATTTACACTAAGGCAATCATGAAATAGCATAGGCCAAGTTAATACAATATACATTTCATTTCACATTTAGTCTACGATGAACCAAGTAACCTAATGGGGGCAGAACATGCTAAAAGGAATACCAAGGATCTCGTGTGCTTCCTTTATGCCTCAACTGGACAATTGTCATCATCAACATCAAAAACAAGTGCTGGTTTGTAGCCAGTAGTACATTTACCTCCTTAGATGTTCAATACTAAAGTTCTTTATTAATATTCCAATAGTTTTCTTTATTCTCTTAGAAAACCTATCCTATTTCAGCATTAAATACTTGAAAAGTGTATCCCTTTCACTTAGAAAGACAGCACATAATATGAGAATGTCAATATAATTCTGCTACCATCTTTTGTGTTTCTGACTAAAGACTGTTGAGAATAAATGGACATTGAGCAGCAGGGGCAAAAGGGAAGCCACTAACTTTATCTGCTACTAATCAAATTTGCTTATCATTTATTTTAGAACAAGGATCCTTCCTACAGAAAGCAAAGAAGGCCATTTAGGGTATCACAACAGTACTTCATTAATGGCTAAACCTTTCTTGAGGTGTGAATCAGGTAATAAGCAACTAGGTCATCCTAATTTAGGGCCACAGTTTACTGTCCCAGTCCCCAAAAGCTACAGTTCATTGGTAGCTGTGAAGAAAAATTTTTCCAATATGAGTCATACTGATACTCTCCCTTGAAAAAAAACTAATGTGATATTACAATATAAAGATAAAAGTGTTCACAAATATGAAATGGGATGAAAAATAAAAACATCGATCAGAAACATAATCAATATTAAATGTATACTTTTAATTATGGCCTTTTGTCAATTACATCAACAAAGTTTTATCAACAAAGAGTTCTGTCTAACTCTCAGTCAAGTCTAACCAACTGCTGAGATATCTGTAAGGCTCGATTACAGAAAGTAGTACTAACCCTGCCTAAGCAAACATCCAGTGAACTACAAAGAATATCCCTTCACGCAGACCAAACTGACCCACAGATATGGGCTTGACTGATGACTCAGAGCATTCCACGGACTCTTGGCTTAAGGCTTGTATACTCCTGACCACTCTCCACCCTCTCATTCATCCTCAAAAATGTCCTGTTTTTAATAACGTGAATCTCTGCAAGTTATCAGAGTTGTGTGTGTGTGTGTGTATTTGTGTGTGCATGTGTGTGTATTGCAAAGAAATAAACTGAACACAATCTGACATTTTAGAAGCCAGCAAAGTAATGTTTCTAGGTCCCAGGATTTGGGGGTAAAAAATAGGAGGTACAGTTCTACACCAATAGTAGCTCTATTTTCCAAAATACCAAAGCTACTTCCCTTTTCTCCAGGACAAGGAAGTCAATGGAATGCTTCAAGTCACCCACACCATGTGTATTCACCACCAATTCATGTAATTGCCATGTTTTTATCCCACTTTTGTCTCCCTGCTCTGCCTGATTAAATTTTTCTATTAAGACCCAGATCAAGGCTCAATTCTCTCAATTCCTCGCAAATTGTTGAGACCACCTTGGTCTTCGGCCCTCTGATTCTACAGTATTTCTATGGTCGACAAAATGGCTTAGCACTTACTGGCACACATAAAGTCTTATGGCCTTCACTAATTCTGTCTGTATAGTATTCGACTCTTAGGTATCCTTAAAATTTAAACCCCTCAAAAACAGATGCCATGGCCCATGCTAATTTCATGATCTCTAGGATCTATGGGATTTCATGACCAATCCCATATACTCATATAGGACTAAAAACACTACAAGAACTGAGAAGTAATGGTTTACATTAGTGAGTTAAACATAATCCAGATGTAAGGATTTACTTCGATCACCACCACAATCCCACGATCTCACAATTTTGGGGCGAAACTGATTGCATTTAATAACAGTGAAGCCTTCAGAGATTGTAAGAAATTGTAGACTATTTCTGATGTTATTCAAAAGTAATTATTTCTCTAGACCAGCATTACACATAGAGTTCACTGGGATGCTAACAATGGTCAAACCCTCAAAAGCTTCTGAGAGCGATTACGTTCAGAAACGGAAGTTTAGTTTCATGAGATTAGAGAAGATAGATAGATAGATAGATAGATAGATAGATAGATAGATAGATAGATAGACAGACAGACAGACAGACAGACAGACAGACAGATAGATGTATAAAAGCTCTAGGAAATAATACTATAAAGATGAACTGAACCTATTTTGGGCCAGGTCTTGAAATGAGGAGTCGGATACTTAATTTAGTAGGTAGTATAGACTTGGAAAGTTTAACAAGAGAGTGAAAAAAAGCAGAATAAACCACATACTACAACAACCATAGAGAGCTGGAGTTCTTTCCCCACATCTCACACTGAAAGACTTCTGGAGTCTTTTGTCCATTATTTACAGCCTACTGAGAATCTAGATGGTCAAAAACTGTGATGTGCACAAGCCCTAACACCAGATAATGCTTCAAGCGACATGAATGATCAGTGTCTTCTTCTGAAACACAAATTCCACTTCCATGTATTAACTATTTTATTGACTGATTATTGGAAATTGCCACAACCTATATCTGAAAGGTATACAGCTAAGTAGCATTTGACTCCCGAAGATTATTCTAAGGACATGATCTTTATGACACCCCTGATGATCACTTCCCCTTAAAGAATTAAACCATGGGTCACCTAAATTGTCCAAGAACTCTGTTAACCAGCAAGTACTTGTTGGGTACTGATTTCCACACTGAACATTACAGGTGCTTTGAGAAATATTTAGAGGAATGAGGCATGATTTCTGACCTCGAGAAGCTTCACACCCTAGAGAGAAACAAGTACATGAATATTAAGTGGATGGTGATAAGTGTCATAGCACAGATAGAAACAAAGTGCTATATTCCATCAACAAATGTTTAACAGCCACTGTGTGCTACTTTGTTGAGTTACAAATATAAATTAGACATGTTGTCTTTCAGACAACAATAAACTGACTTTATACACACATATTACAATACAATGTGATATGGGCAGCTATGGCCCCAAAAGAGGGCAAGATCAGGAAAGACAGTAAGTCTCTCGGAGGAGAAAACCCCTAAGCAGAATCTAGAAGGCTGAATAGAGTCACCAAGCTGAAAAGGCAAAGAAGTGGCATCCCAGGAGAGGGAATTGTTTGTGCCAGAAGCATCGGTGTAGACAGCCCATTTAAGACCAAAGAACATTAGGACTGTTCTGTAGCCAAATTCATAGAAACAGACAATGGGACACAGGATTATATAGGTTTGGGGTTTTGTCAGATAGGTGGGTATTAAAGTTCATTTCGCCCAGCACTTATTAACTGTAGTTTGAAGATGAGTTTATATACTTGTTTACCAACAAGTTAACATATCCATATATTTAGAACATATAGCAAGCACTTTTATGAATGAAAAAAAAAGTAGAAGGGATTATATACCCATTTTGAAGAGCCTTTAAACCCTATCACAAGAATGTAAATGCCAAAAAAATTAAATTCCTTGAAAAAAGCTGGTTTAAAAACTTTAAAGAGAGTCAGTAGATTGTAATGCTTATAGGAAATATAGCAAAATTTTCTGACCAAGTGAAGAACAGTTCATTCAAGGGAAGTGTTACCAATAAGAGCAGACTTTTAACACCAATATATCTAGCTTGCTTTGGAAGAGTATGTGTTCTAGAATCTACTAAGTTTAAGATATATGCTCAATATCATTTTAAACTTGCTTTTCTCCTAATCCCCCTATTTCCTATAAGACTTGGATCTTGCCACCTATGGATTTTGCTAACTGTGGTGCTTTTCAAGAACACAATCTCTGTGCCTAGCAAGGGGCTACTACGATCAATAGGAAGACCTGATAAAACATGGGCTGGGAAGAGAAGTACATAAAGTCAGGAGGAAGATGACAGACCGGAAATAAACAGCAACATAAGAAACTCATGGTCTGGATAAAGTCAAAGAGCAAAGATGCTGATTAGTCAATGAGTGAGATAATATTTCAGAGGCAATATGTTTCAAGGCAGTAATTCTAAGTTGGTCACAGCAGTTATGTCTGTCTGTGAAATGGAATGGATGATCATTACTTTAATTAACACTTATGGACTTCTAACTATGTTCCAGGTATGTTTGTTAGTTCTACCTGACTTCATACATCTAACATATTTGATAACCCTATAAGGTTCCATTTATTATCATTTTTCAGATGAAAAATACTGAGATAGAAGGTACAGAGACTGCATGACTTGCTTAAAGTCACATAGTTAATTGGCAGCAGCATGACGATTCAAATCTGGGCAGTCTCTGGCTGTAGCATCTCCCACTCTTAAAAGCTACAGTATGTTGCCCTCTTCAGTCTACAAGAATTTAGTAAAAGCTCTTTGAGCCTAGGTTAGGATACTGGACAACAATCTACGTGGATGATTGATGATATGGATCAGATGGGGAAGAAGGAAATGATCACCAACAGAGAGGGCTATGAATAAAGCCATAAAAATGTGCATGAAGATGTGTGAGGAGCAAATCCTAGGCAGGCAACACCTGAGACAAAGTTGGACAGTACAGGAAAGACAGCAACTAAAGTGCAGATAGCACCGAGTACCACGCTGACTTTGACTTTTTCCAGAAGCACTTGCCATGAATGGCTTGTACAATGAGAATAATTAGGAGGGTGTGATTGAGGCCACACCATCGGTGAGAGCTGTCCTGATGACCCTCTACTTGATACCCACCACAGCCCTCACGGTATGAAAGTTGCCACTACAGCAAAGGCAAGAGAAAAGTAGGATGGAAAGGAGAAAACAGAAAGATGATTTAAAGGCAGAATCTGATCTGTAAGACTTGCTGACTGATGAGCCCCTACTCAGCCTCCCCACTGCACCTACAAGGATGGAACAACTGCATGGTGTGAATGACTTCATGCAGTACTTCCATCACAGACTTGAAAACGGCTTCAAATATTTTAATGTTTAATAGGTTGTTGAGTTTAAATTTTTAATTCCAAATGCATCTATAATTTTAAAAAATACTAATAATCCCCAAATTCCTTTAAAGAAAACTGGTTCTTTTAAAAATTTACTTTTCCACTTACTCGCTCTCATTTTCAGTAAAACTCAAAAGAAAAACTGAACTAATTTTATATTTGTGGAAAAACTGTGGTTTGATTTTTGGGGTATATTTGGACTACATACTTCTGGCATAAGTAAATTTGGCTAGAATTTCTATAATAAGTAGTATCAGATAGTGGTTTAAAAATTCATGATTTAGAATGAAACAACTCTCTAGTTCTGCCATCATCTAGCTATGCTGACCTTGGGCAAGTTTAACCCTACTGAGCTTCAGTTTCTCTGTGTATAAAAAGGGGATAGAAAAGTATGCTTTTAGGACAGTTGAAGAATTACATGCAGTGGCAAGGGTAACACTACATACCATTAGCACATAATTATTGCTTAATAAATCTCAGATGCTATTGTTGTCATTACAACAAATAGCTCTCCTGGATGATACACGCAGAACGTCAAAATAGCTCAACTAAATTCCATCTAGGAAAAGTTAATTGGAGCTAATGAATGAGAGCACATTTTTTGCGCAATACAGAAGACTTATTTTCATTAAGAAATGAAGGGAAACATCATGTTTAAAATATGCTATTAAACAATGACAACAGATGTAGATAATTGTGGGAGCGCACTAGTGGATATATGGTATCCATTATATGGATGTCATTATTCTCTTTAAAAAAAGTTAAAGATGCTCAAAATGTTTTCAATGTTCAGAAATCGGTTTTAGAGAAAAAAAAAATATTCCAGCATAAAAGTGAATACGTAATGTTCATGCCAAAGTGTCCTTTGTTGGGAAGATAAGAATGCCTGGGAGGGTCAGTGGCAGTAAGGACAACGTGTCAGCAGCAGGGCTGCTAGCTCGGGCCTGGGAGGAGACCCCATTCTATTTACCTTGGCGATATACCTTAAAGGGATGTATGATAAAATCTTGAGGGAGAAAAAAATGCTTACTATGTTGTCAGAGGCACAGTGATTTTTGACTATGAGAGTACTTCTAAGATATGGGTTCTTCCCTTAAAGAAAAAGTGGTTTTTAAGAAAACAGGTACAATAAAGGGAAAGAATAGAGAAAGAAAAAAATTGGAAATAAGTAGATAAACATGTATAGTTGGACACCTTTTATAAATTACAATATTAATTTTTTTAGCAAAGAGCCAAGAGCAGGTGCACAACTGCAAACACTTCAGGCATACTTCATCAGGCTGATCATACTTGACATCTGGTCCCATTTAGTGCTATATGGGTACAATAAAATTCCCGTGACAGCTGACAAAGTGGCCAGAGAAATAGATTTAAATTATAAAGATAGTCTTTATTAAAAAATGGCCTAATATTTAAAATTTTGACATTTATTTTCTCAGTCAAGAAGTAAGTAGTGGTTATTCACCATATCACTAGCTGAAGAACCTAGAAGCACTGTTTAAGGATTTGAAATGTCGACAATAAAAGGTCAGAGTCACCATCAGAAACAGAACGCAAGAGAGTCAACAACTATTGGTTCCTTTTCCCAAAGTGACACCTTGAATTTTCAAATGAGTACCAAAGAGCAGAATCACATTACCAATGTAAGATATGCCCAACAGGCCAGGATGGACATTAATAGTTTGACAGTTTCACTACTGAAGTCCACTGGAATGAATGGTGAGACAAGGTAATTTAAAAAAAAAAAAAAAGGCCATTCTGTTAGTCTCTGTCCAAAATATTTTCTGTATCAGCTTTACAACAGACTCAATAAACTTCTTAAATAAAGAGCAAAGTCTTACAATTCCCACTAGAGGTTTCCTAATTAATTGAAGTTTTATAAATTAATTTTATTTTAAAGCTCTGATGATCCCCAAAATGTCTGAGTTGCAAGAGTTTGTAAATGTAATACAAAATTTCAATGTTTTAATCATCATTTTCTTTCTGTACAGTTGTGTACGATCTGTGTGCCACCTAGCCAGACTCAAGTTTAATGAGTTTAATGATGAATCATGCCATCTCCACTGACTAAGCAGGAGCCCACGCAGTGGTGACCCTTCTATCTGGAACTGACTGCAGCACTCGTGTTGTATACTGAATGGCTTATAGTCAATGAACTCTTGTTAAAGGACCTAATCAACCAATCTATGAGTTATCAATCTCTCCTAATATCAGGTTCATCTCCATTATGACACTAGCAACTGTAAATATGCTTCTAATATTTTGTTGGCTAAAAATATTAAATATTGAATGTCATTCAGGTTGAGCCTAAAAATCTAATACTCCAACCTTAGAGAAGGAGAGAGGGGCTGGAGGTTGGACCAATCACCAGTGGTCAATGATTTAATCAATCAAGCCTACATAATGAAACTTTCATAAAAATCCTAATAGATGGGTCCAAAGAGCTTCCGGGTTGCTGAACATGTGGAGGTGCTGGGAGGGTTAAGCGCCCAGATAGAACACAGAAATTTTGAGCCCCTTTCCAATGCCCTGCCATATGCATCTCTTCCATCTGGCTGGCTGTTCCTGAGTTGCATGTTTTTATAATAAATTAATAATATACTAAGTAAACTGTTTTCCTGAGTTCTGTGAGCTATGGTAGCAAATTACCAAACCCCAGGAGGCCATACTGGTAATCTTCCACTCACAGACATTGGTCAGAAGCCCAGGTAAGAACCTGGGACTTGTCACTGGCATCTGAAGTGGGGGTGGGAAGGAATCCTATGGGACTGAGCCCTTAACCTGTGAGATCCGATGCTAATTCCAGGTAGAGTGTCAGAATGGAACTGAATTATAGGACATCCAGTTGGTACTGCAGAGAACTGGAGAACTGGTCTGTGTGAGAAAATCCCTGCGCATCTGATGGCCAGAAGTACTGAGAGTAGAGAAACACAGAGTTTTTCTCCTTTATAGTGGTTACTACCTGGACGAAATCTGGAAAATCGCCTAGTCCCATGCTCCTCACAGTGTAGTCTGAGGATTGGTGGGGAGTCCATAAACTGTTTCTGGTTCTTGAGTAGATAAGAGTCTCTCCAGGGCACTGGCTGCTCTCACTTTCCTTTAGAGGTAAAATGCCACCACTCTGTCCTCCCCCAACATTTAACAGTATCTGTCTCTGATGGAATGGAATTTAAAAAGAAAAAGAAATGGTCCTTCTGAAAGTTTTAACACTGCTGCCCAGAAGATCAAACAGAAGTTTCAGAGGAAATTTTCATTTCTACCTGGTTAATAAAAATCAACTGGTTAATTAAAAAAAAAAAAATTACAATAAAATGCAAAACTTGAGATGAATATAAGAGTATATCTACAGTAACTATCAATCCAACATTATAATGTTCATATGGTCTATACATCTTTCCAAAATTAAAATGAGTACACAAAGCGAATGGAAATTTTTACAAGTTATATGACATTATTTTATGTAATCACTATCCATCAATAACAGCTTTCCTGCTTCTTTCCCTAATATTGTCAAGGAAAGTAACACATGAAATGTTCCTCCAGACTAGCCAGTGAAACAGCCAACTACAGTTGCAGGCCACAGGCCCTGGGAAGCCCTCGGGGAAGTGTCTCTGTGGAGGGTTCTCCAAGCCTCTTCATGAAGCTCCTGCTCCTAATCACCATGACTGCAATACCCAGTCTGGTGAAGCTGGCAAGATCTCACAGTAGGTTAACCAAAACAAAACTGAGCACAGAAAGCAGGGCTCTTGTGCAATTTTCATGCTGTGTCTTTTAAAATATCATGCGGTGAGGCTTTTCAAAAATGCAGCACAAAGCACCAATTCTTGATTTTAAATCAAGAATTAAGAACCTTTGTGATGCCACTCTTGAGCTAATTCTTAGTCTATCTGTTCCTGCTAGACTTGACCCCAATTAATATGCGGTTTGGAAGTACCATACATTTAACTATCTGGTTTTATTCTTATTTCCAAGATTAGTTTTTCATTTATGTTATAGTTTGTACCTTGATAGCATATACTTATGACGGCATGCTTATGATCACATAAACATTTAAATTTCCTGCATTAGGGAGTCAGAAGCAAACACGATGCAATAGCTTCATAAATGCAGGGGTATTAGCTGAATCATCTAGGAGAGGCAGACAAAGGCCATTTATGATGGCCAGTCCAGCATGGAAGCAGGAAGCAGAAGCCAGACTGCCAGGGTCCCATTCTTTCTAGTGACATGAACTTAGATGTGGTATTTAAGCTCTCAGTACCTGTATTTCCTCATAAGCAAAAGAGTTGTTGTGACAGTTAAATGAATTAATATATGTAAAGCATTAAAGGTATTAGGGTAACACGGGTGATTCAAAATATTCCACTTTCAGCCATTTATTTTACCTATAATCTCCTTTTTTCCATTTGCCATAGAAACAGGTACTGTTGCTGATGCCAGATGCTTGAGGACTTTGAGAGCCCACTAGACCCTCCATCTTGAGAGCTGTGGGACCAAGATACTCCTGACTCAGCAGCTCACATATGCTGTAAGATATGTGTGCAGAACCATTTAACTTCAAAGTCACATTGAATCAAATCACGAAGGCAGGAACATTACAATTCCAATCAATTCCATTTGTGATGCGAAAGAGATTTTAGGAGGCACACTAACTAGGCAGGATGGCATTTTTCATCCTCATCCCCAATAAACATGGGAGCTACATATGAGACCCTGCCAATAATGTGTTTATGACAAGAGCCACACCAGTGGTGACCATTCATGGCTATGTTATCCTCTATATTAGGAAGCATGAGATGAAAAACCTGCAACGTGGACAACAAACCTTGAACAGTTTGATTCCAGAGCCCAGATATATCTAAAAGCATTGGCAGTATCCATGGGTCGATTTTAAATTATATCCAGCCGCAGCACTGAAAAAAAATGAGCTATCAAGCCATAAAAAGACATGAAGGAAACTTCAATGCATACTTACTAAATGAAAGAACTCACTGTGAAAAGGCTACATACTGTATAATTCCAATTATATGAGATCCTAGAAAAGGCAAAACTATGGAGAAAGTAAAAACATCGGTGGTTGCCAACAGTTGCTGGAGGGCGTTGAGGGTGTCGAATAGACTGAGCATAGAGAATTTTTAGGGCAGTGAAAATACATCGTATGATATAATGATAGATATGTGTCATTATATATATATTTGTCCAAATCCACAGAACGTACAACAGCAAGAGTAAATCCTACCTAATGTAAACTATGGACTTCGAGTGATGATGATGATTCACTATAGGCTCATCAATTGAAATGAAAGTACCACTCTAGTTCAGGATGTTGATAATGGGAAAAACCATGCATGTGTAGAGGCAGGGAGTATATATGGTAATCTCTACCTTCCTCTCAATTTTGCTATGAACCTAAAATGGCTGGTTAAAAAGTTTTGATTTAAAGTTTTTTTTACCTAAGCAAAAACAAAAAAAAAAACCAATAAAAAAAACATATCTAACCATACCACACATGTAACTTCCCTACAATGCCTGTCACCATCCCAGTGCAGAACTGACTACTGCTAAGTCTGAGACTTGAAGGTACCTGAAGGTTCATGAAGGTTCATGAAGGTTCATGATCGCTAAGATAAGGTTGCATTCATGCTACAAACTCCTTGAGGACAGCTGCCACATCCAAATCATTTTTATTACCTCCATGCCACTTAATAGCATTTTCTTTGCATGTACTATTTACAGTGTTAAGAGAATGAACAAACAAATCTTTTCCCCACTAGGCAAACTCAGAAAATGGACCCAATGAACATCACTATGATGGAATTCTTGAGAATTAAGTGTTCTTCACAAAATTGTATAGGAAATTCATTATTTGTGGAAGGTATTTAGAGATTCAAAACAATAGGAAAGTCCAAGTAAATTGACAGGTGAAGAAATGTCCAAGGTATGAAGAAGAGGCATTAAGGTTAGCAGATTCTCCTTCTGATAAATAGTTCCCAACTTACAATGGTTCAGCTTATGGGTTGTTGTTTGGTTGTTTGTTTGACTTTATAATGGTGTGAAAGTGAAACACATTCAGTAGAAACCATACTTTGAATTTTGAATTGTGATCTTTTCCCAGGCTAGTGATATATGGTAAAATACTCTCTCATGATGCTGGGCAGCAGCAGTGAGCACAGCTCCCAGTCTGCCATGAGATCCTGAGAGTAAATAACTGGTACTTTACAGTGTACTGTGTTGCCAGTGGTTTTCAGATATTGTGTTTTGTGTTTTCACATCTCATCACGTCTATAACATGCCCATTTGTGTCTCCTGCTTCTGATGAGGGGAGGAGGGCAACAACTCTTGAGATGACACTCAAGATAACTGCCTAACTGTACATAATGTAGGTGTTCTGAGCATGTTTAAGGCAGGCTAGGCTAACCCACAGTACTTGGTAAGGTTAGGTATACTAAATGTATTTCGACTTCCGATTTTTCAACTTAAGGTGTGTTTAGTTTACTAGGACACAACCCCATCATGAGAACTATCAATAAAAGAGCAACCATAGCACTGCCTTAGCAAATTTAGTTCACTCCTTCAAAAGGCATCAAGAAAAGGTGAAAAAGCTGTTCAACAGACTAAACTCATAATCTCAATTGGAACAAGTTATTAATAAAGCCACCATTACTAATCCAATATTGGAATGAGCCAGGTCAACCACAAAGAGAAAAACAAAATGTCCCTCAGCTGGACACTGTACCCATCGCCTCATGGAGCTGCTACAGGGCTTGGTGATACCGTCTCTGAGGAATGCCCTCCCAACACTAGTTCTTTCTCACACTTTCCATAAATGTCACATCCCTGGAGAAGCCTTCCCTGACCTCTCCATCCCGAACTCCCCTGTTATTTACTATCAGTTTTCCACATGGCACACCTATCACACTATGTCAGCATTGTGGCTTATTGTCTATCATGTCTACTTTAAGATAAGCTACACCAGGGTTATGCCAGGTCTGCTTTGCTCATTACCATCTATCCCATGCCTGGCACGTATAAGCATCTGGCCTGGTCACAGATACCTGTCTTTTCCCCACTCTGAGTGTCCCCCAGGCTGAGGCTGAGTCACACTCATCCTGGTTTTTTCCTGCTGGTTTGCATAGAGCTTGATATGCAGGAGAGAATGAATAAACGTTTACTGTAGAAACACACATATGCACAGAAAGTAATCTCAGAACTACATACCAAAAGAATGTTAGATGTCCTACAAGGCCATTTATGACAATCATACTTGAAGGGGAGCCTATTTGTATATAAATACGTAGGTACATTTATTTTACTACTACAGAAAAGTGTTTTGTTTCGTTTTGGTTAACC
>NW_011888861.1:2658920-2694778 GCF_000151845.1 Pteropus vampyrus | reverse complement strand
GGGTTCATATTCAGTTTTGGAAAGCAAACTAGTAGAGCATAAATTTCCAAAAGGCTCATCGAGGTTTCACACGGTACGAAAATAGTGATTACTCCTTTTCCCAGGGATCTCAACCCTTCTGTATCCAGAAGAAAGGCTATGGGCACCAGAAATAGATGTTCAACAGCCCCAAGGGGTCAGCCATGTCTCCATTCCTAATGCATTCATTTTGTGGGTGCTTAACTCACTCCAATTTGATCTGCTTTGTTATCTAGTTTTCCAGCACATAGCAGATAGAACAGCCAAGAGGCAAGCCTGTGAAGGGAGGCAACAGCAGGACAGGGTCTCCTGACAGCCCAACAACTGTGACAAGAGACAGGAAGCTGAGAACAACACAAACTCCTCCTTTCACTACACAGAAAATAAAGAATGCTCATGATCCTGTCCAGCAGCCTCTGGCCTCTCAGAGCTTAAGACAGAGCAGGGAGGAAAGGCATAATGGTTAAAGACTGGTGTTTGAAGGAATAAGTTCCAGTTATCTGGGAAATTAACATATTAAAATATGTATGGGTAAGGAAACATGAGCCTCAGGTAGAGCTGAAAAAATTTTTTGTTGAAATGGGAATTATTTTAGATAAAGATTCTAGCCAATTTTCAATTGCTCAGAATTGAGTTTCTATGGTTTTTGTTTTAGTATTTTGGTTAAAAAAGTGTAATTAGATGTAGTTATCATTTCAGTCTCAGTCTCTTTTACATGTTTAAGGCCAAGAGAACAGAGAACAACAGAAGAAAACATACTCCAACAAGGTACAAAATAAAATCGATCTAATACACCCAAATTAGCAGGGTGCACACCTATCACAAAACATGTCTTAAAAAAAAAGATATAAACAGATATGTCAGTGTCTCTGGCATCTTCATCTTCATCCCTCCCCACTTATCAAAAAAAGCGGGGGAGGGGGGAAAAGGAGAGGAGCAGAAGGAAGAAAGGAGGAAAGAATACTTTCTGTTCTATAATCATTGGGAAGAACAATCATTTTCATTAGTGTTTTATGCACACAATCTTTCTCTGCTTGTGGACATTCACAAAAAGATAGTTTTGGTCTAGGCCCTTTGTGTTACTCTCCTACTTTTGTGAAATATAATTCCAAGGGCAATGAATATCTTTTAAAAGTTGACATCTTATTCTTCCCATCAATTTACAAAACTACTTCTTCACCCTACTCTCATTCACACACACACACACACACACACACACACACACACACCCCTCTGTTTGGCTTCAATTCTAAATTGAAATGAACTAAAAATAAGTTTGCCCTTAAAGGTTCACATACTCTGTCAAGATAAATAGACATTTCTTAAGGTACAAGAAAATTCCACTGCAATCCTGAGATCTAGGTAGATGGAACCAACGTAAACAATAGAAAATACATTAATGGTGTCTTTCCTAGAGTATTCAGAGAAAGATTATTACTGTAAGATACACTAAAGGGGGGAGTGGGTTCTATAACCAAACGTTTTAAATGTCCACGAAGCATGAGAGGATATCAAGGGCTCTGAGAAGTCTTGCAGCAAAAAATTAAAAATAAAAATAAAAAATAAAAAGATTTAACTTAATTTTACTGCAGAATCATTTTTCCCTATATGACAACCATTAACATCAGAGTTCAAGGGAACACATTTTAAGGAAAGCTAAACAAATCTCAAGTATCAATAAACAGCTAATACAGAAAAATACATACTCTCTACTTTACAAAGAAGGAAAAACATACTCATATTCAGAGACCTATTTTCAAAATTGTCACAGGACCATAACAACAACACCAGTAACCACTTAGAACGATCTTTCCAGAAAATTTTCCAAATCTGAAAATAAATACAACCAGCTGGAGTTTTATTAAAGCTCTGGTCATTTCCACAGGGATATTTTACAACTAGACATTGGGAGTACCCCTTAATTGACTCACCTCGGTAGGAAGTACAATGCAACAGCACAATAACTGATGAGAAACGGGAAGGTGGTGGCGGAGAATGCCCCTGGAAAGCCAAGTGCAGCAAGAAGAAAAACTCAGTGTCTTCTTGTGCTCTAGAGACTAGCCTGGTTCTAGTTAAAGCATATGGGTTTCTAGAGGGAGGGAGGGAGACAAGGGAGGGAGGGAGGGAGGGAGGGAGGTCAGCCCTAAAAGGGGTGTGGTGAACACAGGGAAGGGCTCATCCACAAGACCCTCCAAGAACAGGGCTTTGATTCCAGACCTAAGAGAATCAAGCGTAACAATCTCTGGAGAAATCAAAGCCAGTTTATTCTCTAGTTGGTCTCCAGAAATGGGGACATCTAGTATTCCCGCTAATGAAAGCGAACCACCTGGAAATTCCCAGCTCAGACTCAGATTTAGCCAAAAAGGAATCAATCTTGAAGCTTTAAATAACAAGTTAACTTGCTGAATTTGGAGTCTATATTGTTTTCCCAATAACAGAAAAGAAACAAACTTGGAGAATGGAAAAATAAACTGTGATGAACCATACAATGCAATGCTTTACAGCCATGCAAGAACATAAACTACACTTCACATCAATGTGGATGAATCCCAAAAACATAATGTTGAGAGAAGCAAGTCTCCAAATAATACATTTGGTATGATTCCATTTACATAAAGTTTCCCCTAAAAGGGCTAAACTAAATAACATACTGTTTAGGAATCTATAGTTAAATGTAAAATTGTTTAAAAAAAAAAAAGGTGGAGGAATAATCAACACAAAAATCAGAAAAGTGAGGCTATTGCAAGGGCAGTCAGTACTCCTTGCATTCATTCTTTTTTTCTAAAGTATAAGTAATCTGATTCCTCAGCTGGATGGAGGGTACGTGGGTATTCATTTTCATTATTAGCCTTTAATTGCACATAATAAATTCTATATACTTTTGGATATCTACTTCACAATTTTAAAAAATAACCAGTGATTCTCTTCAAGTCTTTAATAAAACAAATTTAAAAAACAGAGTGGATGAGTCAGGAGACTTCAATTAAGAGAGACTCATCAACTACAGTAAGGTCAAGAATGTCCCTGGAATTCAATAAGTCTTTGCCATTAGAGCAGGAAATCTCATTACATCTTCCCTGTTCCAGAGACCTGGAGGCTGCTGGACATCAGTCCCTCTTTATTTCTTTATTATTTTGGTGGCTGGCAGTCTACATTTTTTCATATTTGTGCGATATATGGTGAACAGGGGTGACTCCTTTCACAATTACTACATTAAGGAACGCAAATTTTCAAATAACCCACTTAGACAATAAGGAACGACAAAAAGGCAGCCAACCAAAATCTTCCACAAATTACACTTGAAGATTCATATAAAAGCTCTTTAACCCTTTCCCAACTTTTCCAATGCTCCAGTCACCTTTTACCAATGTCTCATTTGGGAATATGCTAGCAGTCCTCATTTTTGATCTTGGTTGTCAGTGAAGGCAAAACTCTCAAAAATCTTTCCCCAAGATTCATCTAGCTTAGAAGGCTCAGGAAGATAATAACCAGTATTTTACACAGTTAAGTTCTTCTAGGTCAGCCATGTCTCAATCCTGCAGTATCTTTTGCATCTACCTCAGTATCTAACAGATGAAGATGCTCAAAAATTGTTTACTTTAAAATATAATTCTAGAACTTTAAAATTTTTATTTAACACTTTTGAAAAAATCTCAAGATCACTGAATAAATGTTTGTTAAAACTGAAAGCATCATGAGCAGAGATTATATTTCTAATTACATAATATTTGAGATACCATTTATTAACATGTTTAGAAAATGCACACACACAGGTTCCAACAGGGTCCATACCTGATTTGTAATGTTTTCCTGCCACTAATTACAATACTTGTTAGAGCTGCTTACAATAGACATTTTTTGGATTTTCTGCACAACTTATAGTCTTACACTTGCAATAAGTTATGCTATTAGCTCAAATGATGCTCTCAAATATGTTAAAGGTCTGTATTACTGTGCTTTGTTCTCCTAGTCTCTGGATTAATCAATAAAAGTGCAGTACTTTTAAAAATAAACTCTGCAGATTTTTAGTCACTCAAGTAATAGGATTTGGCAGGTAAAATGAAAAGTCTATAAGCAATAAAAATATTTCTACTGAGGACAGACCCTCTTATATAAAGCTTGCATTTATGTTGAACTAAATATTCTTTCTTTCTTCGCCCAAAGGAAAAATATCTGTCTCCCTTACAAACACCACAGAACAAGGGCAAAGAGTTATAGGAAAGAGAGCACTATGTTCTAAGAAGGGGTGGATAAGAAAGGGCAAAACAGAAAAAAAAAAAAAGAATTTAAAAGAAAGCTGTTAAGCAGCAACATCTCCCATGTGTAGACAGAAATATACTTATGATAATTATTATTATATTTGATGCACTGTTTCCTCTTATTGCTGGTTGTAAATGGGTACGAAACGAACACTTAGCTGGTTCAGAAGTGATCGCAACAAATTCCTAGAAAACCTGGGTTAACTGAATTCCCCTACACCTTATGATGTACATCTAAGAAGACAGTAGATAGACATACTCTTAAGAAAATTTATCTTCTAAAACTCGGTATTAGAATCAAATTAAATTCACTCTTCCCTTCAAACATGCTTTCCAAAGGGAAAAAAAATCAATGAATGCTTCAATTCTATCCATCAGATATGTGGGAGAAGAATAATAAGGTAAGGAGACTGGCAAGTACAAAAACACTGAGGCAAGTGCATGCTTGGGGACAGAGATGTTAAGTAGTCTTACTCAGGACATATTCTGAAGCTAGAGCTGAAGGATTTGCTGATGAATTGATGTGAGGTGGGCAGGTAAGAAAAATCAGTGAGAAAACAATGTTTTACATCTAAGCAAGAGGAAGAATGTGGTTGCCTTTTACTAAAATGGGAAAACTGTGGGAAGAACTAGTTTGGTGGGGGGAAATCAGGAGTTTGGTTTTAAACATGCTAACTTTGAGATGCCAATTAGAATTTAAGTAGAAAAGGTAAGAATAAAGATGATGTTTAAAGCTATATACTGAATAAGATTATATTGTTTTGTGTAGAGCAGGACTATCTACTAGACAGCATAAAGTAAATAAACATGGTTCCGCCATCACTTTAAAGAGACATTCCAGAGGGAGTTTCAGGGAGCAAAAGATTTCCTATGCACTTTACTTAGGAGAACATAAACACATTTCTGTGGGCAGGGGCAGATAATCAATAGTGTCTGTGTATGTGTACAATGCATTTAAACAAAGTTTATTACCTCAATGCTTAATTAAGAAATGTTTGATTAACTGAAGTCATTCACTAAGAATAGGGTGGCCACCAGAATAATGACAAAGGCAAACAGTGTTATCTCTTAGAGAGGCTAAGAGACACTTACTAAAGACACTTAGTTGCCAATTTGCTCTGGAAATTACTAATGAAGAAGATACTTGGCTAGGAGAGAAGCAAATGAGAAGGCAAATCCATTCAGTACTGCAAATAGCAATATTTATTAAGGATGTCAGTTATTTCTAGCCTGCCCTTAACCTAACTCTTAAGAAAAGCTGATGTGTTCATAGCACCAGAGGAGGCAGCCATACTTATAATATCCTTGTGTAAACTGCGCATATTATAATAAAGATGTCAAAATCAAACATGTAATTAAAGTGATCATGTCCAAGTTCCTATTAATTCTGAAAAGAAATACATTGTTTATTTTTTGTTAAAATATAAGGCTGCCAAGAAATTCACTTCTTGTAAAGTTCCAGGAGTTCCTAAATTTATCTCCTGGTATACAGTAGTCTCCCATTATCTGCAGAGAATACGTTCCAAGATCTCCAGGAGATGGCTAAAACCACAGAGAACCAAACCCTATACATACTATGTGTTTTCCTGTACATATTTATCTATGATAAAGTTTAATTTATAAATTAGGTATAGTAAGAGATTAACGGTAATAACAAATAAGGAGAACAATTATAACAATATATTGTAATAAAACT
This sequence comes from Pteropus vampyrus, assembly GCF_000151845.1. Taxonomy (NCBI): domain Eukaryota; kingdom Metazoa; phylum Chordata; class Mammalia; order Chiroptera; family Pteropodidae; genus Pteropus; species Pteropus vampyrus. The sequence continues at coordinate 2,688,805 of NW_011888861.1, read as the reverse complement.
TATGTGAATGTGGTCTCTAGCTTTCTAAGTATCTGAATTTTTTCTTTAATATTTTTGGACTGCTGTTGACCACAAGTAACTGAAACCCATAGAAATCAAAAGAGAGAGTAAGGGGAGACAACTAAATTTCTTAGAACCCATTTGTCTGCATCTTGCCTGAAGGGCATTCTCCAATTACACATTGACTGGAAAAGCATAGGACTAATAAATAAGAAGAAAACTGAAACTTTCTTTGGTGTAAAAATTACTTATAATTTTAGTATGTAATAATTGGAAAATGCTTACGTAAACTAAGATATATTCAGATGAAGAACACCTTCTAGTCAGACCTGAAAGTGGTGCCTTAAGATGTAATCAGAATCCAGCAATTCCACATCTGGGTTGTATATCCAAAAGAATGAAAGCAAGGATTCAAACAGATATTTATACGACTATGTGTAGAGCAGCATTACGGACAATAGCCAAAGCATGGAAGCAACCTAAATGTCCACTGATGAATGAATGGATCAACAAAATGAGGTGTTTAGACACAATATAATATTATTCAGCCTTAAAGAGGAAATTCTGACACATGCTACAACATGGATAAACCCTGAAGACATTAATGCTAAGTGAAATAAACCAGACACAAAAAAACAAATGCTGTATGATTCCACTTAAATGAAGTACTTAGAATACTCAGATTCATACAGACAGAAAGTAGAGTAGAGGTTACCAGGACCTAGGAGAGGGAGTAATGGAGAGTTATTGTTTAATGGATAAAGAGCTTCTGTTTGGGATGATGAAAAAATTGTGAAAATGATAACAGTTGCACAACATTTTGAATGTACTTAATACCACTAAATTATACACATAAAACTAGTTAAAATGATAAATTTTATGCTATGTATATTTTACCACAATAAACAATCTTATAAGAGAACAGACAATTCCCAACTTTTGTAATTTCTGGGTACTGAGACAGATAAAGGAGTAAGATTTCTCCTAGAGAGAACAGGATGATGAGGATACAGGAGAGGCTGGCCCAGGCAAGATGACTCTTGGCATAAACAAGGAGTATGAGGATTCTCAATCTCAAACACCCCAGAGACAGACACTGGCAAGCAGTTTTAACTCTAATAATCATCAGCCAGGTGAAGCATAAAAGATAAGCTTTAAAGAGAAAGGCAGTTTAAAATAATCTTATCAGGTATAATGTACAAAGTACAGGCTGTGAGAAAATGCAATATATGAAAGCTGTAAATCTCTGGAGAAGTTCAGGTTTTTATTTCCCAGGCTGGTTTAAGCATGGGAAATAAACCAAGGTCAGTGAGCTAATAAGCTGGGCCGGCTCTTCCCATCCTTGTCAGACTTTGCACAGTATGGTTTGATGACCCAAAATGAACAACACTCGTGTATGTATATGCTTCTTTACAGCTCGGTTATTTTGTGTAAACATATTCTTGGAGCTTCTTATCCTCTAAAATGTATGAAGTTCCAATCCCAATACCAATCCAAACCAATCCCAGATAAAGTTCAAAGAAATATTTTCAAAGTAGTCAGAATAAAAAACAGGAGAGAATCAGGACAATCCCAGGAGGCCTAGGGTAATGGTAACAGTACGTTCAAGCAGCTAAAAATGTGGGGATTCAGTCAAATGAACCAACTAGAACCTGACACTACCAGCTTTCTCAATACATCAGAGGCCACAACCAAAGGACACTTTGAGAAACGGAAGCCACAATTAGTTCTACTTCACTGACCAAAGTGGTTCTTAGGAAGAAATGAAAAAGAAAATTCAGAGTTCATTTTATCCTGCTATGTATATTACACTACACCTAGACTACAAAGCAGTAAAAGGCCTTTCTATAAATACCTTCTCTTTGCTGCTCTGCATCTGCTGTCCAAGACATCTTAATATGAAAACAGTACAAAGTAAGAAATTGTATCTCTCTGGTCTAACTAAAGCCACTTGTGTTGAAGGCTACAGATTATGCCACCCAAAATATGTCTCTTTGGCAAAGGATTATTTTGAAAAACAGCAGATGCAGGAGAAGCTTGGAAAACAGAGAAGTTACTTTTTTTATGGGATATTTACATTTATACAGGAAATAACCATTTGTAAGATTATCCCCCTCACCATACCAGGAAGAAAAAGATTACTCTCAATCATAAGAAACTTTTCATGGAGATGGCAGGAACTTAAATCTGCATAAGAAACCTTACCTTTGTTTATACTCTGCTGTTCCTGGTAACCTCCCATTACTGTCCTCCCCCATCCCCCAAGCCTTTCTTTTGTCTTTAGCTAAAATGGTATTAAGGTGGTAGCTTAGGCCACCTCAGGGAGTTTCCCATATTTTTCTCTCAGCCAAGAACTCAAAAGGATAGAGGGAAAATTATTTTCCTCCCCTACAGTGTTAAATCTCATAAGATAACCATCCAAAAAGTTACAATGTTAAAAAGATATTAGCAAAAAATCATAATAGTGGTGACAACGAGTCCTAAACTTCAACTTCAGAATAATTTGGGTCACACTCATATTTTATAGGTGAACTTAGAAAGACCATTATACAATGGAAATGTTGAGGAAGAATTTAATGTAAGATCACAGACACTATAAATAACATAAAAGTTAAACACAAGATTACAAACAATTTGATCATGTAAGCATTCCAGTACAAGCTTATGTCACAAGCAATAACTCAAAAGAAAATAATTTCTCTAACCAAGCAGCTCTTCAAGAAAAAGGTACAAGGCTCTCAGAATTAATTTAACTATTAACTGCTTTGTAAAGATTAAAGTATATTTTATGTTAAAAACTATATTCTAGAATCCTGGTTTTACCTTTTGACCTACTTCTCTAGCAGGAATAAAGCACGACATGAGTGAGCCCTAGCCAACCTTCATGATAGCACGAATCCCGAAAACCACAGATAACAGTCAAGGGCCCACAGATGAAGGATGGCTGACAAGTAAACTGTTACACGAGACTTACTAAACTTTCAAGTCAAAGAAAAGGAATTAAAAATTGGTTTACAGCCTACTGCAACACTTAAAAAGATGATACCTTTTGTGAAGGGTATCCTTTTGTACTTTGAAGGATAAAATGAATGAACATGTGCCCGAAGCCTGGCCAGGTGCTATGAGAACTAGAAAACAGAGCAAAATTACCCCTCTCTTGGAAAAAGTCACAATTTATTTTGAAACTTTCACCAACATACATCAAACTATTATGGAGTATTTACTTAGGAAGTAGAGGAATTAAGCGTCAGCTTATCTGAAACTATGAAGTACCATAAGAACTTATAAGGGAGAACTCAAAAAGTCGTACTTCCTTAGCTTCTTAATAGAAGCATGAACAATGAAATAACAAATTCCTCAGGTGAGAGATCATTTTTTTATACAACAGATTCATGGATTTCCATAGAGACCATAACTACTTTAACTTCCTGGAGACCTGTAATTGGAAAAGAACTTATGGCGTTATCATGAAAACACTGTTCAAAAACTATCTTGCTTTTCCTAAAGTTGTCTGACTTCAGAGTTCATACAAAGGCTAAAAGCATTACTGCCAAATTGGCTGAGTGGGATGGGAAGGTAGACAAAAAGAATGTGGATCTGCCAAACTTCGCCATGACCTTCTCTAAAGCAAAAGGACCAGAAGTTATATAAATTTCCATAACAGACCACAGCACTGGGAATAAGAAAGGGGCGGTAGTGATCTCACTGTTCAGAACACACCAGCTTTTGTGAGTGTTGGCACACTTGATTACTGTGACAATCCAAGGCATTTATTTACAGGGCAAATTAATCCCATCTACTTGCTAGGGTTTAATCCAAGGGGCTAAAATTTGACAGAATCAGACCTAAAAACTAGTTCTCTGGATTCTAAATCCTGTGTATTCTCAACTAGCCAACATCTAACTTTACTTAAAATTAAGAGAGGGCCTTCCTAAAATACCAATGAAACACGTATTTGCATACTATACTTGCTATTCTTTCACAGGAAAACACAGCATTCTTGAAACTTTGTGTTAAGCACACATTATTCCTAAAATTGTGGAGGGCCAAACTGTGGAGAGCCTTTACATGATAAAGTGAAAATTCAGTGCCGAGTTTTGTTTTGTATGTGGTTTTTTTTTTTTTTGGTGGTGATGGTGGTGGCTGATTGGTTTATTCCAAGGTCAAGAGAGTTCAATTATTGTTTTGGCCTTGACTTACTTTGTTGCCTCAGACAGATTTTGTACTCTTCTTTCAGATTCTAAGGAGGGTTTCCTCTTCCAAAGGGATTTCAAATATAATTTGTAATCATAAAATAGGATCCCTTGGGGTCTTAAAAGAAGTGATGTGGCATAAAAGAATTTGATATTCTAACTAATTGAGCTAATGTAGCGGGGAGGCAAGAGAATTAAAATGTTAAATCAAGCTATATTCAGAGACTGTAATATGCCGATCAGCCCTACAGCCAGGCTAGGAGGACACCTGCAGAACAAAGGAAGATTTCTGCTGGATTGCTAGCAACCCACTTCCCACACCTGTCAAGAGGAAACAGGAAAAACAGAGTCTTTAAGTGGCTGCCCCTACACACACAAAAAAATAAATAAATAAATATTCATTCATTCCCTATGCTAAAACTATAGGGAACCTATGGAATAAAAACTGGGAACTGCCCACAGGCCTTTCACCCTACATATTCTTACCTTTTCACACTACACACTCCTCCTCCCCGTCCCCTTCCTCACTGTATGCCCATATCAAAGGAAATAGGTAAACAAAATCTTTAAACTATAACTCACAGGAACTAAAAGAATGTTATATAAACTGAACCCCCCTAACACTCAGGGTCCCTCTCACTGCCTTTACTGTTAGTGTCTTTACTCTGTCTCCCTCATTGTCCTAGTCTCTATTGCCTCTGTCTCTCTGAGTTCCTCTTAGACTCTCTCATTCTGCCTCTGAGAGGAGACCACACTCTGTCTATGGAGTGTTACCCCTTCTCCAAAAACTTTCCTTTTGACTCTAACTTTGGCATGTGTGTGTTGAATTCTTTCTATACTCTCTGCCGAAGAACCCTCTTCTCTCTGTGTAGAGCTTGGTCTCCCAGCACTCTGGGGAATTTGCCCTGTCTTGCATCAGAGCTATTGAGAATCTGCTAAAAACTTACCATTTGTTTAGCACCAAGAATGAAATAAGAACCCCAAGTGACAAATATGCCCTTCTGAGAGCTCACATCTTGGGATGACAAATAAAAACAAGGACACAAAGCGATGAATTCTTGATGCTTTGTTTTTATAATGGCAAAAGACAACGGAAACTATGTGGTTACTACAACAGAAATACTAAAACCTCAAAAAAATTTTAAATGATAATTATTGTTAACATTATAGCAACTTACTGTTGTAGATTTTTTTTCTATATTTCTCTTTGAGAACCACAATGGTTCTCAAAATGTGGTCTCCAGGCTAATAGCATCAATATCTGCAAACTTTTTAGAAAAGCAAATTCTCAGGCCCCAACCCATACCTACTGAATAAGAAACTTTTTGGGTGAGAGCCAGCAATCTATATTTCAACATGCTTTCCAGATGATTCCAGAAGACATGTGCCAAAGTTTGAGAATCACTGACATGAGCTATAAACAAACACACAGAGACACATCTCCCTCTCCCCAAATGGGATCATGTTAAATATATTGTTTAAAATTTAAAATCCACACTTGGCACCAAGCTTGCATTTTGGAAATTACCTAAATACTACATAAATACTCTATTATATGCCTGAATATCTTCTGCATGGCTGAAGAATATCACAAAATGGTTCATATAACAAATGCAATTAAACACTAGAGTCAGCAAGACTAAAGCACTGATGGCTGAATAAACAAGTCATTTAGCAACGTGAAGACCTAATGAAATTCATTTAAATCTCTGAGTAGTTACATAAGGTTTTTAGGTCTTTTTTAAAAAAATAAGAAACATCTGTATTAGCTTCTCTATCTTGTCCATGAATCTATTTTGGGGTTACTTAGAAACTTGCTTTTGCTTTCAAACATTCCAGCACCAGCAAACAGTTCCCTGACCCACCAATCTGCACACACCAAAACTGTCACCCAAACAACTCTAGCTTGTGTCGCTTCCACCCCACATTAGCAGACCACTACTGCACAAACTCCAGAAAAGTCATGCAAGCTCTGAAAGCTTGTATACAGACCAGGGATCTTGACTCAGATAAGGGAGTAAGGGTCAAAGCAAGGAGGAATCTGCAAGAATGGAAAAGGAAGAAAACTGGAGTAAGTAGCACCAATAACTGATGGAGTTTTGCCTAATTTTGCCAAATTTCTCAAGTTCTGGAATAAATACCTTTCAAAAAATTTTTGCCAGCCCCAGGGAAACCCCAGAGGAAAAAAGTCAAGCTTTTTATTCACTCCAGGTTATCTAAAAAGCTTAATTGGAAAAAAAAATTAATTCATGGCAAGAATATCGAGATATATCATTGTTACTTTATAAAACAGATAAGCTTTGTGACCTTGGGCACATTGTTGAACTTTCTGGGCCTCAGTTTCCTCTTCTATATGAGTGACATGACGGAGAAAATGAACTTAAGAGTCATCAAGTGATGGCAACATCCAGAAAATGCAAGTATAACAAGACTTTATAGCATCTGTAAAGGATTTATGGGATAGCAATATCACCTCACAACAGCTAAGAAAAGAGTTCATTCCAACTGCATTCTTCTTTGTGAGAAACTTTACAAGTGGAGCTAGACATGGTATAGCAGACACAGGATGAAAGGCATCGTGGAGAAAGTTACCCTATAGGCTGAAGCCAGAATGCCCAGGCCAGAATGCCAGTTTCACTACTTACCAACTGGGACTTGGGCAAATCATTTAATTTCACTGAATCTCAGTTTCCTCATTTAGAAATTAGGATTAACAGAGTTTTATGAGGATTAAATGATTATGTAAAGGACATAACAATTTCATATCTATATGTTTTAGCTATTATCAATAATATTTGTAATATTGAATGTTCTTCCCAAGAGGTAGAGAGTAAGAGGTGGCTGTAGTCCAGAAACATCATTAAAATATAACATATGTGCCAGAAAACATAAAATATGTATCTAGATGACCTAGGGCCACCAAAAAGGCAACAATGGATTGAGTCAGTTAAGTGGGCATTCTAGTCTAAATCCTAGTAATACAGAGAGGAGGCAAGAGAATTAAAATGTTAAATCAAGCTAAAAAGACTGCAATATGCTGATCAGCTCTACAGCCAGGCCAGGAGGACACCTGCAGAACAAAGGAAGATTTCTGCTGGATTGGAACAACCCATTTCCCACACCTGTCAAGAGGAAACAGAAAGAACAGAGTCTTTAAGTGGCTGCCCCTACACTAAAAATAAATAAATAAATAAATAATCATTCCCTATGCTAAAACTATAGAGACCTATGGAATAAAAACTGGGAACTGCCCACAGGCCTTTCACCCTATACATTCTTACCTTTTCACACTACAAACTCTTCCCCTTCCCCTTCCTCACTGTATGCCCATATCAAAGGAAATAGGTAAACAAAGTCTTTAAACTGTAACTCACAGGAACTAAAGAATGGTAGATATATAAACTAAATTCTCCTAACACTCAGGGTCCCTCTCAGTGCCTTCACTCTCAGTGTCTTTACTCTCTCACTGTTTTCATCTCTCTTAGGCTCTCCCACTCTCTGCCTCTGAGAGACCACACTCTGTGAAGTGTTGCCCCTTTCCTAACAAACTTTCCTTTTGACCATAACTTGGGCGTGTGTTAGAATTCTTTCTACACTCTCCACCACAGGACCCTCCTCTTCTCTCGGTGCAGGGCTTGGCTTCCCCCGCCACTAGGGGGAATTTGCTATCCTGCATCACTAGCAGAGACTACCTACCACAAAGCTTACTATAACAGTATCTTTCAGGGGACAACTTTCAACCCACAACTAGAGATCAAAGGCAAAGTAGCTCAGAGGAAAGATTAAAGGCTATAGGTCAGAATAGGATCTGTGTTCAAATCTCAGCACCTCTACTTCTGAGTTATGTAGCTTCCAACAAATTATTTAAACTGAGGTTAACAGCCCTCATCTCATAAAATGATATACTTTCACCTACCTACTAGATTGTTATAAACCTAGCACAGGAACAGCCAAACATAACAAGTGATCAATGTTAGTAATAATGGTTAACTCTTACAAGATAGGTAACACCTGAAATAAAAGCTCCATTTAAAGTATGATAACCACTTAAGGAAGACAAATAGCTGATCAGATCTTACAACCTTTTTCTAATGCTGATGAGGAAAGGAGTGTATGGAGATCACTAGGCAACAGGAGGGTGAAAACGGCTCACTTAGGAAGAGGTGGGTGACCCAAAGGATGGAGAAAAGTACTGACCGAACCCAGGCCAGATCACAGAATTTACAGCTTTGCTCAGAGGCTACATTCCTTGAAAACAAAACTGCACTGAAATATTTTTTGTCTTTGGGTTACAAAAATAGCTTTGTTTCTATGTCTTAAAGTTGTGTTTTATTTTGCTTTAATTGCAGGCTTTGTTCCTTTAATAAGTAACTATTTCACTTGTATTGATAATAGCAATTTACTAATATCGGAAACCATATGCTGGGACCAAAATTAATGAAGTCATCAAGTCCCATAATAAGTAACTAAGAAATGTAATACAGAATATACCTTTTCTCATGAATGTTTTCCCCATTCATAATTTAGCTGCCCTTCTTACCATGAAGTAATGTAATATGGTTAAGAGTTTCATTCATGAAAAGCCATTTCATTTGATTCCACAGTAAAATCTTATCTTTTATGGCTGTCTTGTACACAATTCAAGAGAGGAGGGCTCCCAACAACAACCTCCTGCAGCAATCCCTGGTAACGTGAGCACAGTATAAGGGCGAAACTAATGAAGACTGGCCTCAGGGAGACCTGCTTTAAAAGAATAACAGAAAGGTGAAAGAAAAAATAGAACTCTAATAATCAGACTCTTGGTCTGAAAATAAAATCATGTTTATTTTACATTTTATGTGAAAAAGATGAAGAGTTCCGGTTTTGACTAAGAGCAAATACTTCCTAGAATTAGTCAGAGGAAAAAAAATAAAAATTTTATACTTTTGTTCTTAAGACAGTAATTCGATCAGGTTTTCCAACCTCATTTTTTATCTTTAGACATTTTATTTTATTATGATGCCCTTTTTAACTTGATGACATAGATAATAAATGGTACCTCTCCGCTAGTTAGGGGAAAATAGGTGTCTGGGGGGGAAAAAAAAAACAGAACAAAAAAATACTCTGTTTTCTTGTGAATTAAGTAACTATTCTTCTATAAAGCAGATTTTTAAGGAAATGATCAATGAGCTTAATAACTTCATTAATTAGGTAAAACCTCACCAATGGTCTGCCTAAAATTCTGCTACAAGTTCTAAAAATGTCTTCGATGTTGTTTATATACTCATATGCCATATGTAAAAATACAGCGGGATGAACTGTAATAAATCCAAATGGGGAGAGGCTGTATGAAACTTTCCAACCTGGTCATTCCCCAGAAAGCAATATATTTAATCTACAATCATCAATTACCAACCCTAAGAGTGATATTTACATTGATCCAATGAGAAGTGAGTTAAAGGTAATACGTGCAACGTTGATGTCCTATCTGTAACAACTCTACAGTGGAAACTATTAATCACTATTTGAAATTTTTATACAAAATCTCGATTCTACCCTTTCTTAGTTCATATTAAATTTAGAAAATAAATAAATAACAGTTTGGACAGCTTCACACTGTCTAGTGTTACTGTTAAAAACAACAAACTCTTCAAATAGAAAACATTACTGCTGGAATTATTTTCACTATGTACTATTTCCTCACCCCTCCCTCACTCTAGTTCTCATCAAGTAATCTAATCACAAAAGCACAATAAAAAACTAGTGCTCATTTTTTTTTTAATTTATGCAGTTTAAATAAGCAAAATAAATGAAAAGTTTGGACCAAGTAAAATACATACTCTGTCGAAAGTCTCCAGGATTCTTGGAACAAAGCAAATAATGAAATAAATGAAAGCTAAAAAGGAGTAGAAATCAAAAACTTTAAAATCTAAGTTTATTGATCTTCGTGGGGGGAAAACTACTGTGCACATTTCCAAAGAGAACAACTTCAGCAAATTATGCGTCTAGGCACTGGTGAAATATAAGCCCCACCACCATCACCACCACCACCACACACAAACAGAGCAACAGTCTGAGTTTCCTTTATCTATTTTTACTTTAAACACAAAGCATTAAAAACACCTTTCTTCCAATGAGAAACTTTAACCAGTTCAACCTGCCGGCCTAGCCCCTGACTAAAAAACCCAACAGAGGCTTTATAACCACATGTATCTCAGTCAACTCCTGGAGCGCCTTTTCAGAACTTTTCCTTAGTCCAACTTTTATCTTATGACAATGCAATGTAACTATGGAAACATAAGATTTAGACTTATATTTTCTCTGCTTTTTATAACTCAATTCCATATAAATTGTGTCATTTAGGGTCAATTTTCTTTTTTAAAGGTTAGGAGTATGGGGGGTCCAGAACAAGCTACCCCAAGATATGTCTCAGTGGTATGCAGATTACTTTGGGCTTAAGGCAATTTTAGCTTTAGGCTCAAGAGAAACTTTGTGCAACCTCCCCCTTAACTACCTAGAAGAATGTGAATTAAAGGCCTTGCCCATAAGAGATTATCAAGATAACTTCTTTTGACCTATCTAAACAATACAGTAAACTACTAATTACTGAAAGTCCGCTCTTCTTACCATCCTGCAATGACCTTTTGAAACCCCCAAGGCACCTTACCTCATCCCTAGCTCAAGATGTCTTATATACTTTGATCCCCCTTTCTGTCTCTGAATCTCTCTTGTATTTGGGATCTCTGACTTACTCAGGTATGTGAAGTTTCCATACGCACGAGATTAAATTTGATTTTCTCTTGTCAATCTGTTTCCTGTTGATTTGATCATTCGGTCAGCCAAAAGAACCAGAGGAGGGAAAAGAGAATTATTCTCCTTCCACACAGGAGAAACAAGCATTTAAGTGGAAAAGAATAAAAAGAGGATATAAAATCCTGGGCAGATTTTCTTTGTAATTATAAAGGCGGCCATATTTCGGTCACCACTTCCTAATAATCACAGGGTGTGGGCCTTCTTCAAATCCCTAAGTGACCCTGGTGGGGTCACAGCAGCAGCCCGTGCTTGTAGCACTCAGTCACCTGCAAGTGGTCACAGGAAAAACTGAAGTCTGCTGCTTACCAGAGACAAAGAAGACTGAACACAGGCCCATTCCTAATTTAAGAACTTTGAACTCAGCCTACACTACATGCTTCTGCAGCTGGAAAGTCAAATAAAATATTCTGGCAGGCAGCATTCTATTATTATAAACACAGACCCCCCCAATAATGTCATCATAAAAAGACAACATGTAAAAATAATATTCTTGTGCTAACTGCGTGTCATAAATATGGCCACCATCCAATGTAGACTGTGACCCAATTTTTTTTAAAGCAATACAGAAATAGTATATCAGTCTCACAAGGATTAAAATCTCTTACCTTGCAATTAGGTAGATCTTGAATTGGTTTCTTAGCTGCAATACCTAAAGCAAGTTTCCTTTACACCTTGAATTTTAGGCTTCTAGTCAGTCTAAGGGCAACTTGACTTGCTGGCCCAAAATAATACTCAATAAATGAAATTTTATTTTTCACTAGTTTTGTTATTTTCATCATTTGCCTGGAGGAGATAGAGGGTCATTAAAGGGCCAAACTGTTAACAGTGGTTCTCTCTCCATTTGGTGGGATTGCAAATATTTTTTTGTTTCTTGTCTGTGCTTTTCTATAGTTCTCAAAATTTCTACAATGAACATTTTAATGTCTTAGTAATCTTTTCTTTTAAATTGATTAGTCTCCTGAATTAATAATGTCACCATCAGATTCTGAAGAAACATTTATTCTCTTCAGGAAAAAAAAAAAGGGTTCCTGCTTAACTTCCTTTTGTCCTTGGCAGATAAGTCCTGCTAAGAATAGTCAGTTTAAGGGCCAAAGTAGTAGGAAGCAGAAAAGTCCTGAGTCCCCAGGGGCTCAATGAGGAAAATTCAGTGCCACTGACCCCTGGCTCGGTTCCAACTCTGCTGGCAAGGAGAGGGTGCAGGGAGACCTGGGCATACAGTTCTACAGGAAGCTGGGTCCTCACTGCAGCCCTGAGAAAAACAATGCATTCTTCTGTCCTTACCAAGTGATCAGAATGCTCTGGAGTTGGGCCTGTGCAGAGTATTTTTTAAAAAGCACTCAAATGATTTTAACATATAACTGGTGTTGAGAATTACTACCCTAGCAGGTTCATGAACCTCTAGGCACCAAGCTGCCAAATAAGAGGGAATTTCAATTCTCTCAAAATTCAGAGCTCTCTCCCTAATCTGTACATATAGGGGAGGAGAAGAGGCAGAAGTCTGCTCTTGACAGTTTTATAAAATTGTACATTGTAAATAAAAATTCTTATCTGCTTAGATTTATACAAACATATAACGAAAACCTGGTTAATTTCGAAATTCAAAAGCCAGTTTATATTACACTGATTAGTATAAATGAGGATTTTAAAAGGATACATTACTCATATCCAACCTACTTCTTAAGATAAAATCAGGTGGCTTATTTCGTTTTAAAGAGATTGTAAAACCACAGTATCTCCTGCTCTTTAAACTTCATCTCTTCTACGGCCATGCCACCCTGAACAAGCCCGATCCTGTCTGATCCCATCTGATCTCAGAAGCTAAGTAGGGTCGGGCCTGGTTAGTACTTGGATGGGAGACCACCTAGGAAGACCAGGTGCTATAGGCGTAAAAAATAAAAATAAGGAATTGTAAGCTGACAAGGTCCTTGCAATCTGTGAGGTCAACTAAGGGATGACTTGCCTAAAAAAACAAACAAATAAACTTCATCTCCTTTCATCTTACACTGACTACACAGAGGATTTTTAATGAAAACAGAAATTTGCCACAGTAAGAATAACACAGACAACCACACACAACCAACACAAACAAATACAAATAACTAATAGTGACTTCATATCACTTACATAAAAGTCAATGTTAAATTGACACCATTAAACAGTTCATCAGTCATCAGGGGAGAGAGGGCTGGGCCATCTCATCTCTTCATCACCTGTCTAGAAAACAATCACTGTTTCCCCTTTACTCTCATACTCACAACACTTCTGACACCAGATCTGTGGCTTTTCCCCACCAAGCAATTCTGACACTAACTGCCCAGAGTCAGCATCAGACCCCACAGGTTAAGGGCTCAGTCTTACTGATGACCCCCCACCCCTACTTCAGACACCAGTTCTAAGTCCAGGTTATCACCTGTGCTTCTGAGCAATCAACTATAAAGCAGAGGTTCCCAAATCTCCTCCTCATGTGCAATCATTTGCTAAAACAGTTAACAGATTCAAGGAAACACATTTATCAGTTTATTATATAATAAAAGATATGCTAAAGGATACGGATGAACAGCCAGATGAAGAAGCACGTAGAACAAGGTCCAGAAGGGACCCTATGCAGAAGTTTCTGTCCTCATGGAGTTGGGGTGCACCACCCGCCCCAACACATGGATGTGTTTGTTCACCAGCATGGAAGTTCTCTCAATCCTATACTTTTGGTTCTTTAATAGAAGTTTCATCATAGGCATGATTATCAGCTCCATTTCCAATCCCTTTCTCCTTTCAGTACAATGAGCAGGGCGGGGGTGGAGTTCCAAGTTTCAAATCATGGCTTAGTCTTTCTGGTGACCAGCCCCCATTCAGGAGCCCACCAGGAGTCCCGTCATTAGAACAAAAGATGTCCCTATCACCCAGGAAGTTCCAGTCAATTTAGGAGCTCTTTGTCAGAAACTACTCTCTCTCAGGAAATTACAAAGGTCTTAGGAGCTCTGTATCCAAACTGGAGTCCAAGACTAAATGTTAGAACAAAAGATTCTCCTAGCAGCCCTATTTACAGGGAATTTAGGAGCTCTGTCAGGAGCTAGAAGCTGAATATATATATAATCACATTGCCCTAAATTTTCTGTAAGGTAGTCAAGTGTCTCTCTCTTTCTCTCGCCCTTCAACATCCCACCACTCCCCCTCACCTTGAGCCTCACGTCTTTGAGAGGCTTAAACATGTGCACAGTTCCATGCTTCCTAATCACAGGCAATGTTGTAAGAAAAAAAGAGGTAGAGGGAGTTACAGGTACTACGTGCCAGGCTTAAGGCCAGGTATTTTATACACATTGTTTAATTTAATCACAGTAATCTTGTAATGTAGATACTGTTACCCTAGTTCATAGATGAGGCTCAGGGAAGTTAACGAACATCCTGAAAGTCAGCAATGCAATAATCTCAACAGTCTGTATTCACAAGTAAAACTAATGAGTACACATTTTTAAAAACATACCATTTTGACAAGCATAATGGGATTACTAATGAAACAGATTTATGTGTTATATTTAAATGTGTTTGCATTCCCTCAGAAAAAAAAATAGGCGGCGACAACTAGAAAGTTTGTAAGGGGAAAAGGAAAAAGGAATATGATTCGGGATTGGCCCCCAACAAACCAAAGTGTAGAACAGCAATTGCAAGTCTCTGGTAATTAATTCTAAGAGCTGTTATTGCTGGCTGGTCCTAAATCCAAGGGAAAGCACACACTCAGTATGGATTAAAGTCTGAGGCAGGAGTGACCTCTAATTGTTTTACTCCTTCATCCCTTGTAGATGTTTCTTCTTGACTGCTAAGCGTAGTTTGCAAGAGCTTATTCAATAGTCCTGAAGACACGGTTCCGTCTAATAGTGTTGTCTGGAAATGTGACAACAAGTCTCTTCATATAGCAAAGATGGGAAGAAAAGACAGCTTTTAAATGGAGAACTGTGGTGATTTATTCAGGTTTTTGATAAGTGAAATTACAGAATTCTAGACATGGACATCAGCACTTCAAGCATCGCTTCCATCGGACTATTAGTTGTACACTGTAAGAATGGACAAGAATCTATCCTGCTTTAAAACAGATTATGTTCCAGTTAGGAAACACAGTGCCTGACACATAGTAGGTGCTCAAGAAAGACCAGCTAAATACAATATGGAAGGAATGGTAAGGAAACAAGTATATGAAAATGGTAAAATAACACATAGTGTGATCAATGCAATAAGAAGGATATGAAATGCGCCTGGAATTTGGAAAGTGGAGACATTGCTCCCAGCAGAAGTCATGAAAGTCTTCATGAAGATGGACTATATACAGTCTTGAAAGATGAGGGAATTTGTCAGTCTACCCTTTTCACCTAATGAAACATAGGACATATTATATTATGGCAGCCTTGAAACATGCTCATGACTTGATCTAAAACAAACTTCATGCAAAAAATAACAATCATTAACTTTTAAATATTCTTTCTTTCCCTCTGGAAATCTGGCAACTAAATCTCACTGAAATGTGAAAAGTTAGTGTCTCAGTTTTCTGAGCTATAATGGATTCAATGTGGTTCTTTAAAAAAATCTCTTTCCTCCATCCTTCTGCCATATGTAGGTTTTTCTTGAATCATTATCTTGGAACCGAAAGTCTCTGGAATTTAATTAACTCCTTTCGAGGTTACATCTCCTTTACTTAGCAAAGAAAAGGTAGAGTTTTTACATGTGGGATAAACTCAGTTAATTTTTATTTACTCATTCTGTAAAACTAGTTCAATTAAGTCCACCAATCTCATGAAATTTTATATAGTCTTGCATGTCAAAAACCCCACGATGATAAAGACAGAGTTGTTTAACTCTAATACATATGTAATTGCTATGCAAGAAAGCTGGCTTAAGTTCCTTCGAGACCTCCAATATTTGTTACAATAGAATAAAAATTCAAAGAGAAACAAATTCAAATTTGGGGAAAATTCTAAGGTGTTCTAGCATGCTTTCTCCATCCTCTCCCCGGCTCCCCTCCCTGTGCATCTGCTACATATTAACGACACTAAAACAACAGAAGACATCTATAAACAAAGTTTCCTGCAAGGAAGACATAGACATTCTGGTGCATATCTTAGTAACAGATGTTTTCATACATCTGAAATCCAATATTCAGCAAAGCAGTGATGATATACTTCATTGTAACATAACAAAGAAATATGTTATAGTTCATTTGTTTTTATTTATAATAGCTCCTAAAAGCCATTCTAGCTCAAGATTATTCAACTCTCTTGCTGTCACAAAACACAGTCTTCTTCAGAGTCTGAGTCTAACCATTTGAAATGGAAATGAAGTCTCACAGAAGCTGTATTGGAATGCTACATACACTCACAAGATCAGAGAATACTAGTAATTTTCAAGTCCAATCTCATTTCACATATATGTAACTTGCCTAAGTCAGTATGACTAGTCAATGGCAGACAGGCAGAGAGAGCCTAGGTTTCACAAGTACACAATGACTTCTGCAGCCAGAGCTAGCTTTCCTGGTGAGGACACAATAACTTCTATTAAACAAATAAGTCCTGACTAAAATACAGAGCTTGAGTTACTTCATGGTGGACAGGCAAAGAAAAAAATGGATGGTTCATGGACACTTTCCCTCCACTAAGCTTTTAAATATTTTGTTATAGTTCTGTGGTTGTTTCAAAGAGGGGTTTAAAAGTTTGGGTGAATTATCTGGTGGGTCGGTAAGATATCTGTATTCATGGTGAGAACTGCTCTTCATAAAGTAATTGCCATATTTATTAGTCACTTTTGTAGTAGGCATTTTCCTAGACTACGTAACTGCTGTTTGGTTTGGCTGTGGCAGTAGCAGCAGTGATAGTGGTGGTAATAATTAGTAGGGATAATAACAAATGTCAACATGACTGAACTTACTGTGCCCAACACTGTTCTACGAACTCTACAAACATTAACTCCTTTAATTTTTCAACATAAAGGTATTATCCTCATTTATAAATGGGGAAATTGAAGAAAAGAGAAGGTTATGCAATTGATAAGTGATGAGCCACTGAGTCCTCTGGTATTCTGCTTAAACCAATTGGATATAACACTAGAATGGAAAACACAGACAAAATATATTGTAGGATTTTTTTTAAATAAAAAGTTCAATTAAAAAAAGTTCAATAAAAGTCCAGCTACTATCACCATCTAGAGAAGTGCTTTTTAACTTGAATATGTATACAGTTTACTTGGGAATATTATAAATACGGATTCTGATTCATTAAATCTGGGGTAGGGACTGAGATTCTGAATTTCTAACCAGCTGTCAGGGTATGCTGATGCTGGTGGTCCACAAACCACACAGTAACAAGGAATTATTTGTAACAGAGAAAGCAGTACTGTTTAATTGATTTTACATATGGGAGGAAAATACTGTTAGTAAATCTACAAATTCAACCTAAATTCATCATATATAGTGCATACTTTGTCCTTCCAATCATTGTTTCTCTTCTTTCAAAATGCACCATAGAGTTCACCGAGAACTCCCATTTTCCCTTACCAGGCACAGCTAATGGAGTTTCAGCAGCAGATCTCACAGGAGGGGCATATGTACAATACAGCTGAAGGCGGGATTTAGAGTAATGGCTGCATAATTATTTGATGTAGAACAGGATTATTTGCATTCCAAGTCCTACAAGTTTTTTTCCTCCTGTAACAAGAGTTCCTGTAGTTAGCAGTTTTTATGACAATTTTTTTAATTGATTAGAATTAACATACGTGATTCTAAATCATCAAAGAAGCTTTAATTGGTCTTTGATCGAATCCATTTTGCCACCCAAATATATATTACTCTCTTAAAACCCATTAAGAAGTTGGTTTGCTCTCACCCGGATTTCAAATAGGCTGGTTCCATGAACTCTGTTCTAATTATATTAAAGAAAGAGAAATCAAGGACGTTAAAATCTCAAATCAAAGCTTTTGACCGTTTAGGGGAAACTCTAATCACATAAATGCATCTTAGTTGTTGTTATAGGCTTAATTGCATCCCCACACCCCAAATTCATATGTTGAAGTCCTAATCCTCAGTATCTCAGAATATTAGATTTAGAGATGGGAATCTTTAAAGAATTAAGTTAAAATGAAGTTACTAGGGGTGGAACCTAATCCAGTGTGACTGGTGTCCTCATAAGAAAGTAGGTAAGGGAACATATCATCACAGAAGGATGACCATGTGAGGACACAAGGAGAAGACAGCCATCTACAAGCCAAAGAGAGAGGCCTCGGAAGAAACCAACCCTATCCACACCTTAATTTCAGACTTCTAACCTCCAGGACTGTAGGAAAATAAAGTTCCATTATTTAAGCCACCCAGTCTATGGTACTTTATTAAAGCAGACATAGCAAACTAATACATTTGCTCTTTGCTTTATCAATTCAGGGTAAAATACAGCAGAAACTCACCATATATATGATTCAGAAAAAGGTAGCTTGTACATACTATTCCTTACAAACGTTATTATTTGAAATATTGGCACATGGAAAGCCCTTGGTGAGAATTAGAAGGTCTTGCCATAGATACTAAGTTACTTGTCTCTTTATACTCAATGATGCAAGGTATTTTATATCAATATACATAGTTCTGTTCACTGATATTTAGACTATGCCACTGGCATAACATTTAGGTTTAAATTTTGGTGCTTTCATTTAATTGGATATTCAGTGACCAAGTTTGAGCCCCACCCTATCCCTAAAATGGATATCTACCTTCATAAAGCTGTGGTAAGGATTAAATGAGATAATATATTTCAGATCAGACACTGGCTGAGCAGCTCTTCCAACACATACTGGATATCTGTTAACCTTTGTTTTTAGATTTATCAAAAATAATCAAGCCCTCCTCTCTTATGTACTTTGACAAATGGACAGTAAGTTGAAAAACCTGATTAAAGCAGGGAATCATAAAAACTAATGCTTGTACTTTTAAACACTCTCATGTTATTTTATATTATACAAAAATTCATTCATTCACCATTTTTAGATGTGAAGCAAAGGCTATTTTGTTGAGAATGGTCTGCTGAATTGGAGTTCTGGGCATCTTTTTTATGTAAACTACACCACAGTGCATTACCAATTTTCAGTTTCTTTTTTTTTTTTTAAAAGGGAATCAAGAACTCAAAGACCTTTGACAATCTGAGTACAGGAGCCTTCTATATTTTTATATTCCCCCTTTCTTCCTGTACTTAATTCAACTGCAATGTTTTTTAGTGCAGTAGTTCTCAAATGTTAGCATGCTTCAGAATCACCTGGAAGGTTTAGTAAAACACAGATTTCTGGCCCTTACCCCAGAGTTGCTGATCCAGCAGGTCTGGAGTGGGGCCCAAGAATCTGAATTTTTAGGAAGTTCCAAGAAGATGCTGATGTTACAGATGTGGGAACCATACTTTGAAAACTTACCTTCCTTGATCCTATCTTTCAGAGAAAGTGCATCCTTCTGCATTCATATTTCATCAATTTACATAATATTTAGTTAAATTTCATATCTTAATTACTAATACTGCTGATATTTGGTAGCATACAACTCCACTGGGAGGGGTGGTAGTGCTTGAAGATCCAAATAGGAGACTGAGGGACTTTTGACCCTCAGAAAGAAAGAACACCTACCCTCAACACATAGAATCATGAGCTAGAAATAAATGCTTTTCTATTCATCGCATAATTATTAAAGACTTTTCTCACTACTAGCATCACAGGCTATAATTATATTACTATACAAGGTTATCAATTCAGCTTTAAAAATTTGCAAGTATAAAAATACCCTGTTGAGAATTCACAGGTCAGCCTTTCTGCCTTTATCACTGTAGTCTTCTGAGAAATCACATGGCAATTTGTGATTCAAGACTTTAGTGATTTTAACTTTCTTTTAAAACTTCACTCTGTTTTCTAGGAGGAGTTTCAACTGATTCATATACACTGGAGTCCTACAGATGCAGACCCAGGACAGTGAAACTTATGCCTTTCTGGATTCAGTATGTCCCAACTCTATTTTCATTCAATTAAACAACAGACATATATGCTAGAAGATAAATTACCACCACTGCCGCCCCCCCACATACATCTTCTGGATATCCAGCTGCACTGACAAACCAAGAAGAGAGTAACTAATTGTGACAGCTTTTCAAGACTTCACAAAAGAGATTCATCTCCATTTGCACACACATAAATCAGAGGCCAAGGACGAAGAGGCCGCCACCTGTGGTCTTACTCCTCGCAAACCACACAGGCACTGGAAGGGAGCAGAACTTCAAGGTCATAAAAAATATAAGAAATTCTAGCTCATTTTCACTTCTAAAAATCTAAAGAAAACCTAACTTACTTATAAGTTAGGTTTTACCTGATTTTTGCATCTGACTTGTTTTATGCTTATTTCTCTTCTCAATCAAAAGAAATGAAATATAAGGGCCAGGAAAAAAAAAGGAAACTATCATTATTAGCAAATAATGTGACTGTCTATATAGAAAATACAAAACAATCTGCAAAGAGTTATTAGAATTAGGGAGAATTTAGCTTGGTTACTACCTATAAAAATCAGCATATACTACAGTCAACAGCATTATTTTAAGCTACAATAGAAAGCTCAGAAATGCAATTTAAAATGACCACTTGCGGTACATTCATACAAATGAATACGGCAACAAGAATGACAATCTACAACTACAAGTGGATGATAACAAAAAATAACACTGGGCAAAAGAAGCCAGATACAGAACACATACTCTATGATTCATTTACATAAAGTACAAAAACAGGCCAAATTGACCCACGCTTTTGGAAGTCTGGACAGAGGAGGCCCTTGGGGCAATGGCAGTAATAGGTAAGGAAGAGGAGTGGTGCTTCTAGGAAACTGCTAATATTCTAGTGTTCGACCTGGGTACCGGTGTTTAGTTTTAAAATCAGCAAGCTGTACATTTATATATACAGAAAAACGTGTGTATCACATTATATATGTCAAAAGTTTTTTAAAAGATACCATTTACAATAGCAAAAAAAAAAAAAAAAATTAAGTACCTAGGCCTAGGTACAAATCTAACAAAAGATGCATTTTTAAATATACCATATTATCAGGTTAGAAAATTCAATACTGTAAAGATGTCAGTTGAGCTATAAGTCCAGTACAATCAAAAAATAGTTTCTTAATAGAAATCTATAGGACAAAGCTACCCCTAAAGCAGAACAAATTCGCCCTGCAGTTATCAGTAAAGCAGAAGTATAACTCAGGGATAGACAAGCAGAACACTAGAACAGGATCCAGACCTGAGAAAATGATCCTCAGTTATCTAGAAACTTTATATGAGAGAACTAGTATCATAGGTAAGTGATGAAAGGCTGGACTATTCAATAAACAGAGCTGGGGCAATAGGTTATCAATATGGAGAGAAAATGAATCCTTACGTCATACTATATTTTAAAAAATCAATTTCAAGGATATAATGTGAAATGAAAAACTTTAAAATCTGTAGAAGAAAATTCGATAAAGTACATTTATGACCTTAGGGTAGTAAAGGACTTCTTAAAACAGACATATAAGACATTAACCTTAAATAAAGGTAAAAGGTATATTTGAGTATTTTTAAAACTAGAACTTCAGGTGATCAATAGAAATTAAAATCCAGTAAAAAGAGAAACCACAATCTGGGAAAAGATGTTTGCATATGACTAAAAAGTAATATGCACAGTGCAAATGATTCCCACTAATCAATTAGAAAAAAGCAAAAAATGAGCAAAATAGGCAAAAAAAAAAAAAAGAGCAGGCACTTTACAAAAGAAAGCAAATTAATAGCCAATAAATATATGAAAAAATGTTCAATCTTATTAGCTATGAGGAAAATGCGAATTAAAACCATAATGAGATAGCATTTCACATATTCCAAATTGATAAAAACTTTAAAGTCAGCAGTACTGTTCATAAAAGCCCAAACCTGGAAACTACTCAAATGTCCATTAACAACAAAATAATAAACTGTAGTATATTCATACAATGGAATACCACAAAACAGCAAAAGTGAATAAAGTACAGCTATATGCATCAACATGGATGAATGAATCTCAAAAACAAAACTGATTGTTGATGTGGCTGCACAATTATATATATTTACCAAAGCTCATCAAACTTCACTTAAATGGATATACATTATATGTAAATTATACCCCAATAAAGCTATCCCCCCAAAAGTTGAACAAGTCAAATGGCGGGGTGGGGGGGGAGGGGCGGGTAGAGCCAAATGTTGTTCCATTTACAAAAAGACCAAAAATAAGCAAACATAAAATTAAATGCAGTTAAATTACAAAGAAAATTAAAGGAAAGAAATATACAAAACTCAGAATAGTAATTTCCTTTTGGGGACCATGTAAAGTAATGGAATTTGGAAAGTCATACCAGGGGCTTCAAAAGTACAAACTGGGTAGTGGTGTAGGTACTTACATTTTTTCTTAACTGCTGAAACCAAACATATAAATGATATACTCCTTTATTACACTTTATTACTGAGATGTTCCAAAATTTTTTAACATACAAGAAATTTAAATAGTTCTACTTTAGAGAGACCAATGGAAAAAACAAGTTTATTTTAGCAAAATTTGATAATAAATAATAATTAAGGCTAGCTACTTTATTTTGCTCTCAGGTTTCTCCTTAACTTCAAAATTTCAAAACTTTGACTGTTAAACATTCTAAATTTGGTTATATTTTCAGAAAACAGACCCTTAAGTATTAAGAGCTAAAGGCCTATGATCTATGATGTGAGCAACCTACTCTCAAAGGGTCCAAAAATAATTTTACATATACACATATATTCATAAAGAGATAATGATATAGCAAATGCAGCAAAGGTTTAAAATGTGGGTGTTTGCTATTCTTACAAGCTAACATTTTTCCATAGTTAAAAAATAATAATAAAACCATTGTCCAGCATAGGAAACATCATTTAATATTGAGAACACACTTTCTATGCATCTATCCTATTCTATCCAATTTTGATGGTAATGAATCACATAACTGAGTTACCTGCTCCCTCCCACTGGTCTCAGACCAGAGGTTCTGGAATGACCAGAGTAAGCATCAGGGCAGGCTTGACTTCATTATCAAAGTACCCCAGGCTAAAATTGTCATTGAGTGGCAAAGTAGTTTCATATAGAACCAAAGGTGGTGACACTTTGGAAGAAGACACTGTAGATTTACAAATTTCTGTTTAAAAAAGAGTATACTTTTCCTTAGGGAATAAAAAATACAAATAGCCAAATGTCTCCCAACTTCCAAAAACAATGACAGAAAACAATTCACTCTCTCAGTATGGTAGATTTTCAAAAGTAAAATAAGTTATACTGCATGAACACTTAAGAAAATGTTTTTGTTCCAAAACCTGACATATTCTACCACGAGTCATCTACTGTATTGCAGGGCTGTGCAACAGCAGGAGAATATAAGCTCGTTGAAAGCGAAATCCACTCTGATACTTTTCAACCAAACAGCCTCTTGCTTTAACATTATTTTCAATATGAACACACGAGTCAAATGTACAATATACATCATGACCTCAGGAAAAACAAGGCCAGATGAGATGGAGTATGTGCCATCTCAAAGGAGATGCTGAAACTCACCCACCACTATACATCACAGCTCATTAGAAATTTACATTAACCTCCTCTGGGTCAAAAAAGGCACTTTGCATAAAAAAGAATTTATCGTGCCCTGGTTTGCCATAAGTATCAATCTTTTAAGGAAAAGTCACCAGAGTGTACCATAGCTCATTGATAAGTTAATTACTAGTGAGGCAAAGTATGTGACCAATGGCTTTGAGGAAGGCTCTGCTTAAAATTTATTATAGTAACCACAAAGGACTTCCTGCTATGAATTAAATCCTCCCACAACATTTTAATTCTGGCTACTGGGCAATTAGGGAAAATAACAGGCAGCTGCTGATATATTTCATCACTTTAGTATAAACAACTGAGACAGTCTGGAGACCTTGGCTATATACGGGGTCTCTAAATGTATTTTGTTGTTAGTGCTGGTCTCCTAAGGAGGGAAAAGCAGATGGGGGGCAGGGGTGAGGGCGGGGAACATGCTTCTAAACACCATAAAATATATCTGACATCAGTGTTCTTAATTTTCTAGAGCTGTGAAAATCTTTGAAATTCTGATCAAAGATAGGAACTCTCGCCTTTGGAAATTGCATATACATCCACAAACACATCATTTTACACTTAATTTCAGGAGTTCACTGACCACAATTTAAAATGTCCTGCACTATTCAGACTGTTGTAATACTGCATACAAGGTTTAAAAAAAAAAAGTGCCAACTCAAGCTTTTATGCCCAAAGAATGACAAACTAACAGGTAAGCCCCAAACTAAACACAGTTAAGAGATGACAAATATACCAATGGACTTGAAAAGTAGTAATTATAACAGTTTTTATATTAATAAAATTCACCGATTAACTAACATGACACACTCCTACAAAATGCAGCCACAAACTTATTTTAGCTAGCTCCCTTCTTCTTAAACAAAGACTTGCACTAAGACAATTATTAATTACAACCAATCCACTGGGCACTCACAATGCAAGAGTCTGTTGAAGACAAACACTATTGACCCAAATAGTTTTCAGAGGATATAGTCTGTAGCATACTGCTCTAATTGTTTAACTTAATCCCTGTTCTTTGTAAATCCTTGTTCAAATGTAAATTACATCTGGCAGAGTCTCAGAGTGTGGGATATCTGATCTTTTCTGTTGATCAGTGTAAATACAAAACTACAAATCTCTACTTACTAACAAATAAGGAAAAGAAGAGCTGAGAACAATCTGATTCAATTCTTACAAACCAGGAGAGATTTGAACAAATCTAAATGCAAACTTTATTTTTAATTCGAGAAATAGAAGATTAAAAATCTAATTACTCCAATACACGTGATTTATAAAATGGTTTCTTAATGGATTATAAAATAAAGCACTGTAATTATGGATTTCATTGGAAAATTTACCTTCTTAACTCTTTAGGACCAACACATCATAGAACGTATGTACACAAATACACATTCCTTTTTATACCCTATTTTCTGGATGAATGCCCCATGGAATTTTAACAAAAGCATTAGTTATTCAATAGCTGAGCATCAAACAAAATAAAACTCTCTCAATCTTAAGAATTTATCTTTATTTGTCTAATAATCTTCAAAGACACTTAATCATACCTAAACAAATCCAAACAAAACATTAAAAAAAATTCTTAAAGATTAGAAATAGCCTTTAACCACCCACCTAGAAAAATCTCTAATTACTAAGGGACTTTGAATTTTTTCTAAATTTTACATTTCTTAAAAGAATTGTTTAAAAGAATACAATACTGTTGACTGTGACTAAATATGTGGGCCATCACAAACCACTGCTACGGAGCTGCACTCTGCCAACCATCCACTTTACTTATCTGCTCTGTCGCAATTCACCCTA
Organism: Pteropus vampyrus; assembly: GCF_000151845.1. NCBI lineage: Eukaryota > Metazoa > Chordata > Mammalia > Chiroptera > Pteropodidae > Pteropus > Pteropus vampyrus. The sequence continues at coordinate 2,663,342 of NW_011888861.1, read as the reverse complement.
TGCCTCATTTTTTTATAACACCTTTACTGAGACATAATCCATAAATTATGCAATCCATCCATTTAAAGTCTACTATTCAATGATTTTTAGTATATTGACAGAGTTGTATAGTCATCACCACAATTAATTGTAGAACATTCTCAACACCCAAAAAGAGAACCCATACCCATTTGCAGTTACTCTCCATTTTCCCTCGGGTCCCCCAGGCCTAAAGCAACCATCAATCTAATTTCTATCTCTATGAATTTGCTTGTTCTGGACATTTCATATAAATGGAATCATACAATATGTGGTCCCTAATGGCTAGCTTCTTTCACTTGGCATAGTGTTTAAAAGTTCATCGATGTTGTGATGATATACATCAGTACTTCATTCCTTTTTATTGCTGAATAATATTCTATTGTATAGATATACCATGTTTTCTTTAGCTAGTCATCAGTTGATGGTCATTTGAGGCCTCATTTCATCAAATCTTTTTTTCTTAAAAGAAAATTGTTTAGCTTTCCAAAATATTTTTATGTACAACTTTTCTAGAAGCAATGAGGCAGTTGATATTTAAAATTTAAGTATTCATATGCTTTTCCCTAGGTTTCCACTTCAAATAATTTATAGTAAGAAAAAAATTACTGTGATGGCAAAGATAAGTGTAGAATAATACTCCCTGGAACACGGTTTATAGTGAAAAATTATCTATCTATAACCATCAATAAGTCCTTTAATAGGGGAATTGAGTAACTTATCATTCATCCATTTAATAAAATGCAGTTAAAAAGAAATTTAGTTAAAAAAAAAAAAACAAGGCAACCACACATGTATCAACATGGAAAGGAAGGCATTATTCTATGAAGTTAAAAAGTAGGTTACAGAACAGTTCATATAGATGATCTTATTTATGGACAATTATATGCACATACACAGACACATGGGTGCCTGAATACATACCCATATTCTCTTTCTTAGAGGATACACTCCAAACTTTTAAAAATGACTGCCCTTAGGGAGTAAAAGGGAGATTTCCTGTTTATCATTTATTCTCTCAACCACCAGCAGGAAAAGCCAACAAAATTTTAAAGCCCTCATCTGATAGGTATGACTTAACTGAAATGGCAAAAAGCCCTTAGAAACTAAACAATTAACCAGATCAACATTTTGAACAGGTAATAAATTCTTATGGTTCAAGAACTAGTTCATCTTCCTCTGCTACCTTTTTGGTGGGAGGTCCTAAAGTCTTAAGAAATACTCTCATTCCTTAGACTTAGGATAGTTGCTCAATAAATGCAGCTTACTAAAATGCTATCAGTATTACATTTGAAGTATAATATGGAGCATAATGTAAAATATAGTATTAGGCTTTTTCAAAAAATCTTTTCTTGGCTATCATACTAATTACTTGATTTTGTATTATTTTCAATATTATATCTTCCTTTATATTATATTTAAGACATTTTCACAATAGGTAGAATTATATTAATTCTATCACCAAAGCTCAACTGGCTATTATACATATTTTTGCAAGGACTTTTATATTACTCTTTAAATTCAGAATCACTGAATGCGAGAGTTAGAAGACTTACATGTGATTTGGTGCCACCTTCTTAATTTACAAACTAAGGCTGGTTTCCACAGATGTTAAGTTACTTGCCAGGGTCCTTCAATTAGCAGCCATGCTAGGATTAGACCGAAGAACGTGGGTTTCCAACTGTTTTTACTTAAACATTAACAACAACAACAACACATATATTCTACCAATCCATTTAACAGCCACTCTGCTTTCCTTCGTTTTCAAACTACTCAGCTGTATAAGTGATAGGGTAAAGTTTCGTGTGGATTCCTCCCACCACCACCACACACACCAACCTGGATATTTGGCTAAACGAATGACATATACAGTAAGTAAAATCTTCCCTATAATTTCCACAAGTATACTTTAACAAGCACTTTTCTTCAGCACACACAACACTGTGCATTCACTACACTATTTGTAATACAAGAATACAAGAAGTAGCTATTCCTGGGTCAAAATGTGTCTTACTTCCATACACCAGGGAACTAATCTCAATGATTTGGCCATTTGGATATGATAACAGCTGAAAACAAAGTCATAGTTTATTAAATCAAAGAAGCTGTGTGAATAGTGTATAAACTGGCAATTTCCTTATTTATTGCAACTCCTTGCAAAGTCTCAGGATAAGATTACAGAACTCAATACAGTTTGTTTCCATGTATTAGCCTATACAGTCAGTTTATGCCAACTTGGTGTTCAAATATCTATATTATTATTTAAATACATGCAAAGGTATTCATCACATCAACCACTGTCTTTTCTATTCAAAGATGATGCCACTGATAGTGCCTACTATCACTACCTTGTGTACAGGTTTGCCTGAAGAGATGTCCATATTTTCCAAATCATAAATACAATTTTAAACAAGTAAACATTACTTTAAATCTTACAGTCTAGCAATTTGAGGGTGGATGGCAACAAAGTAAGTTGATAGGTTCAGCGCCGGAAACCATTCTAAGCACTCTTCAAGTGTTAACTCATGTAACCCTTACCTCCACCTAAAGTAGGTACTACCATCCTATCCTCACTGACAAATGAGGAAACTGAGGCATGGAGAGTACAGGTAACTTGACCAGGATCACATGGGAGTATGTGAAAAAGCTGGGATTTGAACTCGATCTGGCTTGGAGTCTGTTATGCCTTTTTGACTACTGCTCTGATGAGTTCATTATGAAGAAAAATCCATTGTGGGTACACCCTCTCAAAGACTGTCATCCACGCAGCTATGAGTGCCACCTCATTCTGGTCCTCTCTTTCCAAATTAATTAGTAAAGTCTTATCCATCATTTACTTCTTGTGAGTACTATAAGATCAGCCAAGATGGAAATACAAAATCTAAAAGAGGATCTCAATATGCAATACATTTACAATCTAAGTATGGAGGTAAGTTATGTCTAAATGAAAAAATTAGTGAACGTAATGTTAGGGTTATCACAATATTTAAAGCCATTATGTGTATGGAGTTATCTAACAGCCAGACAGAATTTTTTTCCTTACTATTCACACTGTCGTGAAGCTTACCATCACAGGGGCTTCACACACTTTTCAAAAAACTTTAAAAGAAAATTATGAGGTCTTGGGCCAGTCTTCCTCTAGGAAACATCAGAGAACATTTTCAATAGCGAAATGTCTCTAAAAGCTGTCACCAAACCCCGCTATTGAAGCAGCCTTCTGGTCCAATAACCTGACACAGAAATAGAAAGCTCTTCATATAAAGACAACTGCCTTTACCAGCCGTTAAGATTTCATCTAGTTACAATTAAACCCTGTGCACAATGAGGGATTTAACCAAAAAATAATCACCAACCATTCTAATCAATTGTAGTTTGTCTTCTGTGACATGAATTTCATCTTCTATCTCCAGATGATCAACCTAAATTTCTCAAAAGATACTGAAGTGCCTTGCAAAAACTCTTCCCTGAAAAAATTTATCTCTGGACCTCCATTCCTCTTAAGCAGAAATGTTTTTTGCAACTGCTCTTTAAGAATAACTATATTTGCATAGGGTGTTCTGTACAGTACACATTAACTCTGTATCCGGTGAAAACTAGATCAGCATACTTCTTAATATCTGAAATTGTTAAGTAAAATGTCTATAAATATCCCAATACATAGTTTGTTACTTATAACATTGGTTCTCAAGCTATAAATAGTAAAGACTATTCTCTATAAATGTAGTGCAGCTGTTATGTGAATTTTGAGAGGCAAAGTCTACCAACAATTGGGTATTTGAACAGCAATATATTTTTTCCCATCAACTATACTTATATTAGATTAGGAAATTTTGTTCAATTCCATCATCTTCATCTTAAATGTAAAATGTGATATCTTCAATTAATTCCTGGTATATGACTTCTTCTTGTACTTTAATTTCATTTTCTCCATCTAATCCACTGTCATGGGTTTAGTCATAAAGACACTAAAGTAGTTTTCATCCACTGTTTTTTTGAATGTGTAAAAATCCAACTATAAAATTATTTGGACAATGCTAACATTCTTCTGACATTTATTGCTAAATAAACAATTATTATCTTTGTAAGCTATATACAAGTCATTGTTTAAGGAGCTACATACATTTGATCATTCATCCAATGCCTACTGCAGGATTTGTGGTAGGTATACAATGACAACCAAAACTGGCACGATGCCTGAAGCTTCTTGAGAGCTTCTAAAGACATTCTCATTTATGTTTAGAGAGCCTGCATGGAAAACTCAACCATACCCATACAAAACCATGTATTTTATGTATATTTGCAAGTGACTCTTTATTAGTTGAGCTACATCATATTTGGGAGCAGCAAAGTAAAAAGAATTTTATAAAATATTCAGTTGCCACTAAAAATAAAATTCTCAGAATA
>NW_011888861.1:2635251-2658870 GCF_000151845.1 Pteropus vampyrus | reverse complement strand
TCTCAATATGCAATACATTTACAATCTAAGTATGGAGGTAAGTTATGTCTAAATGAAATAATTAGTGAACGTAATGTTAGGGTTATCACAATATTTAAAGCCATTATGTGTATGGAGTTATCTAACAGCCAGACAGAATTTTTTTCCTTACTATTCACACTGTCGTGAAGCTTACCATCACAGGGGCTTCACACACTTTTCAAAAAACTTTAAAAGAAAATTATGAGGTCTTGGGCCAGTCTTCCTCTAGGAAACATCAGAGAACATTTTCAATAGCGAAATGTCTCTAAAAGCTGTCACCAAACCCCGCTATTGAAGCAGCCTTCTGGTCCAATAACCTGACACAGAAATAGAAAGCTCTTCATATAAAGACAACTGCCTTTACCAGCCGTTAAGATTTCATCTAGTTACAATTAAACCCTGTGCACAATGAGGGATTTAACCAAAAAATAATCACCAACCATTCTAATCAATTGTAGTTTGTCTTCTGTGACATGAATTTCATCTTCTATCTCCAGATGATCAACCTAAATTTCTCAAAAGATACTGAAGTGCCTTGCAAAAACTCTTCCCTGAAAAAATTTATCTCTGGACCTCCATTCCTCTTAAGCAGAAATGTTTTTTGCAACTGCTCTTTAAGAATAACTATATTTGCATAGGGTGTTCTGTACAGTACACATTAACTCTGTATCCGGTGAAAACTAGATCAGCATACTTCTTAATATCTGAAATTGTTAAGTAAAATGTCTATAAATATCCCAATACATAGTTTGTTACTTATAACATTGGTTCTCAAGCTATAAATAGTAAAGACTATTCTCTATAAATGTAGTGCAGCTGTTATGTGAATTTTGAGAGGCAAAGTCTACCAACAATTGGGTATTTGAACAGCAATATATTTTTTCCCATCAACTATACTTATATTAGATTAGGAAATTTTGTTCAATTCCATCATCTTCATCTTAAATGTAAAATGTGATATCTTCAATTAATTCCTGGTATATGACTTCTTCTTGTACTTTAATTTCATTTTCTCCATCTAATCCACTGTCATGGGTTTAGTCATAAAGACACTAAAGTAGTTTTCATCCACTGTTTTTTTGAATGTGTAAAAATCCAACTATAAAATTATTTGGACAATGCTAACATTCTTCTGACATTTATTGCTAAATAAACAATTATTATCTTTGTAAGCTATATACAAGTCATTGTTTAAGGAGCTACATACATTTGATCATTCATCCAATGCCTACTGCAGGATGTGTGGTAGGTATACAATGACAACCAAAACTGGCACGATGCCTGAAGCTTCTTGAGAGCTTCTAAAGACATTCTCATTTATGTTTAGAGAGCCTGCATGGAAAACTCAACCATACCCATACAAAACCATGTATTTTATGTATATTTGCAAGTGACTCTTTATTAGTTGAGCTACATCATATTTGGGAGCAGCAAAGTAAAAAGAATTTTATAAAATATTCAGTTGCCACTAAAAATAAAATTCTCAGAATACCAGATGTTTCTCTGTATGAACACATGCGAGTTAAGAGTCAGAAAACAGAAGAGGGAAAAATATATTATTGTTAGAAAAATAAAATGGCTAGAAACAAGCAGTCACTGTAAATAACCCTAAAACAAGATGATCTCAACACCTTCTGCATCAGTAGCTTTCTCTCCAACAAGTAGATATCTATCCCACCTTAAGTAGAGAAGACTCCTCTTCAGGCAGGATAGATCATTTTCAATTATATTTATATTAAATCTCCACATTAACCCAGCAATAAACATGAAAATCAGAGACATCTGACGGTAGGTTACCTCATGCAATTAAAAACATGTTGTTACCACTAGTCAACATGCTCTCCCCAAGAGGACATGGGTGCAGTATGGGAAGAGTTGCATTATGCATTCATTTTGAATGGCATTTGTGATTACCTAACCAGGATTAAAAGTTGCCAACATGGTAACTTTCATAAGAAAAGAACAATCATAAGAAAAGAACATGAATCAATGGGAAATTAAAAATAAAAATTTTTCCAAGAGTGGGGAGCCATGAAAAATAATTTTAGATTTTGCTTTGACTGAGAACATTAATGGATCAACTTCTGGGTACCAATGTTTGATGACTAAATTTAATAAACAAATAATAACTGAAAATAACAGGGTTAAACTTCAAAACTAAGAAGTCTTTGTTAAGCAAAACTCTCCCCACAAATAACCTTTTTCCTTCTATACTCTAAATATGCATTTATGATGTGATCACGCTAGCCAACAAATCGGTAACTATTTTAGAGTAATAACCTTCAGGACTACTACATGAGAGGTTAGTCTTATATCAATTATGGTTGGGGGGAGGTTACAAGAATATCACCTGTCTGAGAGATGTGAGGCTTTTAAATTGATCCAAAGGGCCCACAGTTTTAAATGTTTGAGAAATACTTTTTATGTCATTCCTCAGGAGAGGAACATTATTTTTCAGAAGAATAAGTAAAGAATTCCCAGGAGAATACGGGTAAGTAAAGAATTATGATGGAATTGTGGTGTCTATCATAGAATAGTGTATAAGAAACAGCAAAGCAAAAGCAAACGGAGCTGGGAAGAAACCCCTACTGGGTTCACCACTAAGGAGAGAATTCAGAGTACTATGTACCACAAATCCCTTCAATGTGCTTGCTGGTCAGTGCCCACCCTTGCACTTCGAGGCTTCAAAGTGAAAGAAACTAAATTCTTTCAAGAAGCTTACCATGTAACTCAGTTTTTAAAAATTATAAAAAACAAAATGGTCAAGATCACGGTCAAAACTGTTCAAATAACATTAAAGGGGGCCGAAGTTAAGACAAGTATCAATTAGTTCTGGCTTATTAATGACAATGCGGTGAGCAGAATCAAGCTAACATTATCAGCCAGCACCAAAGTGTCTTACATGTATGTATGAGTCAATTATTTAAATTGCAGGTCTGTCTGGCCTCTCTCCTACTGCACAATAAAGTTAAATTTCACAAAGACAATCATTTATTCCAAACATTACAATTAAAAAATCACTGGGTCTAGACATCAAGAAGTTTTTGCTTCCCTTTCAACATTGTGACCAACAGAAATGGAGTAGAGAAGGAGAAAGAGTGGCATGTGAAGTAACATAAAGTAACAATAGGAAAAATATATAATACCAATGACTGCAAAAGGGCCCAAGAGAACTATTTGGGTGATGGAAATGTTTTATATCATAACGGTGGCAGTTACAAGGGTGAAAGCAACCATAAAAACTCAAGAAGGTATACACTTAAAATACGTGCAGTTTGTTGTAGGTAAATTATACTTCAATAAAGTTGATTTTAAAGAACATTATCCAGGAACCAATTGTTCAGTTTAGAGTAAATCAGCTCTGTTAACTCTATTTCTTCTCCTTTAGTTGTTCATATTGTAGCCACCTAATTCTCACAAAACACATTTGAAGAATGGTAGACAAAATGAAAATGATATTCAAATAAGTCAGTTTTTCTACTTTTTACAAGCTCAGATCATTCACTGGCCTAAAAAGATATATTTTTTAAAATCTTATCTTTAGTTCTCAAAAGTTGACATTGGGAAACTGTGCCGTATTCTCTATTGCCCTCAAATGTAGAAAAAGCAAAGAAAATAAAAAGTACTAAGCCTAATCACTGGATGAAGAAAAAGTAAATCATATTCATAAAAACAGTAAAAAATTTCAGGATTATATTGAAGAGGATAAGTGGAATGTTGTCAAATAAAACAGATGCTGCTTTCTTGAAGAGAAACCCAGAAGTTTAAGGGTTTTTTGGCAATAACATATAAAACTGGACAAAAAGGATACTAGTCTGGCAAACTTTTCATGGGCTTCGGTTATCACCATCTGTGGAGCTTCAAAGCTGGAATAATTTTGTCCTAGATAAAGCCATAAAGCCATACAAACCATCCAAAACTTGACTATCTGAGAATAATATTAAAATCATAGATGAGGAAGAATAAGGCCTTTGTTCTATTTGATTCAAACCTCCTAAAGACTATTTTATTAAGCAATAGTTCAACAATTAGTGAGAGAAACTCAGAGTTCAGACATAGAAACTGGTTCTCTGGTCCTTACAAAATTTCACATAGCTTTTACTGAGTCAAACGTTCCATTCTCTTTTTAGAAGCAGGAAGAGAAAAAAAATATTACAAGTGACTCAAAACAAAGTAATTTGCTTCATTAGTGAGATGTTTTCAGAGCACAGCCACTGAAGACATTGATGTTAAAACTTATTACTTATCCAGTAGCTTTATTATCAGAGTTGATATCGACTTTGTTGTTCTATTTGAGATTATCTTTGTGGTGAATAAATTAGCTTTAGTCATAATTTTAGATTAAGGAATAACCACACTCATCAAATTAAAAAGAAGTACAATATTGGGGTTAAAAACTTTCAAATAGGTAAATGGTAGGATAAAGGTAAGGTTAAAATGAAAATTATCAATGTCGACTCATAAAAAGTGTGTATATATTTAATTCTATCTCTAAAGTGGCCTAACATGGCAACATTAGTGCTCATGAGAGATGACTTGGTACATCCATTAGAATTTGTCCCTAATGTTCTTTTCTACAAAATGGAGTTATATCCTAAAACAGTTAAGTATTCATTATTCTGGAGTGTATTTTTGCCGTGAGCAAGTAGTACACTTTCAAAAGTTCTGAAGTGTAGCTGGAAGAATACATTAAAGACTCTCACTGGTCAGGATGTGACAATTTGAGCATTTACAAAAAAGGAGAGTGTGAATAACAAGTGTCTACTAAGTCTAATCCAAATACAACACAATGCTTGTTTCAACCAAATTGGGCAGATTCACTTGACTACATGCTTCCCCATCAGATAATTTTGAGACATTATCAGTATTGTTCTTATCATCACTGCGCATCATACTACTTCAGCATCATCTTTGTCTTATGGTTTTTACTACTGCATTAGTAGGAATAATAATGCACTAAGAAAACTAGCTAACACATTAGTTACCACATGCTAGAAATTATTTAAAGTGCTTTACCTATTTTACACAAAGTTGGAAATCAAAGCACACTGAAGTTAAGCAGCTTGCTCAAGATCACCCAGCTAGTAAGTGCAGGGCCTAAGGATCACACCCAGGGAGCTTGGACTCCAGAACTCATGCTTCTCAAGCTTCTTCATCAACAGGGAAGGAAAATTCTAAATATGCCAGCGGGATCTAGTCTGGCTTAGTGGACATTCTGTTCCCTTTTAGTACTGAGTACACCTTCTCAGGAGACAGGTAGACTGAGGAGGGGAAAACTTTGGTGAAGGGAGATTAAAGGTAACGCAAAACCAAAGAAAAAAAAAGTCAATGAGATAGAACTTTGACTTGGACCGCTTTGCCAAACTTAGTATTCTAAATTTTTAGGCAGTGTTACAGCCGACCGGCAGTATGCAACTGTTATGTTTTTGTAACCTTAAGAGGTAAATTCTTCATCTCAGTAGTATAAAAAATATGCACAGAAAAAGGGAAATGTATCAAAATGTTAACAGGATGATGTGCGAATTTTATTTTATCTCTAATATCCTACATTTTCTAAGTTGTTTAACAATGAATAGGCATCACTTTTATAACCAGGGAAAATTATATATCAAAAAGTCGTTGGAGAATTCAAAAAGAGAAGGAAAGATATACGCTTCTCACTTCACCTGCATGATGAAATCCTGAGCCATGCAAAAGTTAGCTGTGAGCTCCTAAAAAATTAGTCACACAGACACTTAGATTAAAACAATACCAGAAGTAGAACCATTTTGTTATGTTCTCATTTTAGAAGAATATGAAGAAGGAAAGATAGCAAAAGCCTACCTCACACTCAACTGCTCAAGGATCGGAAAACTAAACGTGTCTAAAGCAAAGAAAATTATCTGAAGCCTTCATGGAAGGACTGTAGGTTTTAGGAACTAAGATGCTTGGTTAACTCCAGTCATGAAATAGCCCATCATACAGACTGCCATTAGCAACAACTTCTTATAAACTGCCACCTATCTTTCACTCCCCACAGGTAAGATCTGCTGCATGGGTTTTTCTCTTGCTCTTAGCCACTGAGTCTTCTGCCTTCCTGCTCTGATTTCTGAACAACAAGGCTTGGCCATGGGACTATGACTCAATGTTTGGTAATTGTTGGGAGACATATTAAAAGTAACTTGTTAATAAGGAAATTATTAAATAAAATTTGTAATGGCTTACTTAATAATTTAATAAAATCTGTATAGTCTTAATAAAGACTTAATAAAGTCTGTAATGGCTTACTTAAAAATATAAATAAAATAGATTCAAAGCTATCCCTGTAAAATGCCATTCTCACATGACTTCCATTCCAGTGGGCATTCTTGGACAGCAGGCTATGAATGTCCTACCACCTTCAGTACTCCTGGCGACTGACATACTCAAGAGCATCGTTCAATGTGTATGTTTCAGAGTTTAAAAAAAAAAAAAGTTGACACTTGCCACAAGGGCAAGTGGAAGATACAGCATCAACTCAAAGACCATTTAGGGGCCAGAGACTGACAGCGGCACTTACCCACCAGGAGAAAGAAGAATAAGCAGGCCTGTAGCCCCTGCCACTCACAGAGCTGTCCCAGATGAACAGGAACCAGACTCCAACATCTTCCCTGTCTTTCAAGTCTGTCTATCCACCCCTTCCCCTCATGTCGACCAGAGGAAAAAATTCTCATATTCTGACTCACATCAATGCCAACCAAGTCAGGGTGGTGTCAGGTGCACCCAAAGCTGGAACCACACACGACCTCTGGGGCAAACAACAGCTCTGGCAATACAGGAAGTGAAACATACATAAATAAAGTGATGACTTTGCCTAGGACAAGATTCTCTTCCACTAGTTACCTATATAGAACTTGCTGCTGAAGCTATATAGATTGTGCAGCAAATATTAAAAATGTGAACTTTGTCAAAGTTTGGGTGACACCTCAGCTGAATCAACCTCTATCTTAAGCAGTGCTAACAGAGATGGTCTCTGCGTGTCAACCCCAGGCAACGGTAGTCAAAGCTGTAAGGGGCCAGAGCTACATTTGTATTGCCTTATCCAAAAAAGCCACACAACAGTGCAGAGTCTGTCATTATGTAATAATTTAATGTGGAAATTAAAGGTTTCGTAAGGCCCCGTCTAGAGGAGGCAGAACCACAAGTAACATGAGGGATATAGCCTGAGGATCAAATAACGCGCCATCCACAGACTGTACCAAGACACAGTTCTTCTTACAAAATGCACATCCATCTCTTTCATGGTATCCAATCACAAACATCCAAAGGGTGCCTACTGTGTACAGGCATGTGCCAGTTGCTGGGGGAAAGGAGTAGGGAAGAAACAGAAGATAAGTAAGACAAGGGGCTCTGCTCTCAAGTTTACAGTCTAGCAAAGGTGATGAGCCATTTGCACAAATTCTAGGAACACAGAGTTGGTCGTTAGCTTTGACCTGAGTGTTTGGAAACATTTACTCATTACTCCCTCCATGACTGAACACAGAGAGCTATAATGAACCTTCAGTATGAATGCCAAGGCACTTTACAAGTATCATTCTGCTTGTAAATAAGCTAAACAAACAAACAAACAAATAAGCATGCATGAACACACAAGCAAAATATTCACACTAAGTTGTGCCTCCAACCTATAAAACACTCTAGAAACTAGCGAAGGACCAGAAGACTAGAACAGCTCTTTACAGACTCATGGTTCTTGAAGTACGTGACCAGAATCCCTGAGGTAGCCTCTTCAGAGCATACCTGCCCAATACTGCCTACTCTCTCTGTGACTTTTGGGGTGGAGATGGCAAGTGAGAGGTATACTCGGACAAAGGCACATGATTCCTACATGCTTTATTTTCTCTCCACCATCTAAAAGAGCTCCTCAATTGCCAATGGAAGCAAAGAAGATTAAACAGTTTATTAAGTAAAATGTCAAGCTGCTTCCCAAAAGTCCAGTCCAATATCAAGGCTGCAATTTGGCCAAAATAAAAAAAACGAGTGCTTTAAGTTCTGAAGATGATGTATCCTAAAGATCATTCTCTAAGCTGATATAAAGCAGCACATAGACTTTTTAGCATCTGTATGCTACCCCAGTCAGAGCGTATGAGGTGTTAGGCAGTTTCCACTTGAGGACGGGCCTCCATGCAACAGCTCCCAGAGCAGGCAGCACCAGATACTGGCCAGGGCTTCTGCCCCTTACAACAATGGTCATGCAGGGACATTCAGTTATGACTCTAGTCCCACGTGGCTGTGTGAGTTAATGTAATATCCTGCTGTGAAATGAGAAGTCTTTATTAAAGGGCCACATCATGTAAACAAGAAGCCACAAGCAACTGAAGAGCTTTCATGAGAAACAGCTTTTCAGAAAACCAGAAATGTGAGCACTATTATTTTTCCCCAATTTATAGGCCCTAAAAGGTATATCGGGTCCTAATCTACAGCTTCTCTCAATTCCACCTCACTTGCTAAAGGGTAGCTTAAGATGTCCAAATAACAGAGAGCATCTGGACTGCAAGGCTCTGAGTAGCACGCATCTTGCACTGCAAACACTACGAGAAACAAAAGTACTCTAGAACTGCCTCATGCTACCCAAGGGCTTGGTGAGACAAAGGAGGTGCCTTTGAAAAAGGTAGCTTTGGTTTAAGTTTCTACATGTTCGAATCTGAACAAGAGTTTTCAGTCCTCTCTCGAATACCACATTACTCCTACTTGTCCAACTCTAAAGCAGATCAAGAAACAATCTGCTTGCATTATCACAGGCAAACATATGTGAATAAGCTGACCTTCTACAGTACTTACTTTCGTCTTTATTCAAGGCAATAGGTTTTGGCTACATGGATGGAGGAATGGAGAATGAGGAGCAGAAGAGATTCACAACTTTTATGGCTATGACCTATTTCTGCTCAGCATTCAAACCAGAGCCTATCACCAACATCCCTGGAAAGAATTCATTAACTAAGAGGTTTGGGGAGAAGTTCCATGTCACTAACACCCATAACCAGGGCTATCCAAAATCCAAAAAAATGTTTCTCTATTTTGAATTTTTAAAGAAGCCCTGAATCCATGTCTCCACTATGATAAACAGAACAAGAGTCACCAGCCTGGGGACTCGGATGATAAATGTTTAAGTCAAAGACTACATTAAAATTAATTAAAAAACAAAAACACCTGGTAATTGAATCAGGTAAACTGCTGTAAGCAAGTAACTGATCTGAAATCTATTTACTTTCAAGTTGTCATTAGATCTCTCTCAGAATCCTGAAATAAAAATGTTCCTCTGCACTCAGTATCATACCTGGAATGATGCTTTGACAGGATCTGATACATGCTGAGTAACATCTGTCTAATCAGGAAGGCTGACTAAACAAGTAAAAGGCTTTATCTTTCTAATTTAAAATTGAAGCTATCTAACACATACCTCGAATATTTTAAAACATCCACCCAATCCCCCATACCTGTCTTGGCCTTCTGCTGACTCTAAGGCGGCTTTGGGGAGGGGCTGGAAAGTCAAGGCCATCAGGACACTAGTTGTGCTCAGGGCCCTGCCAGTTTCCTTCCCATAATTTCTCTTCCTCCCCACTGCCCCATCCTGTTCCCTGTTTCCAGGGGTGGGACAAGGGGCAAAGCTGCAAAATGAGAGCACAGCTGAGAACAGGGAGAGGCAAAGAAGAGAAAGGCACACCTGTATTTTCCCCACTTACAAAGCTGCAGGCTGTGAATACTGGCCAAGATGTTTTATATGCAGAGAGAAAAAAGAGAAAAGCACAGCACACATTTCATGTTCATTCATGCAAATGTACAAAGTAATTAGCACGTCAAAACGTTTTATCTTCCTCTTTAGTTCTGGTTTATTTCTGCACGCACACACACACACAAAATGGATAAATTGATCAAAATTTCTGAGAGGGCATACATCTCTCCTTTATTTAAAAGAATCACAAATATGCATGCATTTAGGATCGCATGATATATTTTTTTGATAAAAATCTTTAATAAAATGACTAGTAAATTCAAAGGAAACTAGAATGTTTCTAGGAAATAGTCTAAATATATTTTCCAAATTTTAGTGTGTCAGGAAAAGAATGCCAAAAAACAAAAGATTACCAAAAATAAATATGTAAATAAAAAAGATCCCAGGGATAAAATATAGTCACATAAGGAAGGGGTGCCAGAGAATCAGATATGCAGAGAAAAATGTTTCTCTATTTTGAATTTTTAATAGAGAGGCTCTGAGTCCACGCCTCCAGTATGGTAAACAGAACAAGAGTCACCATCCTGGGGACTGGGATGATAAAGTCAATTTTTCTCAGGAAGAAAAAAAGAAGTACAGAAACCCGCTATTACCGAATACAGTGCTTCAGTGGCTTCAGACAATCATTTTCTCAGAAGTCAGTTTTCAACTAGGTAGTACAGTCTGGCTATGAATCCCCTATTCCAACTAAAGCCCCATAATCACATATCCAATTAATTGAAATAAAATCAAGTACAACAAACATTTATTGAAAATGTACTATGTGTAAGTTAACAAAGGAGACGAGGGCCCAATAATGAGAATACAGAGTTGAAGTTCCGAAATTGAAGCTCAAGTCCCATCCCTACAACCCACAAACAAGCCCCAACGTTAGTCAGGTAGTTTGACAATAGGTGAAATTCCAGTCAGGCTATTTGCACTGAGGTTTTTCCCCGTCAGATATTATTCCATAGTTCTGATGCACCCTGCCATCACACACCCCCATTCTTTGCATACACACTTTTAGAAATATGGCAAAGTTTTGTTAAGAACACTTACTTCTTACAGGTATTCACAATTTGACATAAATTCTTTACCTATAGGAATGACTGCCAAATGACTAGAGACTGGTGAACACCTTTTATAGACGAAACACCCCTCTCAAAATCCATTTCCAGGGGTGGGACAAGGGGCAAAGCTTGCTCCTGTGGTCTGTCAGCTGAGAAGATGAAGTATCAGATTTGACAATGCAAAGGTAGTCTTAAAGTGTCCACACTTAAATCAAAAGTAATCAGAAAATTCGTAACATTTACAGTCAGAATTTTGAGACTTCCTTCTTTAATTACTCTTTTTAGGTGTTTATAAAAGAAACAAGGCCCAGGTCAATGAGCTTTAAGTGTTCCACAGTAATAAAAACAATGATGAAATTGTCAACACAGTGTGTACCAGGTGCCAAGCACCATGCTAACTCTAAACCTGGGAGGTCTGTACTTTTATTACACCCACTCTACAAATAGAGAAACCAAGACGTAAGGCTTAAGAGACTTGCCCAACATTTCACAGCGAGTAAGTTGTTAGTAAGTTGCACAAGCAGTCTGCCTCCAAAGTCCACTCAGTGGCTCTTGGCTACTACACCATTATATCACAATACTTGATAGTGTTTAACAGAACTAGTTATTCACACCCAGCAGATGGTCACAGAAACACTGAAAGAGGCAAATAAAAGATATTCCTTCATTGAGAGTAAAAGCTCTGGCTCAGCTACAAGGTAATTCAGAATACTTATGAAATCTTAAACTTTGTTTAGGCTAACTTTTAAATAGACTGGTGAGGTAACTTCAATTTATCAAACTACAAAAGCAAAGATGTACCTGCCATTCAAAAAATTCAATTATACACACAAATAAGGAAAAACCTATTCAATTTTTAAAAGAAAAAAAAAATCCTCTAACAATTTATAGTATATGCTTTGGCCTAAAGAGCCAAGAGAGTCCAAGAGGCTCAAAAACTCTATCAGCTGATGTCCTATTAGACATCATGGACATGCATGTCACAGTCCAGGGGTCGCATATGGTGGTGTTCCCAACAGTTCCCAAAAAAGGAAAAAATTAACAATGTGATGTTTTATTTACAAAATTAAATGTATCCAATGTTTAAATTCTAATTATGTCCTTCCTTTTATTCTGTTAAGAGTCCTTTATTTTATTAAATGCAGTATCAAGATATAGTGGCATTTTTTAGTGTGCTTCTTAGCACATGTAAAAGAAATAGGAAACTCTGTTTATCCAATTTTTAAATTTCTACTGGTTTTTTAAATTGTGGTTCTCAAATCTAGGAACCAATGGTCAAGGATAGCTAGAAGTCACCCTTGGAAAACACTAGAAATAACAACCTGCCTAGAGAACTTTTTTTTTTTTTAAGTCTCTTATGAGTAGAGTAGACCAGCAATTTTGGAAAATTATTTCCACTAAATAATCCATCATAAAAATGCAGACTAAGCTGTCATCCTCAAGAGAGGAATACAGTTTAACTATGAAAGCCAACAATACTTCAAGGCTTCAAAAAAACTTAAAAGTGACATTACCATGGTAATGTTACCTATTTGTACTGTAATTCTAGATCAAAAAAGCAGATGTTTAAAACTGGATAAGGCTGCTCAAATTTAACACCATTATCTTGATAAGCTTTCGCTACCACACTTCTCCCGACTTAAAACATTGCCCAAGAGAAACAAGTAATTTTAAGGATCTTTCTCAATGTAATAATGTAGCTGTTCCTTGTTATTATTTGCATAGTGAATACTAAGCTTTAATTAACTATATAAATAGAAGTAGTTAAGAACAGAAAACAAAAAGGCAAAACAAACCAAAACACCCTAACAGTTTGTTATCCAATTTTTAAAAAGGCAATTACAATTGCAAGTTCAGCTGTAAACCTTTCTACATTCTGTTTAGCTGGGATAAATAGATATGTATGCACACAAAGCATAGATTCTGAGGACTTGTATATTTATAGAGAATGGAAGTATATTTAAAGGTTTGTTAATCGGATCCACAAACTACACGTGTTTTATGGCTTGTGGCCTTTCCAAAATTTGGGATAAATCTATTTGGTGCTTGTAACAGAACACCTGTGCAGTTCACCATTGTTTGCCCTTTCCAGTTTTCCTGAGGCTCCCAGCTGGAGATACATGAGTATTTGTGGTCATTCAGGGTAGGTATAACAATCTAGGGAGTGTCCCCTCAGGACAAAGAACCAACAGCAAAGGGTAAAGCTTCCCTTAACTCAAAGGCTTCCTTCCTGTTCCCTGTCTTAAAAAACAAGGCTCCAAACATCTTCCCTCAAGGGAACTGCAAACATCAAGCCTCTTCTGACAGCAGCAAAACTCATCACACCTATGAACCAGACTCTGAAGGACCCAAGAAAATCAGTAACTCTATTCTGCTTTCAAAAGGAAGGGTAAGAGGAACAAATCAGAGAGAAATACATATATACACTTACACACACACACACACACACACACACACCACCCCCCTCCCTCAAAAGAGTTCACCCTACCATCAAAAATAGGAAATACTGGGAATTAACAGTAGTTTGGTAAGGTTGTAACAGAATCACCAGAAACGAAACAAGCTGCCCAAGGAAGTTTCAAGCTAACAGCTCTGGAAATGTCACTTTTCACTTCATACATACATACTTATTGCATAAAAGAGCTGTATGTCTGCAGGAATAGCTTTAAAATCATTGGGTACCAAAAGAATGCAACTGTACAAGATAAACACTAGTTGAAAGGTCCAAACCAGATGATTTACAAAGCCCTGCACGCACATGCAAAAGCCGCTGTCCTAGCCAAGGAAAGAAGCAGGTCTCTAGAGTATAAGGACCAAGGCTCCTCAGCTAGCTGATAATGACTGCATATCTGCTGCTAGTGGCTGTCTTATTTCATCTAACACCTTGGATTCTCTCATCAGCTACTGCAGGCAAACAGAGACTGCTGAGAACAGTGACCCCCTACAACCTCCATCTTTCCCTGACAAGTAAATTACAATGCAACCCATTTCAGCCCCTATAAATGTTAACTACTTACTCTATTTGACTCAATTGTACATTTATGTACAGTTGGGATAAATGTGAACTTTAGAGCTTAAAAAACTTATGGATTATCTAGTCTAGCCCTCAATTTTACAGACGAAGAAACTTAGATGGAAAAGGATTAATGGCTAATTCAAGGATACAGACCAAATTAGGGGCAGAACAAGGCAGCACCCAGACTCCCCACCCAGTTCATTGCACCATGCTGACCTTCTGCATAGACAGGGTACAGGAGCTGAATGAAGTTGTTGGAATTGCCACATAGTCACAGGGCAATTCCAAGCAGGGAACTGTGGTCCACAGGCTCCTAGAAAGCTAAAGACCCAATGTTTCCCAAGAAGTCAGAATCAGGTGAAGAGATGGACAAGTACCCTGCATCTAGACAATTTAGGTAATTCCTTTCCCTTCTGCCAAAATTCAAGTAAAAATAAATAGAGGCGTTTTGATTAAATATGCCTGGTTAGGAGTAGAAGGCTTTAGTTTTTAATGAGAAAGAATTTATTTAGCTGTCTGAGGCTTTATTTTCACACTAACACATACCCTTGACACAAGAAGGCTTATGCTGTCCAATACAGTAGCCACCTGCCATATGTAGCTATTTAAATTTAAACTAATAAAAATTAAACAAAATTTAAAATTCTATTCTTTGACTGCATTAGCCACATTTCTCAATATTCATAGACGGCGAGTGGTTACCATATTGGACAGCAGACAGATAGAACATTTCCATCATCACAGAAAATTCTATGGGAGTGGCTGGTCTAGACCAGTGATTAAAGTTTGATCCTGAGCTAACAGCATCAGCTGGGAACTTGTCGGAAACGCAAATTTTCAAGACACACACCAGACTAACTGGATAGAACCTTTTGGGGTGAGGCGCTCCCGATGATTCTATGCACATTAAAGTGAGAAATTGCCAGTCTTGTTACTGCCCATACAAAATCACTTTTTCCCTGACCTAGTCCACACTTATATCTGAAAATTATCAACTTTTAACTTCATTATAATGTAAGAGCATAGTTCATAATGTCATACAATTTCA
Source organism: Pteropus vampyrus (assembly GCF_000151845.1). Taxonomy (NCBI): domain Eukaryota; kingdom Metazoa; phylum Chordata; class Mammalia; order Chiroptera; family Pteropodidae; genus Pteropus; species Pteropus vampyrus. The sequence continues at coordinate 2,643,985 of NW_011888861.1, read as the reverse complement.
AAGACATGTTTTTATGTTAACGAGCTTGCTTGAGAAGAAATGTCTTTAATTAGCAAAGCATTTTAAAAATGTTTCATGAAGATGATCTTAGTTATTCATAACAGTTAAGAGAAACAACTATAAGGTCCAAATATATAGAAATGGTTAAAACTAGTAAGACTAAAGACACTACCGCATTATTAAAATTATAATTGTGAAAGCTATGTTGTATGTCAAAGTATAAATGGGAGAAAAGCAAAACACAAAATTGTAATTACAAATATTTCTTATATGGACAAGGGCAAAATTTAGGCAGATGAAAACCAAGAACAACTGATTTGCCAAGCTTGGCTAATCAATGACCCTTCCTCCTTTTATTTCTGCCACGCTTCTTAGAGTTACCTGTGCAAAAAATATTTTAGAGAATCTAAGGAAACAATTTTTCAAAAAGATACAATTGTGTTTCGATGTGAAAAATCCATTGCAAGAACATTTGGTAAAATAGTTTTACAACTTTATCAATAATTCGCTGAATTGTTCACCTCATAGTAACATGAAATAAAGACTGTATTAAAGCAAATGATGAGGCTTGGCTTGAAAGTCAAAGAGGATTTCTCCTCTTTTCTTTTGTAAACTTAGCTCCTACAATCAAATATAAGAACAAAGCATTTTTACAAGTAAAATTTTAGAGATGTAAAAACTTGACTTTTTTTGTTTACTTAGTTTCTACATAGTCGTTGAGTGGTAAAATGCCAAATAAACCCAACAACTATATGTTTCTCACATTTTCTTCTTCTGTTTGCAAGTCTAAATTTCAGAAATATTTTGTAGCAATATTTAGATCCTACCTCTAAATCAACTCTTGATTATTATAATACACATTTTCATACAAATTTTAGCATTACTTTATTGACAGCCTTGTTAAAGTTGTAAGTAACTTAATTTCTTACATTGTCAAGGTATAAAATAATCTTTCTGAGTGTTTCTGTATGTCTTGGTTTTGCTGCTATTCTGCTTCTTTTGCAATGTTCTCTAAACTTCTTTAAATTCTAAATGCATAAACATCTTCTCTACTCTAGCTCCTGGGAAGATCTGAGAAAAGGTAACTGTAGCTGAATGTCTTCGGGGAGCTACTATTTGGCAGAAGTTTGTTCCTACAAATTTCTTAAAAATAGGAGTCCATGGCATGTGTAATGTTACTGACAATTGGAAATGATTTAAGTTATCCACTTATTCCTAACTAGATTTTGCCAGAAGAAGCTGAGTTAAGTGGTAGGATGATAAACTGGCCAGTTGGTATCATTTTGAAAAAATTTCCCAGCCCGAAAGGCATACACATTTTTAAATTAAAGGTAACTAAAAAAATTTTTTCTGAACTAAAATATCTGCAATAGTGATGCAAAAATAGGATTTTTCAAAATTTTCCAACTTTTTCTACTGACTACAATTCATTATCCTCATAAATGTGGGTAACTGAGAGTTGTCCAGGGCAGCTACCACATTCAATTCTAACGTTTACATATGCTCTTGAGAAAAAAGGAAATCATTATTTTTATTTCTATTGTTGGAAGTTAAATAGAAAAGGTATTTGACAGGTTTCTAATAGTAATATATATATTTTTAAAAATAGCAAACAGAATTTACAAAATGCTTTCTATGTCCTGGTCATTCTTAAATCTAGGCACGGAGAACATGAAGATGAATCATACATAGTCTTAGAGCTGGAGAATCCCCAGAGTCTAACTGGATACAGCTATACCTGAGAAAGGTCCTTAACATTAAAGACAGAGACCATCACAACAAACAAAACCATGCAACTTATGGGGGAAAGAAAAGCAGACTATACAGAGGAAACGATCATTAATGTCCTCAGAAAGAGAAAGAAAATGCCACAACCAAGAAACAAGAAAAGGATGCTATTTTAAAAATATAGAGAGAGAGAAAATCAGGGACCAAAAAAGTGCTCTTGGCAATTAAAAACATGATAGCAGAAAAGAAAAAATAAACCTAAGTGTAGGAAGATAAAGTGGAAGGAATCTCCCAGTAGGTGGAACAAAAAACAAGAGATGAAAAGTAGGAAGTAAAAATTAAATAATTAGATGACGAAGTCAGGAAACCCCATGTCTAAAGTGTTCCAAAAAAGAACAAAATAAAAGAGGAGAATTTGTTAATGAATTTATTCAAGAACTTTTTTAGAAATGAAAGACATGAGTTTCCAGATCGAAAAGGCCCACTATTGTGATTTCACCAAAAAAAAAAAAAAAAAAGAGGTGGGGGAGAGAGAATATTCCACAAGATTCCAGAGGGGAAAAATCTAGGACACACCCAAAGGATTAGAAATTCAAATAGCTTTGGATTTTTCAACATAAATACCAAAAGATAAAAGACATTAGAGCAACTGACATCTTTAATTTGATACCCACCCAAAGTATCAATGAGATGGGTGGGTAGAACAAAGATATTTCCATGGGTTCAAAAAACTACCTCGCAAGCACCCTTTTTCAGAAGCTACTAAAAGATGTGATATACAAAATCTAGGCAGTAAACCAAGAAAGAAAAGGAAAATAGAAAACAAGAAATTCCATATAGAAGAGAGATAAAAGGAATCCTTAGAATGAGGTAATGGAAACCGCAGGACAACTAAATCAGGCAGAGAAGGCTATCAGTTCAAAAAGGAGCATGTTAGAGGGTCAAGGAGAAACATCTCTAAAAAAGATAAAATCAAGAGTACTTAATATGTCTGAATGTCTTGAAACAAGAGCTAAGCAAGGGAAAAATAATTTAGATGTTGAATTAAGGATAAGTAAAGATAGAAAGCAACAAATTAAAGAAAAAGGAAAAAATAGAAATAATTGTTAACTCCAGGGAAAACAAAAAGTTCTATGATAGGAAAAGAAATCATAGAAGAGTACATGGCTCAATGTAAACAGTGTTCTATATAGTCATATAAGCAATGTAAAATTACTATATAACTATACTGGGAAAATGGAGAATGGGAAGAATTTGGGGGTGGAGTGGGGATAGGGCCCAGAAAGAGAACAAAGAGAATAAATCAAAAACTAGCACTACCACGTTACTCAGAAATATGGAGGGAAATTCCAAAAGAATGAGCTAAAATTGCTATACGTGGTTGCCTCTGGGGAAAGAAATGAAGAAGATTATTTTTTTATCATAGCCTTTATAAATTATAGAACTACTTTATATATTTACACACACACACCCACACATATATATCCAGAATCCAATCTCTTATCCACTAAACTTGCATTTTTCAAATTATACATTTGTGACCTATTAGTGGGCTGTGAAATTAAATCAGTAAGTCACAACTATCATTTCTAAAATGAATTAGAACAGAAAGGGACAGAAAATAACAGACATACACATAGTACATTTTTTCATGAACCTTCAAACATATACATACACACTTCATAATGTAAAATAATTTTTAACTGTGGACTATGAACAAAATAACTTCAAAATCATTACTCTAGACTGCATTATAATTATTTTTTAGTCTTGTTTTTAAGAGATTTCAACCTACCTTTATTTTAAAACAAAGAACTATGTTGACAACTAATAAAAATACTCCATCATAATGCTCTTTCAATTCCCATTAATATCATGCATGAAGAATGTTCACTCCTATAATAGTGAAACCTAAATACGTTTTGCTTTCTTATAATCAACTCTGTAATATTTGAGCCAAAGAATAACAAAACATAAAAAGAATTCAAAGTCATCCAAATAATTTTATAATGTGGAATATTATGCTTCTTGGGTGATTTTTTAAATTTTGTATGACTTTCACTGATATTTAAATTTCTGGTGTACAGAGACACTTGAGCAGAAAGACCTGTCATTCTGGAATGACAGAAAAACAGTTTGGAAACAAAATCTTGTGACATATAATGCATAAACTAGAAAATATATATGCATAAACTAGAAAATATAACCAAGACAGAGGTTTCTTCTGCTGACCTTCCTCATACACTTTACAAAGTGTGTTGGACACCTTGAAGTATGGAAAATATGGGCAAGAGGTTAAAATTTTGATGCTATCTTACTAAAAGTCCAAATTTAGCCTAATTTTTCTTTTAACTGAGCCAGGTTATATATGCACATTTTTTTGGATGCTTACCCTACAATTCACTTCCATAAAATAATCGAGAACAAAAACTTTTGTAGAAAGCACGTTCCATTATCCTCTCTTTGGTGTAAAGCTTCGCTTCTCAAAAGTTTTAAAGATCAGATTTATAAGCCACCTGCCTATATTTTTAAAACCACCACTACCATCCATACTGGATGTAAAAAGAGAACGAATAAGTCTTAACATACTGGTATTTACAGATAGAAGAAATATTTGTTGAAATATACATAAACAATATATAAGTGTATGTATATGAAAATATGCATGAGCAATGAATGACCATGGTTACCTTTTTTTGGAGAGGTGAGGAAATGGGGAAGGAATAGGGGGGGTAACAGCAGGGGTGAGAGAAAGATTTTTCACCATAAATTTGTTTATACTCTGATTTTTTTTAACTATTGCCCATTTTGGCAAATTAGGAAATCTCATTCTATTTGCCCCTCCTAAATTGCCTTGCTTCTGCATCCTACTCCACATCCTGTTGGTATGTGCACCTGTGCATGCATGCCCATGCACATACACATACATACACACACACACACACACACACACACACACACACACACACAATCACCCAGAAATAATTTGCGGCAGGTGTGCTTTCACTTTCTTTGACAAAAAGGTCTTTCTCCTACTCTTGCAAAAGTGAACTTACACTCTTAGCACCCACATGACCAGCACAAATGTTACCTTTCTTTGCAGGTTTCCTGGACCCTGGGTCATTTCCACAGCCCCTCCTCAATGCTCCATCACACTGGAAACCTAAACACTACAGACATTTGCTGAGTGCCTGCTTTGAGCCAGGTGATGCTCAGGGACATGGGACACAAAGGTAAGCAGGACAAGATACCTGCCTTCAGAGAGGTAACAGCCTCAAAGAGGAGACAGAGAGGAAGCAAGTAATTTCCAAATAATATGGTACATGTAAAGGGAAAAGTATAGTCTACACAATCTACCACATTCTACTTTAACTATTTTTTCCTCCCTCTTCCCACATCCCTCAAAGGTAAGAGCCTCTGGCACAGACCCACAGCTACTGGGCCTATAGTTATCTTTGGATCTTCTGTGCCACCTATGGTTCTCACCTGATCTAAAGGTCATATATGTCTCCTGCATAATAATGCAATGGTATTTTAAGAAACAAATTCATATATGTCTTAATGTTGCAGAACAGTGATGGTATACAAGTCAACTATTAATCTGGACTTCTGCAGTGTATTATAATCTTAAAATTTCAGGACCAAAACAAACATCTTTAACCTCAGAAGCCCTGTGATCTTTTAATCCTCACCATGTCGTCTTGGCTTTGATTTTATAAAAGGGGAAAATTATGAAAGCTAAGCCTGTCTATTTCTTTTCCTGGAAATAAATGCACTCTCACTTGTTTTTACTGGTAGGACTGAAAACTTTCACCCAGTAACTTAAAATTTCTATTCATGGTTAACACATTAACAATTTCCGTAATTTTCAGGAAAAAAAGTATTTCTCAATTTGATGTAGGTTTGTCAATATTAATTTAAGGACTTCTTATACTTCAAACCTTGGACTTCTGGGTAAGAAAAATAATATTCTTGCCTTTTCCTGAGCTCTATCTCAAAACAAATGATAGAAATGAATTGCAAACATAACATGAAGTTCTGTCACAATTAATCAACCCAGAACCCAAGGGAGGAATTGTTTCTATTTTTAAATGCACTGCTGCTTTAAGGGAAAACCTGGTAGAGAAATATGAAACCAAGCTGCATAATGAAAATTAAAATGCATTTGGTGTCTCCATCCTTGCAATGCTAACCTACGAGCAGCACTGTTGTGTTGACCCTTCTCAGTCTATAAACTAAATGATGGGTACCCAGGCAGAACCCCATAGAAAGGGCTCATCTACCACTCAAAGAACCAGATCTGTCAAGAGGGCAGAACAAGAGAATACCCATTTTTCAATGCTATTCTTGTAGTTTCAAAGAAGAGGCTATTCCAATATACAACCAGATGGATAAATTCCCAAATCATCCTACACATCTTTAGTTAAAAGATCCTGATTAGTAACTGCTGATTATTTAGTATGTCTAGCAAACTGTCTACAATTATAATTTATATACAAATTCCACAAAATTAAATGTTTCTCTCCGCAAATGACAAAGCTTCATTTCATTAAATAGTAGCTAAAAGTAGCTTTCCTCATGGTTAAGAGTGACAAGGAGCAGGTGTCAAATCAGCAAGGAAAACAAAAGCAGCAGCTACATAACAGGAGTTAGAATATTCTACCTGTTTTCCAGACTGCTGTGAAGAATCTGACCCAGCAGAATTTTTTTTCTGACACAATATAAAAATATCCAGTTGGGGTAGGGGGAAGGAGTTGGTGATCTAATTAGTAAAGTAAAATAGTTTACTTACTATCACCATGAAATATACAATTGCACTGCTATAAATGTATCTAAAATACTATAAATATTTAAAATGTATCTAAAAATATTATCCAAGGATACATCCATTATTGAAAAGTATTTAACACAACATTTTAAATACAACTTAGCTATTTACCATCACCATAAAAATTTGCTCTAAGTACCAAAATGTTTGCAAATTGAATAGAAATGCTACTGTCACCATGAAAAGCAAAAATTCCCCAATCTTATCTAACTATAATTTCTTCTCCAAAATTTGGCAAAACTGTGCCTGAACCGGCCACATGATTACAGAACAGAGGCAGTTGCTTCTTTTAGCAATAAAGTAACAAATCCTACCTCAGAGTTTCCAGTGGAAATCTCTTGAGAGCAAAAATCACTAAATTGTAGTGCATCAATCAACAGGTGACTGACTTTCAGAAACACACTCTTATTCTTGTGTCCGAGAGATTTTTTTTTTGACATATCTCGTTTTTTTTTTTTTCTTTTTTTACGCTCTACCACTGTTCTATTGTGCGCGTTTTCTTTTTTTTTTTTTTCTTCATGGGCTTACTAGAAAAATGCCAAATATTCAAATTATTTTAGGGCATTTTCCCATACTGCTGCGTGGAAGAGCGGAATTAATAAGGATCCAACAGTTACTACTTTTCAAATGCAAATTGTTGCCATCTAGTAAATGCAACCCCCTTTTGTACATCCCCCCAGTGTTTACACAGCTCGGACACTACTTTTTGTTTCCTTGAAAATCAAAATTCCCGCAATACATTCAGGCATTATCTCAACCCAGCACCACCACCACCGACAACAACGAAAAAGATTTTAAATGGTCCAGGCCCGAATCTATATCGTACAAAACTATTTTTGCTTTATTGTGGGGTCTCCCTTCACTTTACACACAAACTCCCTAAACAAGCCTGCCAAACGAAGCAAACACTGCAGTGGTAGAAAAAACCTGAGGCACTGGGTTCCACAGAGAACAAGGCCTTGCGGTGGTCACTTGCCCACTCAGGCCTCCGTTTTCTTATCTGTAAAATGTGGCCATTGGACTAATCACCTCTAGGGTCCCATCCAGCCCCTCTCCGTCTGGGTGCCTAGAGGCCGACCAGGGACACAACTGACTAGTGCTAATCTCTGGCCAGGGTGCCCAGCCCGATGCCGCGCTATACCGGAGGGGACGTGAGAGGGGGGCGCAGGGGGAAGAGAAGAACTTGGACTTGCAACAGCTTCAGACAAGAGCGTTCAACAAACTTGAAGCCGTCCTCCTAACAATAGAAGAGAGCACTCCCATTTTCCTGGCTCAAACTTGCAGACTGCGGGGTCAGATCCTCCTCCCGCCCTCTCCGCGCCCGCATTACCTTTCTCCCTGTTTGGTGTTGGAAGGAGGAGGGTGCAGGACCGTTTGATTCCCTTCCATCTCCACCACGCATTTGGTGTTCAGTTCCAGTTCTGAAAGCACAGGGGAACGCGAACGTTGCAAAGTGGAGCATCCCGCCCGCACGGGGTCTCCGGGGAGGCGGCCGAGCCGGAGCCGGACCCCGGCGCCGCCTCCGCCCGCCCCACCTCGGCCCAACTTGGATGGAGTTGGGGTCCTGTGCGCCTGTCCCCCACAGCCGGCCAGCGGAGAGCCCCGCGCAGCCACCTCTGGTCCGACACCCCTTCCCCGCTGCTCTCCGCTCCTGCGATGGGAAAAGTTGGCAACTGCCGCTCGCTTCTCGGTCCTCCGCGCCCCGGGCGCCTGCAGCTGCTGGGGTGTCCCGCGGTCCCACGGCCCGACACCGAGGACCCCCGCACCAGTACCTGCGATGACCGGCTCCTGCTACTCCCTGCACTTTACAGAGCGCCGCCAGCTCTGAGCGCTGCCGGAGGTGAGCAGCAGTGGAGCCGGAGTAGAACCCCTGGGGACTTTGGACAGCCAAAGCCTACAACGCCGGAGCGAGAGTAAGAAAGAAAAAGCCACAGGCTTTCTGGATGGAGGAGCTGACGGTGACCAACAGCATGTTAGCGATGACGAGGACGGCCGCTCACATAAACCGTTCCGTGGGTCTGACCGCGACTGCACTGTGAGTAGACCAGTGGTGACGGGCGGGGTCAGAGAGCCGAAGGGTGAGGGGTGGTAAAAGTTAAAGTGGGCTGGAGCATCCGGTGAAAGGCATCTCCACCTTCTGACTTGGGAAGTGTGCAAAGTGAAGCCTCAGCCCACTTT
>NW_011888861.1:2626400-2634671 GCF_000151845.1 Pteropus vampyrus | reverse complement strand
CACACACAAACATGAATAAAGTTATGCATCCTGTGCTCCAGACGCACACACTATGGTAGGAAAACAGCACGGAGTCAAATATAATGCCAGTCTGTGTGCAGGTGGTCGAGAAGGGTTCAGTTCTGTCTCCAACAGGTGCCAGTTACGGACTTGAAGTGATTCTCTATTGATGCTACTCCTCCACCCCTCTCCTGTTCCAGGACAGCTAATTCAGTCCGCTTCTGAAAGGCCTATGGCATCATTCTTTCTCTATTCCTGCCAGGGAACGCCGACTTTGTCCACCCAATTATTCAGCAAGTGTGTACTGAGCATCTACTATGTGACAACTATATGACAAACACTGTTCTAGAATCTTGGGAGATATTGCTGAGCAAAAGGGGGCAAAGTTAACAGCCCCCTGGGGTTAATATAATTTTGTGCCTGTGTCTTCATCTTTGGGCTACTGTGACATCATCTTTACTGAACCTCCTAACTACCTTCTATAATTGTTCTGATATCCAGCTTCCAGAATGATTTTTCATGTGTAATATTTTATTATTTGATTGTGTATGTTATTCCATTGTTCAGAAAATCCTCCTGGTAATCTGGCCTCCCCTGTTTCTGAAATTCTTCACTTCGTGCAGAGCCTTTTCACAAGTAAGATTCCATGCCTACGTTAAGCCATCGTTCTGTTTCCACCAATGTGAATTATAGAGGGGTGAATTGTGTCTCTCAAGAGATCCCTTCAATTCCTAACCCCCATAACCTGTGAATATTACCTTATTTGGAAATAAGGTCTTTGCAGGTTTAATCAAGTTTAAGTGAGGTCATACTGGGTTAGGATGAGTATCTTTATAAGAGAAAGGAGAGGGAGATTTGAGCCCACACAGACAAGGAAGAAGGCCATGTGAAGCTGGAGGTAGAGATTGGAGTGATGCAGCTACAAGCCAAGGAAGGCTAAGAATCTCCAGGAGCTCTGGGAAGCTTGAAAGAGGCAAAGAAGGATCCTTCCCTAGAGCGTTCAGGGAGAGCATAGTCCCCCCCACCCCCAAGGTTTTGGATTTCTAGCCTCCAGAACTGTGAGAGAATAAATTTCTGTTATACTAAGCCATACATAATTGTGCTAACTTGTTATAGCAGTTCTAAAAATCTAAGACAGGAATTAATGTCTCTCTCTTACCCGACCCTTCTTTTTTCACCTCTCCCTACCTTCATTCTCTGCCATATCATGAAAGCCTTGAATGCCTTACTAAGAAATTTCAACTTTATTCTAAAAGCAATGGGAACTAAATGAAGGTTTTGATTTTAGAGCCAGGGGCTGACATATTCAGAGTGTTCTGAGGAATGACTTCATAAAAAAACCATCTCGAGGACTGTTGCAGACATTCAGATGAGAGGTGGTAATGACACGAACAAAGCCAATGACAGTGCAAATGGAATACAAGGAACAGATGCAAGACAATGTGAAGATAAGAGTTGAACAACTTAATAACCAATGGCATTGAGAACTGAAGGAGCCAACAGAGTTGCAGGTGACTGGGAAAGTGTCTGGAAGGATGATGGCCCATAACACCATAAATGGATGAGGGAAGTAGGGTCCTAAAGTGAGAGGGGCATGGTCATTGGGTATTGCTGGCTAAATAAACAGGTTCCACTGGTTGTTCTTTGCTGAGTTATCCGTCCTTCTGCTTTTCACTTTTCCCAACCCTCTCCAACTTTGAAAGCCCAGATTAATCCTCACCTTTTCTAAGGAGGGTTTACCAAATGTTTCTCCTTCAAAACAGTTTTAGCCTTAACTCATTTGGAATTATATCTTTTTAGAGTTGAAAAGTGCCTTCGAGATCTTCTGGACCCTGCTACGTCTCCCAAAGTGGTCATTCTTCTGGTTAAATATGTCTGATGGCAGAGTGCTCACTGTTATGTGACTCTGTTCCAAGGTTCTACAGTTAGAGGAGACATCTATGAAAAATCAGATTTGCCTCCCTGCAATATTCCCAAATGTCGATGCCTCCTAGAGCTTCACATTCCAAGTCAAACTTTTCTTAAACATGATAGCCCTCTAGTTATTTGAAGATGGCTCTAATGTCCTTCTGAAGAGCTCTGTTCCTCAGAATGTACTGTTCTGGTTTCTGCTGTCGTATAACATATCCTCCCAAAACTTAGCAGCGTAAAACAATTGGAAGGCTTATCTGGGCAGTTCTAGCTCTGTTTCTATCATGAGGTTGCAGTGAGATGGTAGCGGGAGCTGGAACCATGGGGGGCTGGAACAGCTAGAGCAGGCCAGGCATTTCTCTTTCTGTATATAAGTTCAAGGTTTCTCCACATGGTCTTTCTCCATAGGTAGGCTTGGGGCCCCTCACAGCATGGTGACTACATTCCAAGAGTCAGCATGTCAAGAGTACCAGAGCAAACTGTATCATCTTTTATGACCTTAGAGGTCCTGTAATGTCACTCCTGCCATAGCCACATGAGCCTTCTCAAGTCCAAGGGACTGTATGTAGTCCCGTGATCTCAATGGGGAAATATCAAAGTTAATATTTTAGATCATGTGGGGTGGGAGCTATTTGTTACAGCCATTTTCAGAAAATACGATCTGCCGCATAATGCATTCTCTCAACTGTCCTGGCCATCCTCTTCTGAAAGTGTGTTATAATAAAGTAAGGCTTAAGAATTAGATGGGCTGAGTCTGAATCCTGTCACATTCGTGTAGCTGGAACAGGCAGGTCAACTTCCCTGATCTTCATTCGGTGCAGGAGTAAATGTGGAATCTGAACTCAAACTACACAGGATGTAGTAACTTCTTTTTGAGTAAATGCCTGTTATGTAATGTTCCACTTCTTCTGAGAACTGCTGTTCCCTCTCTCCCTACACCCCAGCCCTGGCTCCTGGACTTCAGCTGCCATGTTTATACTAATAGCCCCCCACCTGCCTCGTTTAGTTCATTGGGCCCTGCAGGCTATTTCTGCCACATGCTGAATCTATTAGCTTCTTCCCCCTGGAAACCTGGGCTTGGGATTCAGAGTGTGTGACCTTTGGAATCAGACTGTCTGGTTTGAATCCTGAGCCTCCCCTTTCTGAGCTAGACAATCTGTATTAACTCTTCTGGGCCTCAATTTTCTTATTTGTAAAATGGGATGATGGGGATTGGTGATAGTAAAAGTACCTGCTTCATAGGCTTGTTATGAGGACAAAATGAGCTGATACTTATGAACTTCTTATCACAGCATTGTGAATGGGGTCTGGCACCTCCAACAGTCAACCTGAAGGCTGTAGAGTGGCTGTATTTTTCATAGTCACAGGAAGGCCCTGAATGCTGCTCTGAAGATGAAATAATCGCGAAGCAGTTGTACAGGAAACAGGGAAGAGAGAACTGGTTTCTGAAAACCTTCCAAGTTCTGCTCTATCAAGGCTGAGCTATATTCCTGATCCTAGATTGTACAGTGGGGATAGAACTAATCTGGGAAAAGTGCCAGTGTGACTGAGAAGACAAGAAGATGCTCAGTGAACAGTAGCTATTATGTTTCGTCAGCACACAGAATGTCAAATCACACAAAATAATGCTGACATCATCCTCTGCCAATGAATCCCTTCCAATAGGGAGTATTATGAGTTGGGTACCTAGATGATAAACATGAAGAATGAAAAACAGCATAGTGCAAGGAGTGAAAGCATGTACCTTGGAGTCACACAACCTGCGTTCAAATTCTACCTCTGCTACTTGCAAGCTAGTAGTCAAGTTACTTGTCAAGCTACTTGACATTGTTTAAGTCACTTATCCGATCTCTACTTCTACTTCCTGATCTCTAAAATGGTGCTGATGATGGTAATTATCTTACTATACCAGGCACACTTAGACCAGGATCTGACACTTGTTAAGGGTAAAGTAAGTATCAGGTGTTGTTATTGTTGTTATCATTATCATCACTATCACTATTATTTATTGATCCAGGACTCCCTTCAGTGAGTCTAGATTACTCAGCTTTATTCAGTAGATATGACCCTACTGTATTCCTTAAATGTCTGAGGTATCACACAGTATGAAATGAAGACTATAGTATCCTTAATATAATTCACAAAAGGAAAAGCCCACAATATCCCAAGGCCATCAGCCTTCTCAGCCCCTACAAAGTGCAATTACCCAATTAAGGCTGCAATTACCCAATTAAGGCCACAAAGGGACCTGGTTGTCTCTTCAGGCCAGTTTGCTGGGAAAAGATGGGATGAGGGCCTTCCCAGAGTCATTTCCTAGAGAGAAGTTCCCAAAGGACTCTAAAGAAGGTCGTGGGAACCCCAACCTCAGAAATTTGGCAAGCAGAAATCCAAGTGGTCATCTATCTAAGAAGGAGTTGTAGACTGTAGACCAGGGATTTTAACTGGATGGACTTCTTAAGAAGAATCTGAAACTTTCTAAATTCATCTATACTTGGTTTGGTTTTTTTCCTTATTCCTGCCTATTTAATTGAAGTAAGCAGTAAAAAAGGCTAATAAAAGGATGCACGTGCTTTTCTTGAGCTACAGCAAGCAAAGTTCTGGGAGCTAGACAGTGTCCCACTCCAGAGGCAGAGGAGAAACAAACTCAGGGTGCAGCTTGGCAGCTTGTTGAGGTCATGGGCCTGCTACATAGAAGTAAAGGCTCATCAGAGAGTGGTCCTGGCCTGAGAAGAGCCCGGGACAGGAGTCAAGCTATGGAAAGGCTTGGGGTGGGTGAGACTCCCTGACAGCACAGCCTGGCTCAGACATTCTTTTTAACCATCTCTACAATCCTCAAAGATCAGCTTAAGCAGCTAATACAGCTGCTGTGCTCACTAGTCACTAGACATACTCCAGTCTATACACTTTACAAATACGCTTTTTGTTAGGAAAGAATGTTAATAGGGCTTTATTTTAGAAACTAGAAATGCCATGGGTTCTGAAGAATGGGCACATACCTGATAACAAACTTCCCAGGGGCACAGTAATCATCTAATTTCTATAAGACAAAGTTCCAAAGCTATTACAGTGGGAAGAGTGTTGCCAGGCTGATGTAAAAATCACTAATGGCTTAAGTCTACAGAGGATCAAAGAGTAATGATGGAGCAGGCAAATACTTAAATAAGAGGCTTTCCATAAATCTACTTTAACAACTGTATCCATCAGCCTAGGCTAAATTACAGCATGGTGACTAACAACCTCCGAATCTCAGTAGCTTATAAAAACAAGGCTTCGTGCCTCACTTACATGACTTGTCCATCACAGACTGGTTGTTCATCACAGCTCTGCTCCTATCATTTTCATTCTGAGTCCCAGGCTGATGAAACAGCCCCTACCTGAGACAAAGCCAGATTTACGGCAGAAGGAAAAGAGAAGGTAGCAGACCATATAATGGCTCTTCAAGTTTTAGCTCAGAAATGACACGTATCGCTTCTCAACTTTCATAGGACAAAGCAAGTCACATGGTCAAGCCTAGCATCAGTGGGGCAGGATCTGACACATGATAAGGGTAAAGTAAGAGTAAGTCTTCCCCAAGAAGGGTGTGATGTTGTCATAAATAAGAAATATATTTTGGTGTCCATCCGTGGTTCTTGGCTCGTAGCTCCTAAAACTCTTATAATTATCTAAATGATTAGAGCATAAGAGCATCTTTTGTTACAATATTTAGTTTTTGTCCTTCATTCCTGAAATAGCTCCAGAACAAGGTGATTGTTGGAAGGCTCTTAGATAACTACAGGACAGGAGCTAGTTGCCAGGGAAACCAACCATGTGATTAGAGGACTGGAACTTTCAGCCCCATCGCCCACCACCCTTACCTCAAGAGGCTGGAGGTCGAATCAATCGCCAGTAGCCAATGACTTAATCAGTCATGCCTATACAATGAAAACTCCATTTTAAAAAAATGTTTTTAAGGATTGCGTTTGGGGACCTTCCAGGCTGGTGAACACATGGAGGTGCTGGGAGGAGGTGTGCCTGGAGAGGGCATGGAAGCTCCACATACCTTTCCTTATTCATATCCTTTCATAAATCAACCAGCCATCCAGTAAGTAAATGTTTTCCTGAGTTCTAGCAAATTATCAAACAAAGGAGCGGGGCATGAGAACATACAATGACAATCTTGACTTGTAATTGGTGTCTGAAGTGGCGGGGGTGGGGCAGTTCTGCAGGACTAAACCCCTCACCTGTGGGATCTAATGCTAACTCCAGGTGGAGTGTATCAGAATTGAATTGAATTGTAGGACACCCAGTTGGTGTCCCCCTAAAACTGGAGGACTGCTTAGTGAGGGGAAACACCCCGTACATTTACTCAGTGAGTAGTGAGTAGACATCTACCATAATAACACATATTTTACAATAGTTAGTAGTAGCAA
Organism: Pteropus vampyrus; assembly: GCF_000151845.1. NCBI lineage: Eukaryota > Metazoa > Chordata > Mammalia > Chiroptera > Pteropodidae > Pteropus > Pteropus vampyrus. The sequence continues at coordinate 2,628,351 of NW_011888861.1, read as the reverse complement.
ACATTTATCAAACACTGACTGCCTACCAAGCACATTTCTATTATTTAACCCTCACAATAAACCTATGAGGCACACATAATTATTATCCTTCATTATATTGATCAATAAAAAATAAAGAGAAAATTTAGGTAATGTGTTCAAGGTCACATATCTGGGATGTGGTGACCTTGGGATTTGAACACACAGACAAATTGGAACATACATTTGAGTGGTTTCCTTAAGAGTGACAATGGATTTGCTCTGACTCATCTATGTTTTTCTGGCACAAAAAGTAAGCAATATAGATAATAGTCTGTTGCTATTATGCCTTACAGTTTAATGCAACATGTAACTTCCACAAAAGGGTCACAGATAAAAGAGAAAATGGTTCTTTTTATGACAGTGATCTAGGATGCAGGGAGCAGTATTTACAGAGAACATTGGGCTCATAGTGGCATAGTAGGAAAGGCTGATGTTGGTGTCAGCCCAACCATGGTTTGTTTTCTGCCTCTGTAACTTACTTGCTGTGTTTACTTTGGACACTCAAGCTTCAGGTCCTTTGTATGGAAAGTGGGTGTAGAAATACCCATTTCACAGGGTTGTGTTGAGAATTACATGAGATAATGTATGTAGAATGCCTGGCTTGGTGACTGCACATCCATAAGAGATATTCAGCAAATGGTAGTTGCTGTCATTACTGCTGCTACCATTGTTACTGAAGAAAGAATAGAATTTTGATATAAATATTTATGAAAGTGCAGTCTATGCGGAGGGATCAGTGGGACCAGTATGGAGGCAAAAAAGAACAATGAAATGCTGTGCTTTAGGAAGCTAATTGGGCAATGTGTACTGGAAGGGTTGGCCCCAGGAGAAATCAGACACTGGAAATGATCTGGAAATGCATTGTCCAAGCTAGAAATGAGGAACACCTGAAGCAGAGGTTGAGCAGGGGAAATGGTGAGGAAGAGAAGGTTGGGGAGACATCCCTGGATGGAAGTCTCTGTCTATACCAAAGCTGGGTAGAGCTCTCTTGCTGTGTCTTCTTCTAAGCAGGACCAGTGGGTTCATCTGAACAGGGTGCAACATGCCTCTCAATGTACAGACCCATAACCCACCTTCATGAGTACAGTGACTTAGCCAGGGGGTCCCAAACCTGGCTGACCATTCTTTGGAGTCCGCTGAAGTAAGGACTCCTGAGTCTTCTCTCGAACAGACTCAGGAGATCTAGGCTGGGCTGATTCTGGAATAGCCCATTCATGGACTGGCATTTAGGAATAGCTTGGTGAGGTCACCTTGTCACACTGCCTGCAGCCCACGATGTGAGGGCAGAGGGACTATCCTTGGCTGTTGTATAGTCTTAGTTCTTGAATATAAACTCTTGGAATGATTTGGAACTAGCCAAAACCAAAACAAAGCAAGGTGAGAAGAAACCCAAAATGAAAGATAGGCAGGCCTTTCCTAAGGAACATACCCAGCCAGCTATGAAGACTGAAAGTTGGAAGTTGTGTGAGTAAGTATAGGGAAACCAGACCACTTTTCTTTTAGTTCTACAGAGATCACTGATAGGAAGTGGAAAAGCTCTCACATCTATCTACTAATGAATCCATTCGTTTATCAGTTGTTTATTGAGCAGTTTACACATGAGGTACTCTGGAAATTGCTGGGGATTTAGAAACAGATATTGTCTCTTCCCTCAAGGGGTTCCTGGGCAAGGGGAGAACAGGTACATGCTATCTTAAGTGGGCTACACTCTCACGATTGTGTGAACCAATTTGGTAGGAAGCCGTGATTCCCATCTTGAGGAAGACTTCACACTGGAGAGGATGTTTGAGCTGGATCCTAATGGCTCAAGGGTAGTTGACAAGCAGGGAAAGAGAATATCTTAATCAGCAGTGACTGAGTTGCAAGAAACAGAGATGGACTCAAGCTGGCGGAAGCGAAGTGAAGTATGTTGGAAGAACACATCTCTTTG
>NW_011888861.1:2608259-2625149 GCF_000151845.1 Pteropus vampyrus | reverse complement strand
CCCCCCCTTTTAATTCCTCCTACCCTTCTACCCCTGACCTACTGATGTTGTGATCTCCCCTTAGGAACTGGATCTTTTAAGGCAAAGTGTCTCCCGCATGCTCACAGCGAGCACCCGGGGCCTAGTGCACCCAGGGTATGGTTTGTGGGTCCACCTAGGGCACGAACCCAGGACCTTCTGCCCGTAAAGCAGATATGCTAACCACTACACTATGAAGCCACCCTAGGGGCAACCTTTTTTAAACATACCTACTAGCTGTGTGATCTTGGGCAAATTATATAACTTCTCTATGCCTCAGATTCCTCATCTACAAAATGTCACTAATAATAGATCTATTTCATAGGATTAATGTCAAAATTAAATGAAGTAATTCATGTAAAGTCTTCACATAGTAATTCAGTAAATGTTAGCTATCATTATCATAGTTCATTATAATCCATTGGTTTGATTGTCTCCCTCCTGGACTGTGATCTCCTTAAGAAATTTGTAAAGTGATGGTTACATCGAAGGAACTCAGCCAAAGGTAGCTATTTTTGTTGTTAGCATTGTTGAAGACGGTAGAAAACTTTCCTTGTTCATCTGAATATTACCGACCCATGACACAGAACCCAACACCTAGCATCTTCTCAGTGGGACCACCATTAAATGAATGGTCTCTGTTGTTTTCAAAATTGTCATTATAGAAGAAAATGCACTGATTATTGTGATGTTTCTAAATTTTTTCCCTTCAGAGCCTGTAATGCACTCTTGTGAACATTCTCAATGATGGCAGGTCTTCATTCATCACCTAGTTCTGGGATTTTCAAGCTGGAAGAGATCTAAGAGATCATTTAATCCAATCACTTTGCTTTAGATCAATTGGCATCTGAGACAGTTGGCATGACTAAGGTCACACAGCCTGTCAGGTACAAAGCCAAGAAGATGGGCTTGATTTTCAAAAACAGCTTAAAGTCATCTGTAGTTAGGTTTGGAGGTAAAATGGGTGAATCAGCTGAAAAATATTGATTTGTTTAAAATTGTGCTAGGAGTGAAAATAAACTAGACTTCCTTGTCTCATAGGAGTGAAGGCAGTTCCAAAAGAAGAGTCCCCAATATGCTGGGATGCTATCACTGAAATATGTGTGCTGACTTTGAAGGGGAGTTTCAAAACCAGCTCCATCCCATCCCTAACAGCTCTCAGGATGTTCCTCCCTGTCCAGGTCACAGATTGTTCATTACACACTTCCTTCCTGTGAGGTTACAGACCTGGAAAGCCTAAGCATCCTACCTCATCTCAGTTCTAGACATTGATTTAGGGCCTCTTCCTGGTGCTCCTTCTAACTTGATGCTTTAGAGAGTTTCATCAACCCAGATTCCTCCTCCGGACAGAACACAGAACATGATACGAATGATTCTTTCCTCATTTCTCCCAAGGTTGGTACATAACTAGCCTACTCTAGATGCCTAGGAGAGAAGTTAATTCAGTACCCACAGTGAATGCCTTGGGACATTAGGGCTTAATCTTCTTGCCCAACCAGGTGAAGAAAGGCTTCAGTTAGCTGTCCCTGTGATTTCCAATCAAAGTCTAGTGTCTTTGCTTCACGCTACCAGAGATGCAGGTCCACCCTGTCCCCAACCTCTCTCTCCAGCCCTCGGCCTCACTGGAATGTTCAGTCAGGACAATGCTCTTGTCAGTGACGAGCTTTGATATGTTTGTTAAAAAACAAAACAACAGGTTTTTTGGGTTTTTGTTTGTTTGTTTGTTCGTTTGTTTTAGTCAAGTTAATACCAAGACAGACAACTACAGTAGTAAAAGTTCTACGGGAAAGTGGCAAACTAATCTTGTTTAGAATCAGTTAACAGTAGCTGTTGTAAATTAAGTAATATTTTTCTCCTTGTGGAAGTGAAAAGACTCTGTTTCACTAGAAGGTTCAGAATAGCTCCTTTGAACTATGATTCTTAACTCCTCATCGAAAACTTCTATAGATCCCTACCTCATTGATAGCCCCGTTTCCCAGGTCTTTAAGATGGAAGGAAAACAATAACCTACAAAATCTTTCCCCAAGGAGAGTGCCTTCATGGGAGCTCGGAGGAGTTCAGGTTTTCACACGAAGTGCTGGCTGAGGGCTGGTTTATTTCCCTGCTCAGTGGCTCCACTTTCTAGGTAGCCCTGCAGGTATAGCTTTGTAATTGTATAAAGCATTTCCTACAGACTTTGCCAGACAAGTGGAAAAATTATGGCTCTAAAAATGACTGTTCTCTTTTGAACAAGAAAATTCCACATTTTTGTGGAGAGAGTAATGTACTATAGTGGCAGCAGACAGATGTGTTTCCAAAAATAGATTGTAAAGCAACGCTTGTGAGGCTATTGAGAACCTTGTGGGTCATGTGAATACATTCTCCAGAATTGCTAAACTAAGTTCAAGCACCTATTGACCTTAAAAGGCTTTAGCTCCATACATATTTATTTCCTCCACAGTCGTTGAAATCATTATTATAAAAGGTCAAATATCTTTATATGTTCGAAGAAGAGAGAGAAGTGACAATAAATTTTCCTGTAAGAGCTTTTAATACAAAACTTAACCAAACACAGTTTGTGGAGTGTTGGATCCTGATTTAAAAAATCAAACATAAGCAGATATTTTGGGGCCAGTCAGAGAAATTTGAATATGAATTGAGTATTAGATGGCAATTAAGGAATTATTGTTACTTTTGTGAAATAATAATAATATTTTGGTTATATAATTAAATGTCATTTTTAAAAAGATGCATACTAAAGTAGTTGTCATTTTTAAAAAGATGCATACTAAAGGCAAGTATGATGTCTGGAATTTATTTTAAATACTTTATCAACTATGTATAACAGATGATCCTGAAGGGGCTAAATGTCAATTATTAATATAGGTGATTAGTAAGTTGGGATTTATTATAACATTCTCTTGATTTATAACATTTAAAAATATTTCATAATGAAGTGTTTTAACAATAAAATAAATACAAATAAAAAATTCAAAAGAAAGACTTTAATACTACAAACAGGTCACAAAAGAAATATAGACATTTTGCCAACAGAAATAATAATGAACTGGAAATAGGTCATGTGCAAACCTAGTACAAAGCAAACTTAGTTTTTCAATGAACTTTGTCAATAATACATGAACAGATACAATGATGATGTAGAACACAGGAGCTTAACCATGATAAAGAAATTAGAAGGTTAAAATGTTTCATTTACATTCATTCCAAAATACACTTTTAGAATTTAAAAAAGTGAGTTTTGTAATATATCCTTGATAATTTATAGTAAAAATTATTATCCATGTACATGAACTATAATGTTAATACATTTAGTGTTGGTTGATTTTTTTAAAATATGAGTTAAATTCACAGATTCTTTACATTAGTGGAAAAGCAAAACAAATTGCATAAACCCCAGCAATCAGGAGCGAGGGTGTTTCTTTGTGTATAACGCAGAACGGGAGCTGCATGTTATTGTGTAGATTCTCACATGTCTTAGGACACATTGCCTTTGAGGGTGACCTTACTGGAAGATGCTTCCTCATGGTCAACTTCACATCATCAGCAGGACTTCACATAGACTTGTTAGTAGTGGGATTCCGACTTAAGTCACAGCCTTATTCTGGCCTCTGCGGGCACATCTAGACTGTTTTCTAAAAGCCTACCAAGGCCAATTTGGAGGACATGGATTTGAAGGTATCGCTGAAGAGCCTCCTAGGACAGAACTCATCCTAAGAGAGAAGAAGAAACCAGACATAAAGCCTTAGTCATTGAAACGTGGGGAGTGTTCTAAAGAGAATAGAGTGAACTAATTCTGCATAGTAGGGCATCCCAGAGGATCCTCTTAAATTAGGATAACTTGAGGAGAGTTTGGGGACCTTTTATAGGGTAAAGGGGACCTCAGAGACAATGCAGCAAAATGGGTTGGAACCAACAGAGATCTGCCATACAGAATCATGAGGGAAAGGAGTGGTTACTGTCAGCAGATGGAAGGAGTTGTGAGGACACCCTGAGAAGAGCAGTGACTTTTAGTGCAAGGACACAAGCAGCCCAAGGTGACTGCACAGGGAAGGAGACAGGAATAAATACTCCCTCCCTGCAGGATCTCCTGTCAGAAGGGGAGAGCCTGGCTGAGAAAGAGCAGGAAGTGAAGCATGGAGAGTGGGTGTGGGGCACATGGAGAGATCTGCACATAATTCTTTCACTGTCCAATATCCACAGAGCAGCCAGAGTAGTATTTTTAAAATCTTTCTTAGTGTCATTCCTTTATTCAAACCCTTCCATAGCTTTTCCTCACACCTGGAAGCCCGTGGGGCCATCACTGCCTGGATGTCGCCTTCTCTCTGGTCTCGCCTCTGAGCACTGTTCCCAGGCATCCTCAGCTCACAGTCTTGCCGTTCCAGGACACATCAGACTTTCTTGATTCAGGGCTTTCATCCTAGCCTCTGTATGGAAGATTCTTTGTATCATTCATGTCACAGCTCAACAGTGACCTTGGAAATGCCTTCCCTTACTACCTTATTTAAAATAGTTATCTTTCTTCAGGTACCTTTCTGTCATCTTACCCTGGGTTTAGTGCTTCCATATTTCTGCATCCCTGAGGTCCGTGACCTGGGTGCTGTGCTTTGAAAAATGGCCCTGCTCCACCCTTGCCCTTTCCATAGAGCAAGAAGTGCACAAGGCCAAGGGAATGTGCCCTCCAAAAGCCCACACCTTAGGGTTCAATCTGAGAAGTGAAATCACACACATATACTATGTACATACATATACATGTATACATATATGGGAGGAGAGAGATTTGTCACAGAGATTAGATCTCATACAGTTGTAGGAGTGATTAAACTGTTGTCATGGTGTCTGATGTTGAAGCTTTAAGTCCACAGGGTGGACCATGGGGAAGGGAAGATGGTTATGAAGTGGGGAGATCAAGAGTAAGCTGGAACCCACAGCATGAGCTGGAGCCCCATGAAAATGAATAGAAACCTGGGTCAGTTCTTGTTAACTCTGACCTTTAGAGTGTGGGTGTTCCTTGTCACCGAGCCAAACACACACACACCTGACCCAGGAGTTGGAGAAGCTGAAGGAGGACCCAGGGGGAGAGCAGTCGCAGGCTGCTGCCACATGGGCAGGAGGTGAGCCAGCATATTCGCAACTGTGCACGTGACTTAAAAAATGGCTGTTGCTTCCTCTCTGGCCACCAGATCTTCCACAAGAAACACAGGAATCCTGAGGTAGAGGTGGCAAAAGAAAAGGAAAGGTCACAGGCTAGCCTTCCCCCGTTATTACATGTTTGAGTGAAATCCTGAAGAAACCAAGAATCCTGTATTTGAACATTGCAGATCATTATGACGACATATTCGTCAAGATTGTTTGATAAAACATGTTTTATTTTTATATTGATTTATAAATTTTAAATATTTAGACTTTGTGAGGGGAGGGTATCAGTGTGTCAACAGCTGGGAGACTGACCCAGGGTAATTTACACGGAGTAAATATCCCCCAGGTGCACAGTATCCTTTTTTCACTTTTTTAGGATAACGATAGCATGTATCAAGTCAGAAAGAATTTTAAATTCTTTTTAAATTTATATTTATTTTTTGAATTTGCATGATTCAAAACTCAAAAGGGAAAAATGGTAATTAATGAAAAGTGTCCCTCTGATTTCTGTCCCCCAGTAGCCCAGTTCCTCTCTTCAGGGCAAGAAATGCTGCCTGTTTCTTACGTTCTCTTCCAGAGACATTCTCTGCATATATAAACGAATTTGTACCTCTATCTCCACACTTTAAAATATTTAACCTAAATGTTAACATATTATTTGTACTGTTTTTCACCTTGCTTTTGTCATTTAATGTATCTTAAAGATTGTTTTGTATCACCACTCGAAGAAGAGCTTCCTCCTTCTTTGTTTATAGCTGCATTAGGTTGTCACCAACCTTTTGCTATTCCAAACAATGCTGAAGTGAATACCCTTGAACATACATATGTCTGTAGGAAAAAATTGTAGAAGTGGGATTGCTGGCTCAAATGGCTTGTACATTTAAAATTTGGGAGGTGTGCCAATTGCCTTCCTTAGAGGATATATCAAGCTACACGCTCATCAGTGCTGTAGGAGAATGCCTGTTTCTCCTTCCTTTTGCTAACAAAGCATAGGAAATGTCCTTGAAAATGCACCACTCAGACTTCTTGATGCAGAAAATGTTATTACTGCTGTGTTCTGAATCTACCACTGTGAATGCACGGAGGACAGGCTTCTCACATGCTGCTCCCAGCTAGTGACTGAGGGAAGCCAAGACACTAACAAAGGCCCAGTGCAAGATATGGGATTCCTCTATAGGTGACTTCAGCTCAACCCTCCATCAGTCTGACCAAACTCTCTTAGAACTGTGCTGACTCTGAGACTCCCCATATCCAACCCTCCTTTCTTCTTTCCCTTGTTCCTTCCCAGGGGTCAGATCAGCATCATGGTCCTAAGGCTCTCTCCACTTCCTCCATCTTCCTCCCCTTGTTCCTTCCCAGAAATTTTCCCCAAATCATCTCTTGCATTTCTAATCCCATCTTGGTGCCTGCTTCTCAGAAGAACTTGAGTTTTTCTTATTATGAGTGAAGTGGCATGTTCATGTATTTAAGAAACATTTATATGTTTTTTTCCATGAGCTATCTTGCCATCTCCTTGCCCATTTTTCTATTGGGGTAATAGACTTTCTTACTGACCTATAGGCTCTCTTTATATTTGAGGAAAATCAGAACTTTTAAAGATGAATTGCAAAAATTTTTTTTTATAGTTTATGTCTTCTGCTTTTATTTATGGTGTCTCCCCCCTCCATGCAAAAACTACTTTTTTTGTGGTCAAATTTATTTTTCTATTTTTTCATAGCATCTGGATTTTATCTTAAACTTTGAAAGTTTTTTACTACTCGGAGAAGATTTAAAATTTTTTTCCATCAGTACTTATTTTTAACACTGAAATCTTTGATCCTTCCTGAATTTATTCTGGTATAACATATGAGGTAAGAATCCAAAATTAATTTTTTTCCAGATGGCTACCTGTTGTTCCAACCCAATTTACCAAATAATCTTTTCCTTACAAATTAGAAATGCCACCTTTATCATGTAGTAAATTTCTATTTGCACTTTGGTCTTTTTCTCTATGCTTCATTTGATTCTACTGACCTTGGAGAGATGCTTTGGCCTGTATTTTATTAGTCTAGTATTATAAAAAATAAACAGGCAGGTATCCAAGGCAGATATAAAGACGATGCTTTATAGAACTCCAACTTTGGGGAGTGTAACTGACCAAGGACCCTAGCTGCTGTGCCCTGAAATTCACTGAACTGTGTATTCTGAGGCAGTGCTCCCCAAGGACTGCTCCCAGTGGTAACTTGGGGAGCAGAGATGCTCAGGCAGGCTGTTCTGGAAGAGAGGGAACTCCTCTCATAGCTGACTTTGACTTCCAGACTACCCAATGGCTTTGCTGAGCCTCCTTTTCATTGCATGGGAAGTCAAGGACACTTCTACTCACTGTCTTTCCCTCTTTCCTTTGTGTGCGGTCAGAAGTGCATGATGGTCTAATGGTTCTCCCAGCCTTACTCGGCTTTCTTCTCATTTTCTCTCACTCAGGCATTTTTTTTTCTACTATAATCCTTGTACTTTTAATTCCAATTTGACATCTGATTCTTGAAAGACTTGCAAGCTTCCTGTTCTTATAGCCATTAATATATTTATTGGCGCTTTCCCTACATACCCATTATAACTTTACTTATATGTTAGATCCTTGGCTCTTGGCCACCTGCTTCACTCTCTGCACACTAGGAATCATTTTTTTTCTCAGTTGAGCAAGGCATCCTCTCTCTTAACCAGAGAGACACAGTCAGAGATCATTAAATCTATATGTCAGTAAGTTAGGACTTTCACACTTTAGAGCTCACATAGCAAAAATGAATGGAAGAGTCATCTTAAGAACAATTCACGTCTGACCAATTATACAAAGAGCTTCATTGGGGTGTACCCAAAAAACAGAGCTGCTCCCAGGGGCTGAGATCATACTTTTGTCTGTAGGTGAAGCAGTACTAATACATCATCTAGATCCACCCAATGAAGAATAGACACACCCCTGAATTTAGTTAAATATCACCCCTCCTGCCTTTTCTGAAGTTCAGTGTTTCCAATGCTGTGATTTAATTGCAAACATTCTTCCTCTTTCCATTTTCACAGATTCTGATATTCTGGAGAAACCAAGTGTTACTTGAAGACTAAAGCTCAATTATTAATCCTTTCTCAGAATTCCAGGAAAATGTTGTTTTCAAGCATGAAATGCTTCACAAAAGACCTGTTGACTTCCGGCCTGACCCAATCCTTTCATGCTGTGGCATGCATGATGTACAATTGTTTTGGAATGTCTCTGAGACATGACTTCTGTATGTGAATCTTCCCTTCGAGACTCTTTGGGGCTTGATTAGTCATTAGTCATCCCATTTCATTGCCAATGAGATGTTTGTGCGAAAAAGAATTTTTCAATGGTTTACTTAACTGATCTGATTAACATTTAGTATTTGGGTCCTAATGTATCAGTTATAGACATTTATTCTCTCATTATTAAAAATGTCTGCCTCTTCCACTGTGCAAAGGATAATGTACATGAGCAACATATGAGTGGAGTTGATCTGAGAAAGAAATTAGGGAGGAGAATATTATATAATCTCCGATATTTTAGGGATAGCCTGAATTTTCACCATGTGACCTCACTAATTTGTATTAGGCTTGACTCAAAAGTTCCTATCTGCTTACAGACCATCCCAGTTTGGTACTCAAGCTGAAATGATGTGCAACCCAACCCCATTTCTTTTTTTCCAGGCCATTCATGCTCCAATGTCAATGGGATATACTTCTCTTAAACTAAATTCTGTAGCAGGTCACTCGTGATTAAAGGCTTGTTGAGCAAGCCAGTGCTGTCGTGCCTGAGGCCTGCACTCTTCATTGGAGTGAACTGTGATGAACCATCGCCACTTTAAAACGAACTTAAGTATTAATGAAAAGGACCAACCCTCCTAAAACTGCCTTAGAATCTTGACAATGTGCTATTTTATCAACTTTTAAATGTCACAAAGAAGAAATCCTAATAAAAAAAATCTCCACCTATCCTCATACCGCTTTGTGCATCTATTTTAGAACTGTGAAATCCATTCCAATCTGTATTGATATATGCATGTGGCTTTCACTTGGATCAGAGTGTATATAGAATGTGTCCTACTTCTTTTACTCATTTCAGTATTACAACTGCAACCATGATATTTATTATTTTTAATAGCTACATAATATCTCATCATCCATATGTAATTTACTGCACTAACTCTCAATGTTAAACATCTAGGTTTTTTCAGATCTTTGATTTTTAAATATCCTAGTAATGCCATTATAAATATTTATATATGTAGCTTTGAAAAAATGTATTTCTTTTGTGATAAATTCCTAGAAATAGTATTAGTGAACCAAAGAATATAAATATTGTAATGACTTGATAGGTAGCCAAATAGCCCTCCAAAAAGCACAATACATATTTATAAGGCTACTATTATAAATAACATATAAGACATCTTAAAAAAATAATTGATTATATGTTGCTATAAAATATAAAGAAAAATATAATAAAGTGCCAATGAGCAGTTCAAATTAACAAGACTTAAGAAGGAGCAACGCACAGGAGAGGCAAGAGACTTAGGCTGCTCTGTCTTAACTGAGGAGGCTTTCAAGGTGAGAATGTCATGTGTGAGGTATTGATCAGTCTTGCTGGCAGTTTACTTTTGATAAAAATTGGATTTAAGTTGGGATTGGAGGAAGGTTATGTTATTAGTAGCAAATAATCAGGGCAACGGAGTGTATCAAGGATGGGTTTGGGATCCAGACATAGGTTGAAATCTCAGATTCATTTTTTTAACTGTGTGGACTTGGGCAAGGTACACATCCTTTCTCAGCCCTTTTGAGAACTGTTGTAAGAATTAGAGGTGGTGCATGTAAAACAAAAGGTAACTATCATCATCATCAAGAACAGTCTGACCTTATGAGTGGTAGAAGGTGGCACAATCTAGAGATTATCATGACTTTGGTAATAAGATCATAAAGCATGCAAAGACCCATGGAGGATGAGGAGGTAAAGAGAAAGAAGAGAAGGAAGAGATGGAGAATGAGGAGGAGAGAAGGAGGTGGAGGAAGAGGTGGCAGAAGAGAAGGACGAAGGAAGAATGATAATATAGATGGTATGGAAGATAAGGCAACTAATTAAGCTCCAAGTTTTGCTCCTTGTAACAGTCCCACATTAATAACCCTGCAGAAGGTATTCTAAAAGTTGTAGGCATTTGAGTGTAATGCTCTGCAATATCCATATCTGGTATGGAAAGAATAAGCTTGAGTCAGTGTAACTACTGTGACAGAAATTTTTGATAAGTAACTATAAAGCATATTCAACATCATAGGAACAAGCTGCAGATTTAGGAATATGAACTTGTCTTTGTGCTCTAAAATGAATCTGCCCTCCCCCTTGCTTACTGTCACATGGCATACCCCTACTGGTTCAGAAGGCAGCTGTGGCAATCTGCCCTTATCTGTGAGAATGTGACAAAGGGGACTTTGATGCAACGTTAATCATATTCTGAGCTCCACATAGTACAGGTGAAATCATTAGAACACCAAACATTTTGTCTGATATTCCTTAAGAGACAGCTGATTTTCTCACTCAGTGATGACTGACTTTTTTTTATAGTAATGATGGGGAGGGAGCATGGGGCTTCCAAGGAAGTCAATCATAAAGCAGTCTGAAGAGTAGGAATAGTGGCATGTGTGTTTGCGTATGTACGTGGAGTATGCATGTGTGTGTGTGCACTCTTTGTTACAGTTGTCTCTGTAAATGGAAAACCAGCTGAATCCTCTGAGAATGGTAATTAACCACAGTAGCAAGTGCCTGAGCTATTGATATAGCGAGCACCAAGGTTTCACCAGGCGTGAGAGACTCTGCCGTTCTTCCTCCTCCGTACTTCCCATCTTCTCCAGAATTCTTCCTAAAAAGCACTCACCATTTTTCATCATTATCATAAAGAATGGCTGGAATGTGAGGATGACTAGAACTAACCCTCACCGATTTGTTGTCTAAGTCTTAAACACTGTTCCAGTCTAGTCAAAGGAAATGAAAGTGGAGGGACAGCCCAGCTTATAGACACTGGGGATAAGACGTCAGTGCCATCCGCTGCTGGACTGAAACACTGGGCTATTTATCACACAGAGCCCCATCTGTTCAAAGCAGAGGATTGCTATTTGCTTAGAGAGGAAAGAAAGAATTGATAGCAATATTCCCTAGCTTTTTCATTAGAGGGTTTGAAAAATAGTCTTTCAAAAGAAAGACACTTTTATATTCCAATTGAGTTATGAATGTAACAGCATCGCTGGGCTGAAGTTCATCACCTGCTTTAGTCAACCCTAAGACACAGCAGGACTCCAAACCTTCCCTTTGAGAATTCTGCTCTGTGAATGAATCTCCTGAATCTTTGGCAATTTTTGTTACTGCACCCCAAGATTTGGCTTATTATTTTTTGGTGAGCAGAATTCAAAAGGCAAACGAAATGGAAATAATAACTGCTTTAGATAAGAGAAGAGCACATTAGCAGAAAACTTACATATGGTCATCTCAATCCTCAGCAAGGAACAGCTTTGAAAATGATTATCTGTCAACTAAATCCTCTTTTTTATCTCCAATTTTCAGAAAATTCATGAAGTGCTTTAGTGTCAGCCTTTATCATCATCATCATCATCATCATCATCATCATCTCATTATTATGTTGGGCTTTTGTAGTCTCTTTAAATCTGGAAATTTATATCTTGCAGTTCTGAAACATTTCTTTATTATGTCATTGATAATTTTCTCTTATTTTTTCTAACCTTTATAAAATCTGTTAGCTGGATTTGGAGCCTCCTGGAATGATTCTCTAATTTTCTTACTTTTTACTCCTATTTTCCTTCTTGTTTTACATCCGGGGAGATTTCCATCAACATTACTATTCAACATTTCTATGGAGTGTTAAAATTTGGTTAACTTATTTGTTTTTTATTTCCAAAAGGTCTTTCTTGAATTTTGTTCTCTTTTTTTAGAATCTTCTTATTGTTTCTCATATTCATTTATGTTTTAGCATCCTATTCTTGTTTATTCTTACTGCTTTTGAGGATATTAAATGTAGTTTTTTAAACTTTTTTTTTGCATTGTTTTATTTCTTCTGGGTTATTTTGTTTATTTGTTCATTTGTTTGTTTTGGACTCTCTTACAGCCAAATCGTTAGCCATTACCTATAGATAGATACAGATTTCCCCTCACTTCCCGGAAATTTCTTTTTCTAGGCAAAGTGAACAACTGAAGATCCTGCTTAATGCCCTGAGCACCAAGAGGCTTCCCCTTCCCTACTTTCCTCCATGGTCATTCCTAAGTGGGGCCTTAATGCTACAGTTGTCCAGCATGTGGTACAAAGTAATCTGTAAACACTTCTTAAAGTTTTCTTCCTCAATCCACTACTTATTAGCAATTCCTCTGAGGCTATAGGTATAGGGTGAGGAAAGGGAGCAACACAACAAGAGTGGACGGTATGGAAATCATGCTCCAAGCCAGTCTGTAGCATTTGTATTTGATGGTAGGTGAAGAAGTAAAAAGATGAATGGAAGTGGTATATGTCTCTCTCTCTCTCTCTCTCTCTCTGTGTGTGTGTGTGTGTGTGTAGCTTTTCAGATGGTAGGCTTCAGAACAGGGTGATAATATGTCAAGCCAGCTTTTTAATTGAAACATTAAAAAAACATTGGGAAAACTTAGCATTAGAAATGCCAGTTTTTAGAAGTCTTTTTGGGGGGGACCACTAATAGCCTTATGGGGATTCTGCTGCATGTATTGAGTTGTTTTTCTCTTGCTGCTTTCACAATTTTCTCTTTGTCTTTGATGTTTACCATTTTTTATTTTAACTTGTCTCATTATGATTCTTTGGGTGGATCTTACTTGGAGTCTTTTGAACTTTCTATAACTGGATGTCCATATCTCTTCCAAGATTTGGGAAGTTTTCAGCTTTCATTTTTTTAAAACAAGTTTTCTGTCTTTTTCTCCATTTCTTCTTCTTCTGAGACTCCCATGATGTGAGTGTTCATTTGATTGATGATAACCTATAATTCATGTAAGCTTTCTTCGCTCTTTTTTACTCTTTTTTCTTTTTGTTCCTCTAACTGGCTAATTTCAAATGACCTCTTTTCAAGTTCACTGGTTCTTTCTCCTGCGTCTTCATTGTATAAATGAGCATGCTAACACATAGTATCTCATCCTAAGATAGACAGTTTTTCATGTAAGTGTGCATAGACCACAAGCCACCAGATTTTCAGTCCACATTGGCCTCAAGGAAGAGTTAGAAAATCTTTGTATGAATGGTCAAGGCCAGGGAAGTTTTGTAATTTTGGTGTGAGGGAGTGGAAATTTGGTGTGACAGAAAGTAAAGCTGTTGAGAGTAAGTAAATCTTTGGATTGGTTTCTCCTGCATAGCTGACTGGCCCAGGGTTATCTGTCGCCTGAGGGACATTTTGGATAATTGGGGAAAAACACTTTGGATTGGCTTTGCTCAAGGCTTTATGTTCAAGTAGTTCTATTTTTTCCTTGGTGCACTTTCCTTAGGCATGTTTTTCCTTGTCTCCTCTTGCCACCAGAACACTAAGATCTAGGAGACTGATATTAAAATGAGGACCAGGAGCCGGTATAATGAATGGGTTTCAACTTGTCTATCATTCCACGTGGTTTGTTATAGTTATTTAGAGAGCAGTTTTGATAAGGACCCTTAAGATTTATCCAGGCTCAGAGAGAAAAAACAAGTAATATGATTAATTAGTAATGTGTTCTGGCATATCCACTGTTTTAGGTTGATGCCACAGAAACAGACTCTGAGACTCAAGGAATTGCTTGCAGGAGGTTTATTAGAGTTTACTCAAAAACAATACCTGTAAGGAAACAAGGGAAGCAATATGAGAAGTTGCAGTTGCAACGAAGGCCTCAGCCAATCTCATAGAGAATCTCTAGCACTGAGTTATCCCAAATAAGATGAAATGCAAGGTCTTAGCACTTTTTTCCCAACATCAAGCCTCGAGGGCTGTAACCTTGGGCTAGGTAGCTCCCTTTGGCCAAAGCCATTCTAGGAACACATGCAATTATGAGCCATTAGTGGCCAAAATTCATGGCTGCTGAAGGAATGCATTCATGGGTCTTGAATGGGAGATCTGGGTAGCATACCACAGTATCCACTGTAGCCACTGAAATGAGAGTAGCCATGCATGTGAGACATACTTGTCATTCTTGCCTAGGGAAAAAGGCCAAAGAAATCCTCTGTACTTAAAGTATGACCTTTAGGCCAGAAAAACAAGATAAGACCATGCAAGAAACAAGGGCCAGTTTAGCTCACTAGAGGACAATACTGAGGTTCAGGACGTAAAGTTGTTGTCATAAGTGTTCCTGCACCTGGTCTTGTCTGTTGTGCATATACCTTTCTTGGGAAACTCACATGGAATGACAGCTGCTTCACTAGCAACTGGGGAGGATTTAGGAATTCAGGCCCCAAATTCAGGTCTTCTTTCTCAATATCTTTCCACATTGGTGACATGACTAATACCTATTTAATGCCAGCTCATCTTAACTAATAATATCATTCTCCTTTGCTTACTCCACCCTGACTCTCTTCCATGCCTCCTGCTCTGGAGGTGTTCATACTAGAGGGTATCAGGGCCCCAGCTGAGTTTTCACCAGTGTCTGCATGGACTGCAGAAGAAGTCTAGAAGCTGAAGTGAGTCTGAGCCCTAGAAAGGGGGTCATTTGAAGCCAAAAGTTCTCTGTAATTCTATTTATTCCTACCCCATCCCTAAGCACCTTAAATCTTCTTCCAAACCTTTAACTATAAGAAATACCAGGTACAGCTTGTCTTGAGGCCAGAGTTAGAATAAAAATGTTCTACAGAGTACAGCACTTGTTCTTCTACCTAGGTGAAGTCATGCTTTGTTACTACCAAAATTTCAACATTCTCCAACCTAAATAATGGATAAATTCACTAACGGTCTGCTATTTATACTTCTTTGATTAAGTTTATTTTCTCCCTGCTGAAAAAAATCATAGATCTAAAGATGAAGGCTAATACTCTGAAGCTTCTAGGAGAAACCACAGAAAAATATTTTCATAACTTTTGGATAGGCAAAGATGTCTTCAACAAGACACAAAAAGTATAAAAAACAAAATTAAAAATTAGATTTCATCAAAAATATTGTTCATCAGGTAGAACTACCTTATGATCCAGCAATTCCACTTCTGAGTATTTATTTGAAGAAATCTAAAACACTAATTTAAAAAGATATATGCACTCCTACATTTCTTGCAGCATTATTCACAATAGCCAAGATATGGAAGCAACCTAAGTGCTCATAGATAGACAATTGGATAAAGGAGATATGATACTTATATACAATGAAATATTACTTGGTCTTAAAAAAGAATGAACTCATCATTTGCAACAACATGGATGGACCTATAGGGTATTATGCTAAGTGAAATAAGTCAAACAGAGAAAGACAAATACCATATAATCTCACTTATATGTGAAATCTGAGAACAAAATACATGAACAAACGAAATAAATGAACTAACTCATAGATACAGAGAACATTTTTGATGGTTGCCAGATAGGAAAGGGGGCTTGGGGAAATGAGTGAAAAAGGTGAAAGGACTAAGAAGTAAAAGAATACGTGATCTGAACATACTAAATTGAAAGTATAAAAAAGTAGATAACAATGCCTATAATTCAATCATCCAGATGCAATTTCTGCTAAGACTTCTTGTTTAAATATGTTTTATGTGATTGAAACATTATTACAAATAGATATTTTATTTCGCTTTCTTCCTTTATCATCACATAATAAACAATTTCTCACGACATAAAAACTCGTGAACATGTTTTTACATGGCTGCATCATATGTCATTATATCCAGCAATTTATTTAACCATTCCCCTAATGGTTAGGTCTTCTATGTTTTTGTTTTTCATCACTATAAATGATGTTTACATAAAAAGTTGAGTACCTAAAGTTTTATTTCCTGAGATTTAGGATATATATTGAAGTAGCATTCCCAGATTCTTTTTAAAAATAATTAAAGAGGTAGCAGCGAAAAAACTACATCTGGTATTTCTACTCAGTGGTGTAGTGACATGACATCCTGCCATGGAGATGAATGTAGCGCCAAGCTGATTTATCACTTATCAATAAATGTTCCTGATATACAGAGGACATCCTCCTCTGTACCCAAGATATAAGGTAGACTGAGATGAGGCTGGCACAGGTTTTGCTTTTATGGACTGATTGTTCAGGGAATAAGGAAGAATTCAGGATAGCTTCACAGAAGAGGTGACATTTTAACTGGTCTAATGATGAACAGGGTTTTGCTAGACAAGAAATGAAGTGCAGGAAATAAACCAAGGCATGGAAGCACAATTTCATTAAGTGCTGGGATCATGGAAGTGTTTATTACAGTGACACTGTCACCTTTGTGTTTTAGAATTCTCTGGCAATGTTCTAGATCTAGGAGGATGGATTGATAGTGGAAGTGGAGATAGATATTAAGGGTGGGAGACAAATTAGGGGACTCTTGATAAACAGGCAGGATTAGTGGAAATGGGATGGAGGAAATAGTTTTAAGAAATATTTGGGGACAAGGATTTAGAACAACTGGGTGTAGCAGGTGAAGGGGAGAAATTTTATTCAAGAGCACCTTCCTACTGAATTTATAATCCTAGCGATGCCACTGACTAATTGTATGACCTTTGGGAAATCTCAATCTATCAGGACTTCACTTTCTAA
>NW_011888861.1:2592128-2606343 GCF_000151845.1 Pteropus vampyrus | reverse complement strand
TTTTTTTTTTTTTGGATTAAATGTGGGGTGTGAGAGAGCAGGAGGTATTAGGAATGATACATAAGTTTCTAGCTTGGGCAACTGAATGGATAGTAATGCTATTTACCACTGGAGAAGATTAATTTATGTCTCACTCAAGCCCTATGAATAAGTCATACCCTAAACATTTGATAGGCAAAGAAACTGAGGATCAACGTTGTTAATTTTCCCAAACCAAACAGCTAGTAAGAGAAAGCATCAGACTTGGAACTCTGTTCTAATTCAGAAGCCCACATGCTTTCCAATGGGTAATCTGCTGCTTGTGTTCTCTTTGCTATACTTGAAGAAACACATTACATCAGGAATTTCATTAAAGACGATAACATTTACAGAAGATAAAAGCAAATTTTTAAAAAAGTGAAATAGTGTGCACCTTTGGCTTTTAAGAAAAAAAGATGAATGTGGATAAATTTGTAATCCGATTGTTTACTAAATTGAACTTTTCACATATACGGAAATAAATTGTTTTAGCTTTCATGTGAAAACAAGTGAATTACCATTTGTTGATTTATGACATTTCTAATTATTAAATGTTAGAATTTAGAGAACAATTCTACAGTTCAGTGGGTTACATATACTGTTTTTTGTTCTTTGACAGCTGAAAGTGTTCATTCTAAGTGCTTTTTTTAGTGCTTTCTTTTGGCTTGGCACAACTAACTTCTGTTATTTTTACACGCATTTTGGACAAATATTTCATTCTTAGGCTAACCAATATCATTAAAATAGAAGAAACAGATCCCACAGAGGCCCTAACTGCTCCCCACATATTAGCCAAAGAGAAAGGGCATTCCCCAAGGGAAAATGGGGTCAGGATTCAGAAAATTGAGAAGATGTGAAGAAAGTGCAGAGAAAGCTTCACAGAGAAGCAACCCAAGTAAGCAACCACCACGCCGGGGGATTGGAGAGATCAGAAACACTTGTGCAATGACATATGTCGGGCACTGAGCTGCAGCCTGAAATTGTGACCTTGAACTTGTGTCTCTTTAGATTAAGGCAGAATGTCTCAATCTTTTTTAAACCTCTGCTCTCTTAGCTTAAACTCCACTTCAGCTTCGCACAGTCTCTATTCTCTACCAGCTGAGATTCTGATATACTCCTGGGGTCGTATTATCTTTAGTGCTTTGCCATCAGCCAAGATTAATTGAACTTCACTGTTGGCACTTTCTATTACTTTACATTTTTTGATATAAATTTGTACTATAATATTTAATATGCCTTCTCAAACAACAAACCACCTTTGTTTCTCCAGCCCCAACAAAGAAAGCAATTTCTCTTCTTTTTTCTTCCTCCCTTTCCTTTCAGTTTGAAAATCAGGAATTAAGGAATTAACAGTGATTCCGTAGTCGATTCAATGGAGCAATTGTCACTTTCACCTTTAGCATGGACAAGTGTATCAGAGAAAATCTAGAACGGAGGATAGTGACAGCGAGTTTTGATTGGAAGCAAGAAAAAAGATGATGAAGGACATCAGGAAATGAGGACTGTAGGTGGGTTAGATATTTCTTCTCTATGCCTACCAGACTGGTGTCCTGGTTAGCCTTCCATTGCCACTCTTGATCTCTAGGTCTTAGGATTTTAGGATAGCAGTTCTCTATAGTTGGGAAGCTCAGTAGTTTTCCAGAAGGTTGGGCTTCCATGTACATTTTTTGTTTCTGTTGTGCATCAATGGGTTTCAAGTGCTCTCTAGTGAGGGTAAACTATATTTTACTAGAATAGGCAGGGACGTAGTCTGGACAAAGAAAGCACACTACGGAGATGAGGAAAGATTATTTGGCTTGGATACTTCAGATGCTAAAAAGATTCAATAAAATTATATTGAGAAAAATGGGATTTATTGTAATAACACCAAGGTGCTGGCCCTGAGCCTGGAAAGGAGCCAGGAATGGGTGCTGCTCCAAGGGCCCGAGCCTCCATCGGTCTCTCAGGAGACACTTGGTTCTTCTGCTCTTTCCTTGTCACCTCTCTTCTTTCCTCTGGGAGTTTCTTCTGCTTTCTCATAGTTTCTACTCCTTCTTTCTTTGGCTTGGCTACTGTGGCCACAAACCTACCTTGGGCAACACTCTATGCATCCTTTTGGCTTTTGCACTTCCAGCTGCTAAATAACTCCTTTTCTTGTTATTTTTCAGCTCAAGTTGCAGGCAGACAGAAGCTGCCTAGCCATGTTCAGGCTGGAAATCATGACCAACTCTTGTAGAGCCCATACCTGTTTGGGTCAAGGGCCCCTTTCAGGTCCCATTAGCCATTCGAGAAGTGGCTGGTAGAAAACGTGGCTGCCAAGCAGTGTCAGTAGACAGACCGCATGGAGTCTGCTCAGCACAGCACTGTTGTTCCTGGAGGTAATGATGACTGCGGCAATAAAGATTTAGCTGCATGACCAGTGCTCCCCTCCAAGAATTCCAAGTCAGTGAGTCACCCTATGGGAATCCCACACTGAAGATGTCCCCAAAGCTTTTATTTGCTTCAATGTTAGTCTCTTAAACTGGGGAAACTGAGGCAGCTTAGCAACCTTTTCAAAGGGGTAGCTGGCATTGAAACACAAAGTAAACGCACATTCTTTAATATTGCTATGGGCCTAAATTACTGCTTGGTTCTCTTTACTGTGTTGGGTGGGGACCAGCATTGCCACCATACACAGCTCTGTAGGTTGTGACTGCACAGCTCCAGGGAGTTCTTTTTTCACATTATCATCTTCACCCTTGTCTCACCTTTGCCTTCCACCCCTGCCACCGAGGCCATTCACATTTTCCCATCCAAAGGGTAGAGAGAACAAGGGCAAAGAAAGAATTCCAAATCTACTTCTTATTCTTCATGTCATAAGGTCCTCTTCTAAATACATACACCGATGGTGGCCCATTTCATCCTCCCTGTGCTATGAATGTGTCCTGGGACCATAGTACAGGGTTTTTTGACTCAGTGCATTCAGGCTTTTATAACAAAATACTGTCACAGACTAGGTAGCTTATGAACAACTTGGCTGAGAAGTCCAAGATCAAGGTGCCAGCACTGTCGCCTTTTGATGAGGGTCCTCTTCCTGGTTAATAGTCAGTGTCTCCTAGCCGTGTCCTCACATGGTAGAAGGGGCAAGGCATCTCTCCGGAGCTTCTTTTAGAAGACACTAATTCCATTCATGATTTAAGTATTTCCCAAGGACCCACCTACAAATACCATCACCTTTGGGGGTTTAGATTTCAACACATGAATGTGTCGAAATTTTAGATTTCAACACATGATTCAGACCATAGAATGGTTTTCTTTTCTGGAAGTGAATTAAGGAAGTGTGCCCCAGATACTTGACTTTAGTATCTGGAAGGATTCTTTTCCCAGAGGTTATGAAAGCACTGAAAAGCAAAGAAGACGATGAATGGAAGACAAACATGATCTGCTTCATAATTTCGCCCCTGCCAGCCCTGGTGTAGGAACATTCACATTGCCGTTAGTATGAGGACAAACAGCCTAAATCAGTGTGTCCCAGGACAAAAATGGCTTCATCTGGGGACTGAAATAATGTTTGACAGAGACCTACAGACCTCTTTTATCTCTCCTCTCCAGCAGTTTCTGTCATCCTTTTTAGAAAAGCAAAAGGTTGCAAAAGTTGGAGGGACTGCCATTGGAAGTGGCATCAGGTAAGGCTGGAGAGGAAGTCTATACTTTATTTGCACCATTTTACATATAGTAACTGTATCTATTTAGTTGACAAAGAGGAAGGGGATCACTACTTGCTGGCGTTTCTTAATGGTTCATATTTCTCTGCTTCTGGAACATACCCAGTACTTTCTGCCTTAGACACTGAAATTCTTTGCTTCAAACTCTGCCAAGTTCAAAGGTTAGCAAAATATAATTCTCCTTAGCTAAAATGTAAAAAAGAAAAAAAATTTTTTTACTATGAAAAATTTAAAAAAGACAAAAATAGGAAAAAATAGTCTAACAGTATAAAATACCCGGTAGAGGATTGGATGAAGGTGCCCCAAAAGATATGTCATGTTCTAACCCTGGGAATCTATGAACATGACATTTTTGGAAAAAGGATCTTTGTAGATATAATTCAGTTAGGGATCTTGAGATGAGATGATCCTGGATTACTTAGTGGCCCCTAAATCAAATAACGAGTATTCCTATAAGAGAAGACACAGACACAGGGAAGAAGGCCATGTGAACCATGGAGGCAGAGATTGGAGTTCGGCAGCCACAAGCCAAAGAAAGCCGGGAGCCACTAGCAGCTGGAAGAGGAGAGGACGGATTCTCCCCTAGAGTTCCAGAGGGACTGTGGCTCTGCTGACACCTTGATCTCAAACTTCTGGTCTCCAGAACTGTGAGAGAATATGTTATTGTTGTTTTAAGCCCTCAAGTTTGGAGTCATGTGTTATGGCAGCCAAGGAAATTAATATACCCATCACTTAGGTTCAAAGTTACAATTTTGTCATATTTGTTTCATCCATTCTTTTTCTTTCTCTTTCTTCCTTCCTCCCTCCTCTCTCTCTCCCTCCCTCCCTCCCTCCCTCTCCTTTCCTCCCAGCCTTTCCTCACCCCTCCCTTCCCCTCTTCTCTCTCTCTCTCTTTCTCTTCAGTCTGAAGTGTTTTAAAGCATATTCCAATTATGTCATTTCATCATGCATAATTCAGTATGCATCTCAGAATTTATGGATATTTTAAATTTTAACAGCCATTAAACAACTAACTAAATAAATAACACCTAAATAACAAAAAATAAGTCTGTGGTATCCAAAATGTTTTTTTAACATTTTCTTTTAACTCTATCTCTGAAATCTTGTTAGATTTCTCACTCCTCTTTGAATTACTCTTTGTTTTCTAGCTATCTTTCTAGAAAATAAATGTCTTGGATTAAACTGTTAATTAAGGCTTTTACAGGTTTTAGCTCCTAGGCATATGAGTGGCAAGTATCTCAGTGTTCTTCCCCACTCAATGGTGAAAAAATTCTTGGTATTCTTTCTATGGTTAAAAATAAATATTTCTTTAAAAAAATAATTAAAAAAATAAAGATTTCCTTTTTTCTTTATAATATAAACTTTTGTCTAGAATTGACATTCAGAACTTCAAAGTCATATTGGAAGTGAAGGAGAATAAACTCATGATAGAGAAAAGTAAGTTAGATTCCAAAATTTCCCCAAATGTATAAGAGTTTTGCTTTGAAAAATGAAATAGATTTTTAAAGAAAAGTCGAAACCAGAAAGTTATTGGCTTTTAAATAATTTTCTCTCACAAGTTTCCCTTTTCTCTGAGAAGTTTCTCTACCAGTTTAAAAACAACAACAACAACAACAACAACAACAACAACAACAACAAATTTATGCTCTGAATAATTGCATTTGGAAATGTGAAACCTGTGGACTACATTCCAGTGTTTGCTGTTACAGAAGCATACCCATTTGGCACTTTACCTGTGTTCCTAAAATTAATTTTCTCTTTTTAAGAAATTAATATTGATAATTTCCACTCCCCCCTAATGAGAGAGGTTAAGGGTAAATCATTCTTATGAAAAGGGAAGATTGATAACCTTTTAGGGGATATGGTATGAGGGGTACAGCCAGGATCTTTTGCCTGAAAAATACTCTCCATATCCTAGGTTACTAGGGATATGGTATGAGGGGTACAGCCAGGATCTTTTGCCTGAAAAATACTCTCCATATCCTAGGTTACTATCTTAGAAGCATCTTCATTCTAAGGTACCCCTTAAATGTAAATACTCCTTTGGAAAATCACACCTTTACAGGTTCTGAGATATGTCAATGAGAGGAATAAGAAGGTCAAGATTACTGTGACTGACCACTAACTGAGAGCTAGACTTCCAAAAATTGGGTACTGAATATTTGGGGGAGGCAGAGGAGAAAATAGTGCCATCAGGAAGAGATAAAGATATCCTGAATAACAGAAAAGTGGGAGGATACCCACAATGAAAACCCTCCACCTTCCTCTCATTGTTCTTCCTTCAGATCTGGTTCCCAGAGGCTCAAGGCTGCCTTGGCCACCTGGGCAATTCCTGAGTAGCAACTTTTTTTCTGCCTGAAAACAGTGGAACCTTGTCATCTAAGTGGGTTTATTTAGATCTTGATATCTAGCCAAGTGACTCCTCCTACCTTGTCTCCACTCATATATGTTCCATGAATGGCTCCTTTCAACAAGGCAACTGCACCTCCTTCCTGAAGACTTTGAAGCCCTTGATTTATGCAACTTGTTTGTGCTTAAATAAAGCCTTCGGCAGAATAAAGAAGCTTGTTTAAATCTTTCTTCCTGATAATATTTCCTTCTATCATAATCCAGTCAATGGGAAAGAACAAAGTATCTGACTTGCACACAGTTTATAGCACAAAGGAGAACTAAGAATAATGCAGCTTGAATTCCAACATTTGTCTATCTTTCTTGTAACTTACTGCCTTAGCGTGCTTGGCACTATAGCAGAAGAAAGGGAAAAGAGGTAAGTAGAGGTCTTTCAAAATATAAAAGAGGTCTAGTTTTGGCTCCAACTCTTAAAATGCTTGGAAGTCACCGTTCCTATCTTATGAACAAGAAAAAAAGCTGGATAAATTGAAAATTAATGACTTTTCTTAAACCTGTCAGAGAAATGAGGTCACAGGTCTGACTACCATTCTGAAATCTAGAGAGACAGGTAAATACAGAGAATAACCTGGAGCAGCAGCTGCTACAGTCATAAACTGGTAGGAATATTCCAATGGTAATTTTGATGAGTTGCGAGAGGCTAAGTGTGGAGTAAATTTGAGAGTGAGAAATTCAAGAGGGCCCAGTCTAACAGAACCCCCATACTTTCATGAGTTTTACCAACAGGAATCAAGTTCTTAAGATGAAGATCTGAGAAATGCCCCCTCATATTTCTGACTGAGGGAGGGGAAAAGTAACCATTTTCAAATTCATCTAGAGTCTTCTCCATGACAAAGTCCTGCTCTCTAAAGGCAACAACACTACCAGAGCCTTATCTACTTGGAGGAAGGGCAATTAGTCAACTACAGCTTCCTCCAGCCTTCTGTTTCCTCTAGGCAGAAGATAAAAAGGATAGCAAACATTTCTGAAGATCACAGCTCAGAGATCCAGGCCCACTGAAAGACTGAGATTTAGTTATAAGATTATAGAACACTTCCTATGCCTCACACTTTACCATCAAATCAACAGAGCTCCAGCATTGTAACCATAGGTTACAACTAAAGAAAATGTAAGACACAGACTCTTTTAAATCTTAGAGAAATCGAAAAGAAATAAGAGAGAGAAGAAAACACTAGAGCATCAGAAGAAATTCAATTTTCTTGCACCTAAATCTACAGAAAACATGAAACATAGCACCAATTTTTAGGTAGATTAACATAAAATCTCATAGTAAGACTTGTTAATGAGTTTTTACTATCCAAAATATCATGTCCCACTTTCAGCAAAAAATGGCAAGCAATGTTAAAAGGCAAAGAAAACACAATCTAAAGAGACAAACTAAGCATTAGAATTAGATTCAGATATGATATAGATTTTGGAATTATCAGATAGCAAATTTGAAGTAAGTAGGATTAGTAAATTAATGAATTTAAAGAAAAAAATAGACAACATGAAAGAATAGATGGGTAACGGAAGAAGAGAAATGTAAACCCTAAGAAAGAATAAAAATAAATGTTAGAAATCAAAAGGATGAACAGAATAAAGAAAGCCTTTGGCACAAGAGACTGGACATAGCTGATGAAAGAATCAGTGAACTTAAAGATATGTCAGTAAAAATTTCCCAAACTAATATGTAAAGAGAAAAAAAGAATGAAGATAAAAAGAACAGAATATGCAGGAACCATGGGAAAATTACAAAAGATGTAACATATGTATAATTGGAATAGCAGAAAGAGAAGGAAAAAAAGAGTAGAAAAACTATCTCAAATAATAATGACTGAGAATTTCCCAAAATTAATGACAGACATAAAACTACAGATTCAGGAAGCCCAGAGAATACCAAACATGATAAATAGCAAAAATCTATACCTAAGAATATCACAATCAAGTTGCAGAAAATCAAAGACAAAGAGAAAATCTTGAAAGAAGATAAGGAGGGAGGAAGTGGGAACTTTACTCATAGAGGAGCAGAGATAGGAACTATATGTGACTTCATTAGAAACTATGCGAGCAAGAAGGGAGTAGAGTGAAATATTTAAAATGTTGAAAGAAAATTCTACCAACCTATAATTCTTTATTTAGTGAATTTATCCTCCAAAGGTGAAAGAGACCAAAAAAAAAAAAAAAAATTAGACGAACAAAAAGTGAGGGAATCCATCACCAGTAGACCTGCCCATAAGAGATGTTAAAAGTAGTTCCTCACAGAGAAGGAAATTACATAGGTCCTAAACTCAGATCTACATAAAGAAAAGACGGATGTTGGAGAGGAAATAATGAAGGTTGAACGAGAACTTTTTAAATTCTTAATTTATCTAATAGATAACTATTTGTTCATATAGATAAGTGAAATCAGCAACAGAAATGTTATAAAGGATTGGAGGAAAGAATCAGGAATATTCTATGGAAAGCTGCCTGCACTATCCATAAAGCTGTATAGTGTTATTTGAAAGTAGACAGGCTAGTTGTAAATATATATTGCAAACTCTAGGTCATTCACTAAGAATTTTTTTGAAAAGGAAGTATAATTGATGTGCTAAGAGAGGAGAGAAAATGCAATCACATAAAATGCTCAATTAAAACCAGAGAAGGCAGAGGAAAAGGATAAAAAATTTTAGAAAAAGAAACAATGAACAAGTGCAACAAACAAAATGGTTACAAACATGGTAGATATTAATTGTCTAAGTAACACCAGTTAAAAAACATAGACTGTTAGAGTGGATTAAAATATAAGACCCAAACTATATGTTTTCTATATGTTTTGGGTATAAAGGCAGAGATAGGTGAAAATTAAAGGGATGGAGGAAGCTATATCATGCCACACTCATCGACAGAAAGCTGGAATAGCATACTAACGTCAGACTTCAGAATAAGGAAAATTATCATGGATAAAGAGAAGCATTATATAATGATAAGAGGTTGACTTCTTTTAGAAGGCATAACAATACTTATTGTGTATGTACCTGACAACAGAGTCAAAATACATGAGGCAAAAACCGAAAGAACTGCAAGAAACAAAAGAATCCACTGTGATAGTTTCAATACCCTCTATCAGTAATTAATAGACCCAGCAGGCAGAAAATCAGTAAGGATATAATTGAACTGAACTGCACCATTAATCTGCTGGACCTAAGTGACACTTGCAAAATATAGATTAGCCTTACTTCAAAGAAAATTGGAAATATAAAAATACATACTTAGGAAACCAATAAGTTTAGGTGTGATAAGTTAATATATAAAATAATTCTTCCGTTTACTAAAGTATATTTATTTTATTCTACCTAATAATTTTTATAGATTTCCTTTAAACATTTAAATTATGAATCCATTTGGAAGTTTCCAATTTATTCTATCAGAAATAGAATTGTGAAATAAATCATCATAAACCCCTATAAATATTTGGAAAAATGAACTCCAGAAGCACCAGTGGACGTCACTGGTGATGTGGCCAGCATACAACCTCCCAAGGAGCCCTTGCCAAGGGACTTATCTTGTAATTTGTGATGCTTTTCCTTACTAAATCTAAAGGAGACGGTGACAGAGGAGTGCATCTTTTCCAAATAAAAGGCCCCACTTTTTAGTGGCAGTTAGAGAAAAGAGTGTGTATGTAGGACCATTCCTCCAGGGCCTCCCTGATTGCCTGTCTGCTCTTGTAACCTCTGACGTTCATTCATTCTGTTAATAACATTTACTGGCCACCTGCTGTGGGCCAGGCAGTGCCCCAGTGACCACAGATATTTGGATTAACTGTTGGGTCATTAACATCACTATGTACATCAAAACAATGATGACAGTTTCCAAAAAGTGGAAATTTTCAACACAAGTAGTTCGCCTAACTTTGCGTCTATTATCAACCACATGATTCTCAGGTGGATGGAATGAGAGTCATAGTAAACTAAGGCCAGCTCTTTATCTCTTTCCTCCTTTCTTTGTCTCTTTCCTCCTCTCTTCCTGTTCTCTGGCCGCACAGAAACAGAAGTCCTAGTTAGCTAGTTGGGGCTCTTTTTCTTTTTTCCTAAGAGAATTTCATGAAGGATTTATTAAATTTTTCATTATTTTTTTTTTTTGTCATTACGCTATCATTAAATTCTCCCATTGAACCCTTGGTGAGTTTTCTCTAGGACCTCTGGTAATTGTATTTATTCATCTAATACTCACTAAGTGCAAGATGCTGTGCTGGGATTATTTGAAATGCAAAACTAAATAAACTTCAACCATTGTCCTCTGTTAGTTTGCAATCTATGATATTCCTTCCAAACAGTTCCTGTAAGGTTCTTACTATTTATGTTCTGCATTTCACAAATTTGGTTACTTTTATTTAATTATGTTTTCTTCCTCACTTTTCATATCTTTTGGAAGCACCATTCATGGTATAAGAATAATTTAACTATCTTTGTATGTGTATTTATAATTCCATAATCATTAAAAAACAAAACAAAGCAAGACATTCCTTAGCACAGATTTAAGAATTGCGAGATCTGGGTTTGAGTCACATCCATGCCTGTGTGGCCTCGGAGCAACCACCTAAATTTTCTTTTACTTTCAGTTACTTTACCCATAAAATAAGACTAAACATTTCTGCCTTATTTATTGCACAGTTTGTGCATGTGTGTTTGTGTATCAAATGATCAAATGTACATGCAATTGTTTTTTACAATATAAAATAATACACAGATGTAAGTTGTTATTATTAAAAGTTTGTAACGGAATCATCCTCAGGGTTTGCTTATGTGTACAACACAAAATGCCATAGAAATAGTAACTAAGGCCAGAATTTGGCCCAGGGCACTTAACTACAGCGATTTTTTTTAAGAGTAGACAGAAAAAAAATCAAAGACTTTTTATTCAAAGCAGAAAACTTTGAAACAAGAGTCCACATTTGGCAAGGAGATAGTTACTAAGTGGATCTCCTTGAAGAAAATTCAGAGGATGAAGGCCAGCTTTAGAGAGCAGGAAGTGAAAGAGAAAAATCTTTAATGTTATCATCTTTCTCCTCCACCCTTGCTTAGAATTCCTTATCTAATCAACTGGAGACACACATCTTAACAATCAAACAATAAAAATGGGGTGTAGTTGAAGTATGGATCATCACAGAGCCCAAAAAACATTCTGATCAGATTGCCTATCATCATGCCCAGAGGGGGGGCACTAGACTTCACTTTCACTTTTAGGGGAACTACAAATAAATGCCTTTCCCGGATTTCTGAAGTGTTTTGTGGTTAAATCCGGTTAAAGTGTAGTACTAAAAATTACATTATGTTCATAGAACCTAGCAAAGAAGCAAAGTTTATGCTTAGCTCCCCTGAGACGAATCAGTAAGTAAAAGAGAATGCCGTGAAGTAGGGGAGAGGAAGAACTTCAGCCACTGCTGATTTTTCCAGTTTGGACTCGCGTGTGTTAAGCTAGTTCTAGAAAAGTAGAAATAAAAGAGGTTATCAGAAGTTCTTTTGGTGTAAGATAGAGAGATGGTTAAAGTGAGAAGTGGGTGAAAGGAACTGGAGAGTGTTAACTACTTCGAGTTAAAAAAAAAAGTAAAATCTCACACCCATTAGGAATGGCCACTACCAAAAACAAAACAAAATAAAACAAAACAGAAAATAACAAAACAAAACAAAACAGAAAATAACAAATGTTGGTAAGAACGTGGAGAAACTAGAATCATTGTTCCTTGTTGGTAAGATTGTGAAATAGTGCAGCCGCCTCTATTGAAATAATATGGTAGATTTAAAAATAAAACTACCCATGTGATCCAGCAGGCCACTTCTGGGCATATATCCAAAAGAACTGAAAACAGAATCTAAAAGAGATGTTTGCACATCCATGTTCATAGCAGTATTATTCACAATAGCCAAGAGGTGGAGGCAACACAAGTGTCCATTGATAGATAAATGGATAAGCAAAATGTGTGCTATATGCATACAATGGAATATTATTCAGCCTGAAAAAAAGAGAATTCTGTCATATTCTACAACATGAATGAATCTCAAGGACATTATATTACGTGAAGTAAACCAGTCAAAGAAAGGCAAATACTGTATGAAACTATTTATATGAGGAACCTAGAGGATCCAAATTCATAGAGACAGAAAGTAGAAAAAGTTGTGAAGATATGTTGCACAACAATGTGAATATACTAAACACTACTGAATTGTACACTTAAAAATGGTTAAGGTGGTAAATTTTATGTTATGTGTTTTTTACCACGATTAAATTTTTTTTTAAATATCTAAAAAATAAAAACCTAAATGCAACCTAACTGCCCGGACTAACTTTATAGATAATGAGCAAGTTCTATGCTTACAGATTTTGATGGTCTCCTATGCCTATAAGTTCTAAGCCCTTTAGAACAACATTCAAAAGAACATCACCTTTTTGGAGGGGGGCCCCTTGACCCGTCCATCCCCTCTGTCATCCCTTCTGCCACCTCTCACAAGCTCCATGTTCCATGGTCCCTGCCCTGGTCTGCATGCATCTTCTCACACGGTGCCCCTTCTCTGTAGTGTCCACCCTTCATCTTTGCCAATCAAAGTCTCATCCATCTGCTAGGTTCATTCATATGTCCTGCTGAACCTTCCCTGATCGTCCCTGAGTTGGTGAGCTCCCCTCTGCTGGGTTTGTAGCTTGTAATCTGTCACTTCCTGCCCTGTGTCCTACAAGCTTGTAAATCTCAGTAGCAACCAGCTCTCCACAGGCAGGGCTGGCATTCGGCATCTTCACAGCACCAGTAGCCAACAAATATTTAATGTAAAGCAAGTCATGTTACTCTTCTGCTGAGAATCTTCTGCTGTCCATAGAGACTTATACAAGGGCTTCAAAGGACTCACAGTCTCCTGCAGTCTGTTTCTCTTCTCTCATCTCCTATCACTTTCCTCTCATTCACACTGCTCCAGCCTCCTGGCCTCTTTGCTGTTCCCTGGACCCACTCGGTGTGTTTTCAGTTTAGGGCCTTTATACGGACTGATTTCTCCACCTGGAATGTTCCTCCCTCATATTTCTACCTGGCTCACTCCTGCACCTCCTTCAGGTCTTTGCTCTAAAGTTACTCTCTGGAAATGTCCTTTCCTAACTGTCTGTCCAACTTAGAATTACAACCCAGTCTCGTCTCCACCCCAGAGTAACTCCCTACCCCCTTTCACATCCTTATTTTTCTCTGTCATACTTACCAACAGGTTACATATATATTATTTATTTGTTTGGTCTTTTGCAAGCCCCGTGAGGGCTGGTATTATTTTACCTTCTTATTCACTGCTTTTTTAAAATCTTCATCGCCTTGTACAGTGCCAGCACATAGTAAAATTCCAATAAATAGTTGTCCAATTCATTAAATGATTGAATGACAGAAAGCACTTGCAGTCTAAGAGTATTGAATGCTTTCTAATTGTTTGTAATCCAAGTCTTTTTTTCTGTGAGCACTCATCCTTGGGCTTGGGGGAAAAATTGCAATACAAGACCTTCTTTGTGGTCATTGCACAGAATTTAACCTGTATTAAGTAGCTAGCAATTGATTGATGTTTTTTTGTTGGCACGCTCTTTAATAATTTCCTGTCAGGAATCAGAGCAAAGGTCATGTTGAATAATCACTCAATTAAGCCTTTAGATGATGGTGATCTGTAAACAGATTTATTAGTCCATATGTGTAATTAATTCTCACATTACCTTGCAGGTTGCTTTAACATTGTAGTAACATGATTCCTGTTAACTTGCTACCTACATTACATTACAAGTCCCAGTCTTTTGGTAAGCCCAGCTCCCAACATTTTGTTGTGGAAATTTTCAAACATATAGGTAAATAGAGAGATTTTACAGTGAGTTTTCATATAAAGGTCTCCTAGATTCTGCTATTAACATTTTAGCATATTTGGTTTAACACCTAACTATCTATCTATCCATCTGTAATTAAGTCTCTCTCTCTCCTTTTTTTTTTTTTTTTGGCTGAGTATAGTGTACATTATTGATGGTACATGATAAAGTAAGGCTCCCTAACCCCTCCCCTTCTTCAGGAATCTGGGATGGAAACTGTATCAAGGACAGGAGTTTTTCAGTGTGTTGGGGGATTGAGTTGGGGCAAA
>NW_011888861.1:2585935-2592078 GCF_000151845.1 Pteropus vampyrus | reverse complement strand
TGAATGACAGAAAGCACTTGCAGTCTAAGAGTATTGAATGCTTTCTAATTGTTTGTAATCCAAGTCTTTTTTTCTGTGAGCACTCATCCTTGGGCTTGGGGGAAAAATTGCAATACAAGACCTTCTTTGTGGTCATTGCACAGAATTTAACCTGTATTAAGTAGCTAGCAATTGATTGATGTTTTTTTGTTGGCACACTCTTTAATAATTTCCTGTCAGGAATCAGAGCAAAGGTCATGTTGAATAATCACTCAATTAAGCCTTTAGATGATGGTGATCTGTAAACAGATTTATTAGTCCATATGTGTAATTAATTCTCACATTACCTTGCAGGTTGCTTTAACATTGTAGTAACATGATTCCTGTTAACTTGCTACCTACATTACATTACAAGTCCCAGTCTTTTGGTAAGCCCAGCTCCCAACATTTTGTTGTGGAAATTTTCAAACATATAGGTAAATAGAGAGATTTTACAGTGAGTTTTCATATAAAGGTCTCCTAGATTCTGCTATTAACATTTTAGCATATTTGGTTTAACACCTAACTATCTATCTATCCATCTGTAATTAAGTCTCTCTCTCTCCTTTTTTTTTTTTTTTTGGCTGAGTATAGTGTACATTATTGATGGTACATGATAAAGTAAGGCTCCCTAACCCCTCCCCTTCTTCAGGAATCTGGGATGGAAACTGTATCAAGGACAGGAGTTTTTCAGTGTGTTGGGGGATTGAGTTGGGGCAAAGACTCCCCAGCAGCTGAGAATCTCTCTCTTCCTCTCATGCTTTTGCTGGAGCTGTTGGTCCAGGAGGCTTTACTCCTTGTGGACCCTAAGAGCCATCGCCCTGTTGCTGTAGCCAAATTCATTGTCATACAAGAAATGAGTTTGACAAAGTAGTGGCTGAGAGCAATGCCAACCCCAAGCTTTGAAGGTGGAAGAGTATGTGTCATTGTTGAAGTCACAGGCTATAACTTGGTCTTCAGTGGAGCCCAGGATGCCCTTTAGGGGATTCTCTGATGCCTGTTTCGCCACCTTCTTGATGTCATCATATTTGGCAACTTTCTCCAGGTGGCAGGTCAGATCCATGACCAACGCATTGGGGGTGGAGACCTGGAAGGCTATGCCAGTGTTTCCCATTCAGCTCAGAGATGACCTTACCCACAGCTTGGCCACACCGGTAGTAGCAGGGATCATGATCTGGGCAGTCCTTTGGTCATCACACCACAGCTTCCCAGAGGGGCCATCTGTGATCTTCCGGGTGGTGGTGATAGCATGGGCCATGGTCATGAGTCTCTTCATGATGCCAAAGATGTCTTGAATTACCTTAGCCAGTCTTTTTTAATTATATATTTACCCATCCCTAGTAAAGTCTTTTTTTTCTCCCTTAAAGTGTAGTTTTGATTTCAACATAACAAATTTTGCAGGGGGACACAAACATTCATTCTGTATAAAGTATTATTTTGTTCAAAATGCTTTACATTTTTTTGTTGTGACCTTTTCTTGATCCATGGGTTATTTAGAATTATACTGTTTAATCTTCAAGCACTTGAGAGATATTCCGGTTACTATTCTGTTAATTATTTCTAGCTTAATTCTACTAGAATGAGATAAATCTATATAATTTTAATCTTTTGAAATTATGGAGGCTTTTTTTTTGGTCCAGCATATAATCCATTTTGTTAAATATTTCATGTGTACTATAAAAGTTTGTGTATTTTGCAGATGTTGGGCATAGTGTTCTTTTTATATTAATTAGCTTAAGTTTTCTAGTGTTGTTAAAATATGTTGTTTAATTTAAATGTTGTTTACATCTAAACTGGTTTATTTATCTGCTTGTTTTATCTGTTTCTGAGTTATGTTAACTTTTCTATTATATGTGTAGATCTGTCCATTCCTCTTTTTTATTCTGTCAATTTTTCCTTTATGTATTTAGAGGCTATGGTTTTAAAGTAAATGCGAACTTTGGATTATTATATCTTCCTGTTGATTTGGTCATTTTACCAATTTATGAAATGTCCCTTTTATCTCTAGAAATAGTTCTTGCTTCAAAATCTGCTTTATCTGATTTAGCAGAGCTACTTTAGATTTATTTTGGTTAGTATACGCATAGAGCAACTTTTTTCATCATTTTTTCAATCTATATCTGTATAATTAAAATGCATCTTTTTTTGAGCAACACAAAAGTTTTTTTAAAATTTAGACTAAAATCTTTGTACTTTAATTGGAGTGTTTAACCCATTCACAATTAATATGATGACATATATGAGTATGGGTATGAGGTTCATAAAGCTTCTTGAATTTATTGTTTGATGCCTTTAATCAGTTTAAATTCTCAGCCATTATGTCTTTAAATATTGTTTTTACTAATTCTCTATCTCCTCTCCTTCTGTAATTCTGATTTTACATGTGTATATATTAGGTTTGCACATGTTTCATATGTCTCTTACGTTCTTTTCTATCCTGGATTGCCTGTTTTTCCTTGCTGTACTTCCATTTGAATATTTTTACTTATCTATCTTCTAGATCATGATTACTCTTTTTTGCTATTGCTATTTGCTTAATTTCAGTTTTTTTTTTTAGTTTTATAATTTCCATTTAATTTTTCTATAGATTCCGTTATTTTGCTGAAATTCTCTATCTTTTAATTAATTTCTTGAACATGTTAGTCATGCTTATTTTAAAGTCCTTCTCTGATAACTCCAATATCTGGTCACATTTAGGTCTTTTCCTGTTGTTTATTTTTTTTCTCTTGGTTTTGGGTCCTTTGTCACTGTCCTCTAGAATGACTACTAAATATTGATTAAATTTCAGACACCAGGGATGAAAAGTTATAGAGGATCTAAATGTCATTATCTTCCTTCAGAAAAGATTTAATTTTTTTTCTAGCATGCAGGTAGAGTACGAGGCAAGCACCTTTTCTAATCAGAAACTGAGATGATTAAAGCTGAATTTCAAGCTTTAATTTCAAGCTTCAATTGGGAAAGCTGGTCTATTTCTGGTTTTATTTAACTCTAGGGTAGTAGTTGTCAACTGAAGATGACTTTGGACCCCAGGGGACATTTGCCAATATCTGGAGACATTGTTGATTATCACGAGTTGGAGATGAGTGCTACTGACATCAATGGGTAGACATGCTACACATATTCTACAATTCAAAAGATAGCCCCCTGCCCCCAATACACACAAATTACCTAGCCCAACAAGTCAATAGTGCCAAGGTTAAGAAACTCTGCCCTAGTTCATAGTCCTTTAAGATTCCCAGCTGAAAACTAAAGCATTTACCAAGGCTCCTCCTTTTGTCAGGCGGTGAACTCCATACAGCTTTTCTCTCCCCAGCACTGTAAGACTGCCAATCCTTTGTTTACCTTTATAGTCTCTCAGTAGCTGCTTTCCGCTTGGTGTTTTAGTTTCTTGTCCTGCTAATGCTTGGAGTGAAAAAAGCAGTGTCGAATGTTGTTATCACCTATCCAGGATCTTGGGCCCTCAAAGTCTGGCTGCTTTGGTTGATTTCTGATGGCTTAAAAAAGCTGTTGTTTGTTTGCTAGTTTATTTATTCTGGTTGCTGTTGTTGTTTTGTATTTTATCCAGCTTTTATATTTATTCTTTTTGGCATGGTTATTATAATCCAAACTACTCTGTCATAGCCAGGATTGTAAGTCTGCTATGCTTACACATAATTGAGTCAGTTTAATTCCACTTTAGAAGTCTTTCAGGTAATAAAATCTCTAATGATTATTATGATCACTAGTTATTTAAATAAAAAAAGTTTCAGTTTTATTCGCTGCCCAGATATATGATATGTGAAAATATTTAAATAAGAATATACTTTTCAAATATTTGCTTACTGTAGATAATTTTGAAAAATAAAAAGGAGAAAGAAGAAAATTAAAGATAAAAATGTTTTCCACCATTCAAAACAGCCATTAACAAAGTTTGGAGTAGTTTCTTTGAGTGTTTTCTGTGCATTCCTAATTATGTTTTTTTTTTTTTCAAGACTAACTCATATTCTACTATTAATCTATTTTGCATTTTGAACAATTTTTTCATAATTTTATTGAGGTATGATTTATGCGCCATAATATTCACATGCTTTAAATGTACAATTCAATGAGTCTTAGTAAATTTGCAGTAGTGAAACCATTCCTACAATCCAATTTTAGAACATTTCACCTCGTTAGAAAGAAAGCCCATTCACAGTAACTCCTTGTCCCAGGCAACCCCTAATCTACTTTCTGTCCCTCTGGATTTGCCTGTTCTGGACATTTCATATAAGTGGAATCAATATTTGGCTTTTTCTGTCTGTCTTTCACTTAGCATAATATTTTCAAGATTCATCCATGTTGTAGCACATGTAAGTACTTTATTCCTTTTTATGGCTGAATAATATTCCACTATATGAATATTCCACATTTTGTTTACCTATGCACCAGTTGCTGGTTATTGGGGTTGTTTCTGCTCTACCTAAAAATATTTTAATTAAAATAATTTAATGAAATGGGAAAATATTATGATTTGAGTGGTATATCTGTGCTTTTACAATATTCTCGAGCATATATTAACCAAAAGTTATAATTAAGAATTAAACAATGTAACAAAGAAAAACAATTTAACAGAAGAGCTAAGCTTCTTTTAATGATGCTCTCCTTGATATGGAATAACTTCCGTGCCCAGATTTTTCTTTATGCAAATTGGAATGAGCAACATTCTCAAATACTGCTATGAAAACTGAAAAATAACTGTACAGAAGTGCCTTTAGAATAATATTTTGAACAAAGAAGCAGTGTGTGATGGGTAAATGGGGAAATAATAGAGGTTGATATGGTCCTACTGCTGATGATAGAAATCTCTAGAGCACAGTCTTCACAATGGCACTAAGATTGAGAAGAACAATATTTACTCCCTTAATTTCCTTGCTCTTTGAGGGAGTGCCTTTGCTTGTTATATCTCAGCATTTCCTCAAAGAGCATCCCACCTAGTTCAACTAATTAGGGAAAAGGGGCTCATGAGGCCCATTAATTCTGTTCTTTTTCAAAGCGATAGGTTATCTTAATTTGGACTGCTATAACAAATAGCACAGGCTAGGTGACTTAAATAAAAAATATCTGTTTTTCACAACTCTGGAGGCTAGAAAGTCCAAGATCAAGGTGCAAGCAGATTCAGTGTCTGGTGAGAATCCTCTTCTTGGTTTGTCAAAAACTGCGTTCTTGTTATATCCTCACATAGTACAGAGAGATAACTCTCATATCTGTTTCTCTTTTTTAGAAGGGCATTCATTCCATGATGAAATCCCCACCCTCATGACCTAATCTGACATTAATTATCTCCCAAAAGTCTCGCCTTCAAATATTATGAGATAAGGCCTTCAACATATGAATTTGGGGGGGCGG
This sequence comes from Pteropus vampyrus, assembly GCF_000151845.1. Classification (NCBI taxonomy): domain Eukaryota; kingdom Metazoa; phylum Chordata; class Mammalia; order Chiroptera; family Pteropodidae; genus Pteropus; species Pteropus vampyrus. Next base: position 2,586,696 of record NW_011888861.1, on the reverse strand, counting down.
TGTGGAAATAAACATTCAGTCTGTAGCACAGTCTATTATCTTAACTTCAGGCAAGTCTTGCTAATTTGGGGCATTGTGAGAAACTATCAATAATTTGATCTTGTAACTGGCTGTGCATTTACACGTTCACACACACACACACACACACACACACGTACACACACACAACTTCCTCAGCCAAAATCTCACCACAGGAGAGTCTGTATTTTTATTAACTGTCCCAGATGATTGGTAGTTAATCTATTGATTAATTCAAAACCACAAATTTAGAAAAAAAAATCACATCTGCTTGAAAAATAATTCAATACGTATTCTCTGAACAAGGTACACAGTCCCCTCATTATCCAAAGTTTCACTTTCTGTAGTTTTACTTACCCATGGTCCACCACGGTCCAAAAATATTAAATAGAAATATCTAGAAATAAACAATTCATAGCTTTAAATCTCATGCTGCTCTGAGCTGTGTAAGGAGATGTCACGAGATCCCGCCTGGACGTGAATCGCCCTTTTGTCCCAAGTCTCTACACTGTAGAGGCTTCTTAACCTATCCCTTAGTCACTTAGTAGCCACTTCGGTTGTCAGATCTATCGTTGCTTGTTTTCAAATAACCTTTATTTTACTTAATAATAACCCCCAAAGTGCAAGAGTAGTGATTCTGGCAATTTGGGTATGCCAAAGAGAAGCCGTAAAATGCTCGTTGTGTATAGTCAGAAGGTCAATAGTAGCCTAATGCTACCTTCCAATGCCTACGTTATTCACCT
>NW_011888861.1:2563533-2585885 GCF_000151845.1 Pteropus vampyrus | reverse complement strand
TCCGTTATTTTGCTGAAATTCTCTATCTTTTAATTAATTTCTTGAACATGTTAGTCATGCTTATTTTAAAGTCCTTCTCTGATAACTCCAATATCTGGTCATATTTAGGTCTTTTCCTGTTGTTTATTTTTTTTCTCTTGGTTTTGGGTCCTTTGTCACTGTCCTCTAGAATGACTACTAAATATTGATTAAATTTCAGACACCAGGGATGAAAAGTTATAGAGGATCTAAATGTCATTATCTTCCTTCAGAAAAGATTTAATTTTTTTTCTAGCATGCAGGTAGAGTACGAGGCAAGCACCTTTTCTAATCAGAAACTGAGATGATTAAAGCTGAATTTCAAGCTTTAATTTCAAGCTTCAATTGGGAAAGCTGGTCTATTTCTGGTTTTATTTAACTCTAGGGTAGTAGTTGTCAACTGAAGATGACTTTGGACCCCAGGGGACATTTGCCAATATCTGGAGACATTGTTGATTATCACGAGTTGGAGATGAGTGCTACTGACATCAGTGGGTAGACATGCTACACGTATTCTACGATTCACAAGATAGCCCCTTGCCCCCAATACACACAAATTACCTAGCCCAACAAGTCAATAGTGCCAAGGTTAAGAAACTCTGCCCTAGTTCATAGTCCTTTAAGATTCTCAGCTGAAAACTAAAGCATTTACCAAGGCTCCTCCTTTTGTCAGGCGGTGAACTCCATACAGCTTTTCTCTCCCCAGCACTGTAAGACTGCCAATCCTTTGTTTACCTTTATAGTCTCTCAGTAGCTGCTTTCCGCTTGGTGTTTTAGTTTCTTGTCCTGCTAATGCTTGGAGTGAAAAAAGCAGTGTCGAATGTTGTTATCACCTGTCCAGGATCTTGGGCCCTCAATGTCTGGCTGCTTTGGTTGATTTCTGATGGCTTAAAAAAGCTGTTGTTTGTTTGCTAGTTTATTTATTCTGGTTGCTGTTGTTGTTTTGTATTTTATCCAGCTTTTATATTTATTCTTTTTGGCATGGTTATTATAATCCAAACTACTCTGTCATAGCCAGGATTGTAAGTCTGCTATGCTTACACATAATTGAGTCAGTTTAATTCCACTTTAGAAGTCTTTCAGGTAATAAAATCTCTAATGATTATTATGATCACTAGTTATTTAAATAAAAAAAGTTTCAGTTTTATTCGCTGCCCAGATATATGATATGTGAAAATATTTAAATAAGAATATACTTTTCAAATATTTGCTTACTGTAGATAATTTTGAAAAATAAAAAGGAGAAAGAAGAAAATTAAAGATAAAAATGTTTTCCACCATTCAAAACAGCCATTAACAAAGTTTGGAGTAGTTTCTTTGAGTGTTTTCTGTGCATTCCTAATTATGTTTTTTTTTTTTTCAAGACTAACTCATATTCTACTATTAATCTATTTTGCATTTTGAACAATTTTTTCATAATTTTATTGAGGTATGATTTATGCGCCATAATATTCACATGCTTTAAATGTACAATTCAATGAGTCTTAGTAAATTTGCAGTAGTGAAACCATTCCTACAATCCAATTTTAGAACATTTCACCTCGTTAGAAAGAAAGCCCATTCACAGTAACTCCTTGTCCCAGGCAACCCCTAATCTACTTTCTGTCCCTCTGGATTTGCCTGTTCTGGACATTTCATATAAGTGGAATCAATATTTGGCTTTTTCTGTCTGTCTTTCACTTAGCATAATATTTTCAAGATTCATCCATGTTGTAGCACATGTAAGTACTTTATTCCTTTTTATGGCTGAATAATATTCCACTATATGAATATTCCACATTTTGTTTACCTATGCACCAGTTGCTGGTTATTGGGGTTGTTTCTGCTCTACCTAAAAATATTTTAATTAAAATAATTTAATGAAATGGGAAAATATTATGATTTGAGTGGTATATCTGTGCTTTTACAATATTCTCGAGCATATATTAACCAAAAGTTATAATTAAGAATTAAACAATGTAACAAAGAAAAACAATTTAACAGAAGAGCTAAGCTTCTTTTAATGATGCTCTCCTTGATATGGAATAACTTCCGTGCCCAGATTTTTCTTTATGCAAATTGGAATGAGCAACATTCTCAAATACTGCTATGAAAACTGAAAAATAACTGTACAGAAGTGCCTTTAGAATAATATTTTGAACAAAGAAGCAGTGTGTGATGGGTAAATGGGGAAATAATAGAGGTTGATATGGTCCTACTGCTGATGATAGAAATCTCTAGAGCACAGTCTTCACAATGGCACTAAGATTGAGAAGAACAATATTTACTCCCTTAATTTCCTTGCTCTTTGAGGGAGTGCCTTTGCTTGTTATATCTCAGCATTTCCTCAAAGAGCATCCCACCTAGTTCAACTAATTAGGGAAAAGGGGCTCATGAGGCCCATTAATTCTGTTCTTTTTCAAAGCGATAGGTTATCTTAATTTGGACTGCTATAACAAATAGCACAGGCTAGGTGACTTAAATAAAAAATATCTGTTTTTCACAACTCTGGAGGCTAGAAAGTCCAAGATCAAGGTGCAAGCAGATTCAGTGTCTGGTGAGAATCCTCTTCTTGGTTTGTCAAAAACTGCGTTCTTGTTATATCCTCACATAGTACAGAGAGATAACTCTCATATCTGTTTCTCTTTTTTAGAAGGGCATTCATTCCATGATGAAATCCCCACCCTCATGACCTAATCTGACATTAATTATCTCCCAAAAGTCTCGCCTTCAAATATTATGAGATAAGGCCTTCAACATATGAATTTGGGGGGGCGGTGTGGAAATAAACATTCAGTCTGTAGCACAGTCTATTATCTTAACTTCAGGCAAGTCTTGCTAATTTGGGGCATTGTGAGAAACTATCAATAATTTGATCTTGTAACTGGCTGTGCATTTACACGTTCACACACACACACACACGTACACAACTTCCTCAGCCAAAATCTCACCACAGGAGAGTCTGTATTTTTATTAACTGTCCCAGATGATTGGTAGTTAATCTATTGATTAATTCAAAACCACAAATTTAGAAAAAAAAATCACATCTGCTTGAAAAATAATTCAATACGTATTCTCTGAACAAGGTACACAGTCCCCTCATTATCCAAAGTTTCACTTTCTGTAGTTTTACTTACCCATGGTCCACCACGGTCCAAAAATATTAAATAGAAATATCTAGAAATAAACAATTCATAGCTTTAAATCTCATGCTGCTCTGAGCTGTGTAAGGAGATGTCACGAGATCCCGCCTGGACGTGAATCGCCCTTTTGTCCCAAGTCTCTACACTGTAGAGGCTTCTTAACCTATCCCTTAGTCACTTAGTAGCCACTTCGGTTGTCAGATCTATCGTTGCTTGTTTCAAATAACCTTATTTTACTTAATAATAACCCCCAAAGTGCAAGAGTAGTGATTCTGGCAATTGGGTATGCCAAAGAGAAGCCGTAAAATGCTCGTTGTGTATAGTCAGAAGGTCAATAGTAGCTAATGCTACCTTCCAATGCTACGTTATTCACCTCACTTCATTTCATCACATAGGCATTGTGTCATCTCACATCATTGCAAAAGGGTGAGTGCAATATTTTCAGAAAGACCAGACCACATTCACATAACTTTTATTACAGCATATTGTTATAATTGTTCTGTTTTTTATTAGGCACTTACTGTGCCTAATTTATAAATTAAATTTTATCATAGGTATGTGTAGAAAAAAACATAGTATATGTAGGGTTCAGTGTAATCAAGCATCCACTGGAGGTCTTGGAACATATCCCCCATGGGTAAGGGGGGACTGCTGTATACACAAAGTCTAGCAGAGTAGCAATATGTTGCAATTGTTTATATGGCAACCTCCATCTTAAAAATGTTTAGTGAGCTTATAAAAGTGGATCCCATGAAGCATCTATTACCCAAAAATTGATTGAATATCTATTGCGTGCCAAGCACACTGTTCTTATGATAGTTGCTGGGATGACAATTGTGGATCAGACAAAAACTCCTGCCCTCAAACCATGTAGAGAAAATGACAATAAATGGAAGAACTACTCTGAGGCCATCAGTTCAGGGAGGTGTGAGTCTATGAAAGCTAAAAAAAAGACACCTAACCGTATCCTTAACGATAAACCCGCACAGATGACCATTTTGCTAGGTCACAACTGTCTTAGAATGAGTAGAAGATAGCCAGGAAAATGAGACAAGGAAGGGCATTTCAGAAAGATGAACCAGGATGTGCAAAGACATGAATGATCCTGTTGTGTTTGGAGAAAGCGTGTCCAATGCAGAGTATGGAGTAAATGTCAAAAATTTGATTTCTATTTATTTATGTCATCATTTTTCATTTTTGATTTCCTGTTTTACAATGTATATATATTATTTGCATAGTAGAACATATATATAAATATATTAGTGGGTACATACATTGGGGTATGTGCAAACATTTTTCTATGGGTGATTTGGAGTCCACTGCTGTGAGCAGTGAGGAGCAGGAGAAGGATTTTGAGCAGAGGAGCGGCATAATCAGGACAGCATTTTGGAAATATCCTTTGGTACTGGTAAACCACTACCCTGGGAAAGGGTTTCTCAAAATGCAGTTTTGACTCTTGAAACTAAGGTAAATTAAAATTTTCCCTTCCTCATTTTTCTAGTAGGTTGGCACTTCTCCCCTTGTTTAGCCTGTAACTTCCCCTCATTTCTGGTTTCCTGCTAATTCTCATTAGCTCCTACAGAAGTGCTAAGGGAAAGCAAAGAAGGGGGTCTTTTGGAAGGCAAAGGTCAAGGACAGGACCACAGTCTGTCACCTCGTGTGGCAGCATAGAGGTGCACCATTCAGGTCTCCCTTTAAAAGAACATGATATGGGGAGTGTGGGTGGCTGGCAGCCTCCAGTCGCTGCATGCTCCCCTGAGCTGCGTCAGCCAATGACTGAGCATGGTGGGGTGCTGAGCCAGAGGGCTCAGGACTTCTCTAACAGGCAAGATCTGCTCAGAGACTCCCCACACACTTGCTGCAGTTTGAGGCTTTCTCTACCCAAGTCTCCTTCCTTTTCTCTCTTACTCTGCAGATGTCAAACTTACACTGTAATCTGAAGCTTTCTCTACCTTCTTCTGTTTCTTTTCACCTTTTGCCTTTACAAGTACTTCCCTCAATAAATATGTTGCTCATTGTATTAGGCTGCTATAACAAATACCTGTGACTGGGTGGCTTGAACAACAGAAATTTATTTCTTCACAGTTCTGGAGGCTAGAAATCCAAGATCAAAGTGTTTGCAGGGTTGGTTTCTTCTGAGGCCTCTCTCCTTGGCTTGTGCATGGCCGTCTTCTCCATGTCCTCACATGGTCTTCCTTCTGTGTGTCTGTGTCTTAATCTCCTCTTCTTGTAAAGACAACAGTCAGATTGGACTAGGGCCCACCTTAATGACCCCATTTTGACTTAATTACCTCATCAAAGGTCTTGTCCCCAAATACGGTCACATTCTGAGGTGCTAGGCTTAGGACTTCAATATGTGAATTTTGGGGGGACATAATTCAGTCAATAACACTCATTCAATTCTGTCTTAGCAGCTGCTTTTCTGAGCTCAGTTAAACTAATAGAAATATAACTATGTGAGGTGCTGAAAATGACTATTGATTCTCCTACTCCAGCCTGACTCTATAAATTTGATTACGAAAGAATAACAAAGATGTGAAAAATATGAAAAAGTATGTCTCAAATATGAAATAAATCTCCAGTTTCTTGGGTAATCCCTAATCCCTCAGGAACCTATAAGAAAGATGTTGTAACATAGACAGCAATAATGACAAGAAACAAATTAGATTCTTCCTATCAGTGAGTGGCTCTGTAAGAAGAGCATATGGCCCTCAGGTCAGTAGTACTTCAAGGTGCAGCTGACATAAGGAAAGCCACAGGCCTGTCCCTTTGAGCCTTACACTAAATTCCATCACCAGCAATGAAACAGTCCTCTCTAGCCAAGATGGCAGATGCAAAGTTTAAAAAGCTTGGGTTGGCAAGAATGTGAGTGAAAAATAAACTCTAGCAGAGATTTGGTGGTTATGTCATTTGTTGGCTGACATCTGAAAATTGTTGGCGGTGTTTTAGGGCATATTTTGCTTTAATAAGTAGGGAAAATGTTTTAATTGGTGCTGTTTATTTATAATTTTCATCATTCATGTCCATGGAAAATTTCAACATCTCCCATGTTCATAATTTCTAGGGGTTTGGCAATGTACCAGATTAGCAACTGTTTCAAAAGAGAAAAATCTCTTCTCTCACTCAGCAAACATGTTTTATTGCTTAGACGATTACTCTCCATTAATACTACCTGGTAAATCCAATATGATCCTTATAGTTTAGGGCTGTCTCTCTCATAGTTGTTTTTTCTATCATCCTACTTTTTTAAGAGTTAGTCAACATTTAATGAGTGCTCCTGTATGTCAAATTCCATGTGAAATGGGACTGGATTTGCTCAATGGTGATAAAACACAGATACAGTCATTGTACACAGTATGTAATATTATTATTATTATTATTATTTAAATCAGAAGTTCTTAACTGCACAAGGATGACCTTGTTGCTTCTATTTTTTATTGTGGTTAAATATGTATAACATAAAATTTGCCATTTTTAACCATTTTTAAGTATATAGTTCTGTGGCATTAATTACATTCACACTGTTATATAACCATCACCACCATCTATTGCAAAACATTTTTTATCACCCCAAGCAGAAATTATATAACCATTGAACAGCTATAAAACTTTTCATTTCCCCTCTTCCCTAGTCCCTGGCAATCACCATTCTACTTTCAGCCTCTATGAATTTGACTAGTCTAGATATTTCGTATAAGTGAAATCATGCAATATTCTTTTGTGTCTAGCTTATTTCACTTAGCATAATGTTTTCAAAGTTCATCCATGTTGTATCATATACCAGAACTTCATTTCTTTTTGTGTTTGAGTAATATTCCAATATACATATGTACTACATTTTATTTATCCATTCTCTGTTGATGGACATTTGGGCTGTTTATGTCTTTTTGGCTATTGTGAATAATACTATAGTGAACACTGATTCTGAGTCTCTGCTTTCAATTCCTTGGAGTATATACTGAGGAGTGAAATTGCTGGGCCTTATGATAATTCTGTGTTTAGCTTTTTGAAGAACCACCAAACTGTTTTCCACAGAGGATGTACCACTTTTTTCTCACCAGCAATGTATGATGGTCCCAGTTTCTTTCATTTCTTTGAGTAATGTTTTGTAATTTTCAGAGTACAAGTCTTACACCTCCTTGGTTAAATTTATTCCTAAGCATTTTATTGTTTCTGATGCTATTGTAAATGGGATTTTAAAAATTCTTTTTTTTTTTTTGAGTATACAGTGATGAGTTTTAGTAAATTTATATTGTTTGGCTACCCTCATCACAATCTAGTTTTAGAACACTTGCATCACCCAAAAAAGTTTCCTTGTGTCTATTTGCAGTCTATCTATGCTCCCTATCCCAGGCAACCTTTGTCCCTATAATTTTCCTGTTCTAGACTTGTCATATAAGTGGATGCTTACATTTACATAAAATGCATTTATAAGCAATACCATCTCCTTCTCTTTTTCCTGTTTTCCTCTCTCTCACCCAGGACACAAAACATACTTCTTAACTTGTCTAAATCCTGGCCTGTCCAGATGACTTCACCTCTTATAGCATGACTAGTTATTAAGAGAGAAAATCTTGGCTCTTTCTTATGTCAGAGAAAGTTGCTGAGAGCCAGGCTAATCAGAGAAGTCTCTGAGTTCTTGAGAAAACACTAAAATACGTATCTAGACCTCCAGGTATCTGAGGCTTATGAATATGTGCTGAATTTCTGTAAGACAAATCTATTGCAGAGAAAAACTCAGTAGGACTGAGGACTGTTGTAGATTCTTCTACTTTATTGAAAACTTAACATTAGAGACATTGTTCAGCCACTGCTGAAAATCCATTAGAAATGGCTGTGTGGGGTTAACTCATTAGAATAAAGTTATGTCGTGAGTGAGGTTCAAAAACTTCAATTGTGTGAAGTGTGAGGTTGCATTACTGGAAGATAAATGGAATGAAAATAAGGGCTGGGTGGAAAATGGAAGCCCATCGCCAATTGCCAGTATTGATTCAAATACACTTCCTAGCTCAAATCTAAACCTTCTGGAGGATGGCTCAGGCACCATAATAACTACACAGTTTCCTACACTTCACTTTCCCGCTTTCCCCAGGTAGTCTTTGTTGACCTTCCCTTTGAATTCCCAAGATACCTTATTTGTGTTTTTGCTCAACAGTTCTCCTAAGGAGGGCCACTTCATGGCTAACTATGACTCAAAGTGCTTTCATTAGCTCAGATAAAAAGCTCAGTTACTTTAACCTACTTTTCCCCTTCAATTACAAAGGCAATGCAAGGCTCAGATGTTACTAGGAGTTGCTGAGGGCTTTGGTCTTCAAAAGAATAAGAAGACCAAGTTTCTAGAATACACAAGCCTCTTATCCTGAGGTTCATAAATTGTTCAAAGGGATTGAGGTGATATTTTTGGTTGGGATGAGGGACAGAGCGCATAGAGGTCTGATATGTTTGAAATTAATGAAGGAGAGTTACTGTTGTATCCTTGTCAGCTTTCAAAGATACAACAAATATTTGTCGAGGACCTATTATGTGGCAGGCACTGTTCAAGGTGCTGGGGATACAGTGGTGAACAAAACAGACAAAAATTTCTGCTTTTCTTTCAGTTTAATGAGAGAAGATACACGATAAATAAAATAAATAAATGAAATATAAGCGATATATGGGCTAAGTACTGTGGAGAGAACTGAAATGGGAGGGGCACAGGGAGTTCTAGGTTAGGAAGGATGATGAGCAGCTGCTACTTGAATAGTGGTCATAGAAGGCTTCACTTAGAAGATGGAAAGTGAGTAAAGACTGAGAGAGGTGAGGACGCAAATGATGCCAGCATCTGGGGGAATAAGCAGGCCAGGTAGAAGGAGCAACAAGGGCAAAGGCCCTGATCTGGGAGTGAGCCTGGTACGAGAAACTTGAAGAGCCAGGGAGGATGGAGGAGAGAGCAAGAGGGAGAGCAGGAGAAGATGCGGTGGAGGGAAGTCAGGAGGGGGCAGATCATGTGGAAATTTTTAGCCAAAGACTTTCACCTTTTCCCAGAGTGAGATGGGAGCCACAGGAGACTTTTGAGCATAGGAGGGACTTGATCTGATTTAAGTCTTAACTTTGTTTCCTCTGGCTACTCTGTTGATTGTATGGGATAAAATACTTAGCGCCCTGCTGGCACATAATGTGCATTCTATGAATGTTTATGTTTTGGGGGTAGTCCAAATACATACACATTATCCCTGAATTAAAATTTGGAACATGTTTCCACATAACTCTATTGCCTTGAAAGGTACCTTCTTTAATGTGTGGAAAGATTGAGAACATTCATCCATTCATTTATTTATCAAATTTTTATCAATGGGTGTCTATGATGAGCCAGGCACTATTTTAAGCACTGGGGCCACAGCGATGCTTGAATAAGCTAGAAAATGTCCATGCCTCAATGGGGCTTTTATTTGAGTGGAAAGAGGGCAGAAAATGAACAAGTAATATATAAATAAACAAATACATATATAATGTCAGATGGTGACAAATCCTAAGAATATAAAATAAGTAAGGGGGATTGAGTGGCAAAATGAGGGGCTATTTTCAGTGGACTGGTCAGTGATGTATTTCTTTAGCTCAATGGTATTTGTTGATTTCTCTCTATGGCAAGGTGCTGTGCTAGGTCCTGAAGCATTCCCTATAAAATCCCTGCCCTCGAGGGATTTAGAATCTGTGGTAGGTTCTGTGTTAGTCCCTAAAATTCCTGCCCTTTGGTATACACACTCTATGTAGTCCCTGAGACTTGTGAATATGATGTGATAATCACAGCTGAGTTTAAGGGAGATTATCTGGGTGAGCCTGACTGGGTCATGTGAATCCTTAAAAAGGACTTGGCTCACTATGAAGAGATTCAAAGCATTCCTGCATTCAAAAGGATATGAAGGCAGGAAGTCTTCTTACTGCTGGTTTTGAAGATGGAGGAGGCGATGAGAAAAGGAACTGACAATGGCTTCTAGGAATTGAGGTCAAGAACCACTAAGAAGACAGAGACCTCAGTCCTAACACTGCAATGAACTGAATTCTGCCAACAACCTGAATGAACTTTGAAGCAGATTCTTCCTTGGTCATGTCTCCATATGAGAACTCAGCCCAACTGCCTTGTGAGAACTTGAGCAGAGAACTTGGCCATGCTGTGCCTGAACTTCAGACTTACAGAACTGTGATAGGATAAATGGGTGTTATTTTAAGCTGCTAAATTTGTAGAAATCTGTTATGCAGCAATAAATAATTAATATAGAATCTAATAAGACTTCTGGTTTCTAGTCTAGCATATTAGAAGTTTGGAAGTCACCACTCTATCCTAACAACAAGTAAAAAGATGAACAAACAGATCAATTTTTTCTAAGTACGTAATAGAAATGGGGTCACAGGGCAAACCCAGTGCCCTCGGAATTGGAAAGATCAATAGGCAAAAACAGAGGATCACAACTTACTGGAACAGAAACTTCCACGGGAACCAGGGCTGGTGTAGGGAACCTGAACTATAACTGACAAGCAGGAGGCTCCATGTGGACAAAACCGAGAGATAAAAACTCCAGAAAGACCTAGCCATTGGGGGGCCCACATTTTTCTGAGTTTTCCATCCAGGAATTCTACCAGGTTCTCATGGTGAATATCAGAGAAAAATCCTCTCATGCTTCCAGCAGGCAGAAGGAAAAAAGAACCATTTTGAAATATACCAGAGAAATCTATTTTTCTTAACAAGATCTGCCCTCAGAAGAAACTGTTTAATCAGAGCTAAACTGCTGGGGTTTCATCAAAGCCTAACTGCTTTGGGTGCAGGGAAAAATACCCAAGTCCAGTTGATTTTAGCATTCCACATGGGAAAAGGGAAATACCCAACTCCAGCCCACTCTAGCCATCCTGCCCCACCTAAAGAATAGGGAGGAACCAAGAAGCATGTGTGAAATTCACAGTCCAGAGACACAAGCTCACAAAAAGACCAAGACCTAATCGTAGGACTATAAAATGCTTCCCCTCCCCTCACCCTTTATTACCACATATCGAAGGCCTTGGACACAGGGAAAGCCAGAATGCCTGAAAGTTAACACCCTCTGGAGCAGCCATCAACAAATAACCAGTGGGAGTCGAAGATTGTATTACCCAGCTTCCTCAGATGGGACAACTCCGAGGCATATTCTATGTTGTCTCCCAGAAATCTCCAGTGAGACAGTGAGCTGTAGCTGAGCACAGTGGTAACCTGCTTACTAAAGCACCGTAAATTGGCTTCCTACCCTCTTCAGTCTCACTTCCCCACCTTCTATAGATGCTTCATGGAATTACCTCCCAAATAGACTATAGTCTTAGGGTCTGCAACAGGAAGAACCCATCTTGATGGGTGTGTGACTTGTGAAGGGCTTTCTATCTGGCTAATGCTCTGCTGTTACCATCTTGAAATTATTAATAATATATTTTTTAACGAAAAACCTCACATTTTCATTTTTAACTGGGCCCCGCAAATCCTGTAGTCAATCCTGAATCCACCCTAAAACAGTGGTCTGGTGCTTCCACTTAGGATCGGAGCACTTGATATCTATTGAGTTATCCTGGCCTTTGAGATTATAGTTTATCATCCTATTACAAATGCATAATTGAGAATTCAGGGAATAATTGGGTCTTACTGTTGTGTAGAGATTTATACTTGATTTTGTTCTATGTGATTTTCATTGGTTATCACATAGCTTCAATTGTGATTGTTCCTTAAAGTTCAAAATGTGTTGAACTTTACAAAATTTGTAATGTGTTATCTATCATTAATACTCCACCAGACCTGTGTTTATTATTGCAATTCCACAGACTTTATTTCCATGACTTCTTATCACTTTTCTTGAACTTTTCAATCAATTCCTAAATGTGGGAATAGTCAGTTGGCTCAGATTCTTCTGTTTCTTATGATATTTGTATTAATATAGGTTCTAAATCCACAAAAAAAATCTGTTCTCATGAGGAATTGATCAAAAGAGATGTGGGAGTGTTTCTGTGGGCCTGGGCCTGCTTTGAAGGACAAAATATGTAGACTTAAAATTCAGACTTAGACAAAAAGAGGGAGTCCTTCGTATTCATTACTGATTGGCTGAGCTGAGGCGTTTCATACATCAAGGGAGGTGTGATTTGAATTACCAGAGAGTCAACACACCTATTCAAGAAATCTTTCTACTTTCCAGAGATAGCATCAACATAGAGCTTTACTCCTTTTCTCTCGCCCCATACTAATCAAATAAGATAGTCTCAGCCTTTTCAACTAAAAATACCCTCCCAACAGAATGTCTAAATATCAAGAAATTTTTGAATGCAGGTGAAAAGTGGAAATTAAACTCTCTAAACTTGAAATGGAAAAGCCAAGGAGATTTCTGCATGTGAGGGAAAGGTAGATCATATGACCTTTAGCTCCCTTCTAATTTTAAATTTCTAGTTTTTTTGTTCTAGGTAGTGAATCAAATGTTGTGATAAATGAATCCCATTTTTTTCACATCTAAATTTGTTGTGTAATGACACATTCAATGGAAATGAATAACAATTATCATTTATTGAGTGCTTAATATATGCCAGTCTTCTGCCACAAGCATTCTCTCATTAAAGTAGTTACTAATGCTTCCCTGCTACCGATGAGGAAAGTGAGGCTCTGAAAGTTTAAATAACTTACCAGAAGGCACACACCAAGTAGGTATCTAGATCCAACAGTCCATGTTCTTATGCACTAGGTTGTATTGCCTGTAGAAAAGAAATAGTTTCCGGTGTCTGAGGTATTACTCAAAAGCCTTGTTAGAACAATCTTCCCACAGCTTGATCTTTTTAGGAGTTCAGTCTAGTTTCCTTTGGGTGTTTCATTTCTACTAATTTTAGAGTTAATATGCTGGTTAGGAAAAGTACAAACAGCAATAACCAAAAGACCTTTGGAAAAATAATTCTGAAACACAACATATGGAAATGGTTGATGGAGGTCTCTGTGGTACATGCAGCTTTATTCTTTTGGCATGAATACTACGTTCCTTCTTCTTTCCTTGCCTTTGCTCATGCTCTCTCCTCTACCGGCCCCCTTTATTTAGTCACTCCTACTCATCTCGCTAAGCCTCTATGTAGACATAATTTCCTCCAGGAAGCCCTGTGCCACTGCCCAGTCCTGGGTTGGGTCACTATTATTAATCATTACTCCCCAGCACTCCCCAAACTCGTACATGTATCTATGACTATTAAAACAGGCTGCGTAGTGATCTGCTTCCCCCACTGAATTGTCAGCTCCTTGGAAGTAGGTGTGATGCCTTATTTATCTTTACCCTTTGTACATGGTTGCAGCTTCTTACTAAACCTTTGTAGAAAGACTACATGACTGGCTCACTGCCTGATAGAACACAGGATCTTCCAAGAACCTTGACCACCAGAACCTCTCCAAGGTGCATAAAGAAAGAGGCATCAACTGCACAAAGAGCTCAAAAAGTAGAACTCTTCGTGAATGAAAACAGCAGCTGCTTGGAGCCCAAGTACGATCTGAAAGGGAACATTTGCTATCAGACCAAACCCTTGGACTTGGCAAGTTCTTCCTTATTTGAGGGTGTGTCGCTCCCTTTTGTCAGATGTCACACCCCATAAGGAGGAGTTATTTATTTCTATTTTAAGTGAGGAAAGAAGTAAGTGCACTAAGTGTCTCTGAGCCTCTTTGAGTGAAGGGCTTTAAATATGGTTATAATGGTATCTTGGAGCAATAGATTTAAATAAATACAAAGACTGAAGATAAATATGAGACAGATGTTCGACTTTCATCAGTTCACCATCTTCTAGACTTTACTGACAGACGCAAAAGTGGACAGATTCTGGGAGATGACATAGCATTTGGCTTTTTTAGTTAGAACTGGATTCAAATTCCAGTTCTTGGAGTTCTTAGACAAGTCATTTAACCTGGCTCAGTCTTCCACTTATCAACTTTAAAGTAGAGATTATAATATACCGAGTTTTGGAGTATCATTTAAAAGTTTCAATGACATAATTTATATAAAAGAGACCTAAAAGGAAGTCATCAATAAATGTTTCTTCTTTTGCTTCCATACATGTTTAGCTCAAGTTCATTCGCTTGGCAGCTTATCTCTGGCAACCTTCCTTTGAAGACTGCTTCTCAATCCTCAGTGGTTTAATAACCTGAGATCATTATTAAAAGGCAACTTCCTGGTCCTACCCCCAGAGATTCTGGTGCAGTGGTTCAGGGTTACCGCCCAGGTAGTCTCATTTTTAACAGTTGTCCCAGATAATTGGGAATCAGGTGGACTATTGATTTGAAAACTGCAAAGTCTTTCTTTATTTTAGTACTAAGACTACTTTGCTTTCACCAGCAAAAGCCGAAAGAGAAACACCTTTAATCCAAAATATTTAACTGCATACTCTGACCTGGGAGGTGTTTATAAAAATAGACAGTAAACCGAGGAGATGATGGACTGTGGGGAAAATTGGAGTTTTTCATTGGCTTACACAGCATACCCCCTGGGAAGTGGTGAACAGGGGGAAATGGAGCAAATGGCCTATATTGGAAGTAGAAATGCAGGAGGGGAAACTGATGGGGCTGAAGAGCTTCCAGCTTATACCAAGTCCGCACTTTGAAGTATGTTTTATTATCTTACTTTAAGAGCTATAAATTCCCTCTACATTGGACCCATTCAAATGTAAGCGTCAGTGCTCATGTATATCCTGAGGCCAAATATAAGAGACTTTGCTATCACCAGTGGTTTGGGGTTGCCCAGTCCCAGCAGCTTCATTAAAATGGAAATGTGAGAGGTGAGTAGCCATCTGCTCAACCTGCCTCTTATGAAATTCCCACTCAGGCTTGAAGTAGACAGGGCCTTAGGCTGCCTCACCTTGTCAGGCACTCAGCAGGGCATCTTGCAAAAGAACACCTGGCAAGGGCTCCCCATAAGTCTGTTAACTAACTAGGTGTAGGCATTCCTGGAATTTCTCTCCTAATTCTTATTTTCTACCCTTCTCTCTCCTTTTAAACATCGTTGGAATTTGGAATTTATTGTCCTTTAAAGAAATGCAATATGTTGCTTTTAGTGTCTTCCTGCCTTACGTAGCTTCCTCGATTTTGTCCTGCCACCACCTAGCCACTGGTATAGAAGGCAAGTGGTTTTCTCAGCTCTGTGTCTATTCGACAAACACTTTTTTTAATTGTGCATACTCAGTGTAAGAAAAGAAACCATTTCTTCCCACATATAATATGCATATAATATCACATTTATCATCTTAACCATTTTTTAATTAAAAATTATTAGGGTGACATTGATTAACAAATCAACTATGTTTCAAGCGTATCATTCAACAGTAAGTCGTATATATATTGTATAGTGTGCTCACCACCCAGAGTTAGATTTCCTTTCATCACCAAATATTCGACCCCCTTTACCTCATCTATCTCCCCCTCTCCACTCCCTCTGTCATCTTAACCATTTTTAAGTGTACAGTTCAGAAGTGTTGTGCAATCCATCTCCAGAACTCTTTTCATCTCGTAAAACTGAAACTCTGTATCCATTAAACAAAAACTTCTCATCACCCACTTCCCCCAGCTCCTGGCAACCCCCATTCTACTTTCTTTGTCTATGTATTTGACTGCTCTAGGTACTTAATGGTCAAGTGAAATCACGCAGTATTTATCTTTTTGTAACTGGCATATTTCACTTAGCATAATGTCTTCAAGTTTTACTCGTGTTGCAGCATGTGTAGAATTTCCTTTCTTGTTAAGCCTGAATCACATTCCATTGCATGTATATACTACATTGTGTTTACCCATTCATCTGTCAGTAGACATTTGAGTCGTTTTCACCTCTTGGCTATTGTGAATAATGCTGCTAAAAACATGAGTCAACAAATATCTCTTCAAGACCCTGCTTTCAGTTCTTTAGGGTATTTACACAGAAGTGAAGTTGCTGGATCACATGATAGTTCTACCTGTAATTTTTTGAGGAACTACCATACTGTTTTCCACAGTGGCTACACCATTTTATATTCCTACCAGCAGTGCACAAGCATTCTAATTTCTTACCATTCTGACAACACTTGTTATTTTCTGATTATTTTGATAGTAGCCATCCTGATGGATGTGAGGTGGTATCTCATGGATTTGACTTGCATTTCCTAATGATTAGTGGTGTTGAGCATCTTTTATGTGCTTGTTGGCCATTTGTATATTTTCCTTGGAGAAATTCAACATTTTTTGGTCTTCTGTAGGTTACCTAGCCATTTCCTTGCATGTTCCTGGGTCACCTCTGATATCATTTCTTCCTGCTATTGTTCAGAGATAAGTTCCAATTGATCTAAGTCAGTGGTTCTTAATCCTGGCTGCATATCAGAGTTACTAGGGTAGCTTTTAAAAATATCCATGCCTGGACCCCCTCCCTAGACAAATTAAAAATCGGAATGTCTGAAAGTGGCCCTGAGCATTGCTATTTTTAGAAGTTTTCTACTTAGCCCTAGATATTCAAATATGCTGCCAGGAGTATGAACCATGACTCTAAACCAACCACACTGATCCTATTCCTCTTGCCAGTGATAAGGTTAGGATTGGTTATATGTCTTGGTTCTAGTCAGTGTGTTATGATAGCTTCTAGGAAAGAGTTATTTTTTTCTTAAAAGGAGACATGGGACAGGGTGGGAGGTGGGAAGAAATGGTTTCTTTTTTTCCATTGAGTATGACTCTTAAAACTAGGAGTCCTCTTACTACTGCGAGAGACACTAGGCTGAGGATGTCAGAGCAGGAAAATGTAACGGAACATGGATAGCTGATGATGTTGAGCTGTTGACCTGACCTACCTTAGAGCCAGCCTACTTCTGGAATTCTGATAATAAGTATCCCTTTTATTTAAGCTATTTTGAGTTGGGTTTTTTGTTACCCACAGCTGAAGGTATCCTAAACTTACCACGTTCCGGGAAATTCAGAAAGTCATAGGGCTATCTTTATGGAGTATCTGTTATGCTAGAAGAAAGGAACAGAGACATTGTCTTTAACAGACTTAAAACCTGGATTCTCACATTGAAAGTTTGAAGCTCTACTGTCCGAGGTTTTATAAGTTTCATTAGGAACCCAGGTGAGACAGGAAACCAGGAAGGTAGGGCAGGTTGTGCAGTTAATAGCCAGACCAAAACTAGAGGCATTCTGAACTTAAACTCTATCTCTGCCTCAACTTGCCCTGTGGTCCAGGCCAAGTCGTTAAATCTGAGTCAGTTATAGAGTTTGGATGCAACATGAAAAGGGATAACAGTTGTGTACTTATGAACATTCTGAGTCCAAACCACATAAGTCTTTAGAGATTAAATTTAACACCTTAGTGGGATACCTGAGCCCAAACAAGTAACTTATTTAAACTAATGGCCAACCAGGTCATACTTATCAGTTTACACGATGCTCAGGTTTATAGCAGGAGTGACCTTCTTTAGCCTTCTCTTTCCTAGATCTAGGTGTTATCAGATCGGGCCTTCTTTCTGCTACAGTTTCTTTTCATTTTACCTGTGAAAGTGGCATATGGATATCACTATTTAGTGAGTCTCGAAGGTAAGGATGGGTGAGGGGGTATATGGAATATTCTGCTGGCTAGTCACAGTTTTCAGCCAAATCCCAAGATACACCAAATGGCAAATATCAGCTGATAGCTGATAGCACTGTGTGATAAGTATCAACCATAGGAAGGTCTGGTTCAGTACGAAATAGTGAAAGGGTATGTATGTCTTTAGGAAAATTGCTGAAGTGGAAAATACTAAAAACATACTTACCATCAACTTTTCTTATAGGTAGTATCAAAATTTGAAATGAATATTGATGAGTATAAAGTATGTCCAGATCTCCACCTGTCAATAATTCACAACTGGCCTTTGAACTTGCTTGTTTGGCTTTGTTGTCTCTATTGTGAAGGCAAAGGCCTGTAGTATTCCTGAAACCCCTCAGATGACAGATTTGCATAAAATATATGTCAGTTTCAGAATGAATGTGAAAAATGTTGGGAAAAAATTTTGGGAGGGGGAAAGTTCTTGGGGGTGTTCTTTTAATTGGATCAGCATTAATGTTGCTTCAAACATGGTTTTGCCTACAGAAGAAGCACAGTGATACTCCCAACTCTGCCATTAGTTCTGTGAAAAACTTTGAAAATAAGGAGATTTTGAGTGTGAAAAGTATAAATGAAGAAAAAGCCTACCCATTACTGCTAGAAATTTGAGGCCACAAGAAGACAAAGGTAGAAAACACAGAATACTTTAGAAAGCTAAAAGACAATACCATACTCAGTGACATTTGCTGCAGATCTGAATAGGGGAGGTTGATTCTCCCAGTTAAAATATAAATGTCATCCTGGACAGACTGTCAGCTTGTCAGGAGGGAAAAAGCTAAATGCTGAGCTGACTTGCTTATGATACTGAAAGTCGGGAGAAAGGCTTCTGATAACTGGGAATTTGAAGAGATGTTCCACTGCCAGGCTTGTGCCTGGAAAGATGAGTAGACTCAATAAGAGGGACTGCGGCTTAATGGCACTTCTGGGCAAGTTTTTGAAAGCATCTGTATGTGCTGTTCTTTCCAACAAGCCCACCTTAGGGTATGGAAATGTTGAGATATAATTAAGTGATGGCTGATTCTTCCCTCCTGAGTGAGCCCACAATGGCCATTCTTTCTTAAATCTGCCAGAGACATTATCCCATCTTCTGTTTACCTCCAAAATTAAGGCCACACACAGACAGACTGAGAAAAAACACCACAACCAGAAAAGAAACCAAATATAGAAACTCGGGGAAATAGAAAGATGAGAGAGAATAAGAAAATTGAAGATGAGAATTTAAAAATGGAGATCCAAAAGAAAGATACCAAAGAAAACGGCGGAATCAAATCATGGAGAAAGGTGGCTCTTCGGGCTTGGAAAGAGTGTGAAAATTCAGGCCTTTAATATGGCATTCTCCAGAACACTAGACCTGGGGTAAAATAAGTTTAGAAAACACTATATCCTATATCTAACCACCTCTTATATTTTGCAATTTATAATGTAAAGTAGCTTACTAATGACTCTGAGAAATACTGCAATAAAGAAACCCATTTAACTCATTAATTTATTTAAATACAGAACCTCTTCTCCCACATTACCCCATTCTAGTAACATCCTGTAGGGCTAGTTCTACACTACACATTTGTTATCTGCTGCTATAGTATATTAAATATACATAGCAGCCACAAGAAACTGATTACTTATATAGGAAGAATCATGATACAATGGGAAAACCAAACTAGGTTAGGAGTCAGGAGAGCTGACATCAGCTGCTGACTCTCTCCAATTCTGCATATCTATGTAGGAAAAAAATGCTATGTGCAGCTTATATTGCTGAAAATCCAAAATCGGAGAGAATTCAAAGGGCAGCAAGGTTTGGAACTCTGATTTTTCTCCTACAAAGATTAATCACTTGTCCAAGTTACTTAACCTCTCTGGGCTTCAATTTTCTCAGAAAGCAAAGGAATTAGACATCAAGATCTCTATGATCCTGCCAAACTTTAAAAACTTATATATAAACGGAGCTCTGGTAGTCCAAAAAAATCCTTTCAGTTGGTACCAGGCAACTCTCCTCCCATTCGTTAAAAAAGTCAGACAGTTTATTAGCAGGTTGATCTCCACTCAAAACACAAGGGAACCAAATGATTTTCTTCTGTTGTCGAACTCTGAGTACACACTGAAAACCAGATTTGTGTTGCCTTGACATAAAGTGTAAAGCAAAGTCCTTGTAATGTGTGATGTTTTCTAGAAGTGTCTGCCTTGGACTCTCCCAAGGCTCCTTTAGATGAAAGTCACAGACACTCAATTCAAACTTATTTAAGAAGAACAAGGACTTTATCAGCTCAGATAACTAGGACATCCAGGATTGCATCCAGCTTTGGGAGCAGAAAAATTGGGGAATCCACACAGTATTACGTGGATGTCGTCTTCCTTAGTCTCTCAGTTCTGCTTTCTTTTCTGTGGGCTTCCTTGTCAGGCAGGCTCTCTCCACACGGGAACAAAGATGGCTTCTTGCGCATCTAAGTTTCATGGTTCTTACCTTCTTGCTTAAAAATGGAGGTATTGCCTTACCTCCAAATCATTCAAGTAAAACAATGATGGCTCAGAATTATTGAACACTTACCATGTGTCGGGTACTGGTCAATGCACGTGTGTAAATTTATTTTAGGCCTCAAAACAACTCTAGAAAGCGATATTTTAAAAGTGATATTATAAAAGTTCCATTCTATAGGCAAGGAAGCTAAAGCTCAGGGAGATTAAACAGTTTGTCTACTTTCTGTAAAATCCTTATTGGTTCACAAACTGGCCCCTGTATGTGGCAGGCAAGGAGAGACCTCAGAAGGAGCCGACCACTCCAGATTGGTAGGTGGCAGGTTTTATAAGCAATGGAATTTACACATGAGGCTTGTCTTGGGCAGCTGCAAGAGATGTAGTTATCTGCTCCTGCCCCCTAAAATCTTGAAGGTTTATACAGAGGCCTTAATTGGGTTCAGTCACATTAGTTTGGATGGTCTCAATAACACACTGCTCTCTCAAGGCTGCATTCTTGAAAACAGCTACCACTGTGGGAACAATGGGCAGGATGTACATTCTGAGGACAGTGGAGGGGATGAGGAGCCTCCGATTGCCCAGGTCCTGATCACAGGTCAACCTGTGGTTATGTCTTCTCAATGACCTCCTCCAACACCCCTGCCTCTTTCCCCATAATGGTGAAAAAAAAAAAAAACACCAAAAAACAAAAAACTCGGCTTTATATAGTCCATGGCCTCTCAACATTAGATAAGATAGAAAGTGCGGCTATGGATAGAGGAAAGGAAGCACAAAACAGCAGACCTAAGCTAAAGCTGGGACCAAGATGTAGTATCCATGTTGGGATGATGAAGCTGAAGGTAAGAACAAGGTCAAGGCTGCCAATCTAGCCTACCTGAGAGCCAGTAATGAAGCCTATGCTCTGGATGGCACACCCATGCATCGGACAAAAAAATCTTTAACTGGAAACCTCTTATACTGCTCCTGCAGAGGTAGGAGCCAGCTTCAGAGTGTGCCAGCAGGAGAGCTGTAGGTGGGAGCCCATTCTCTCCATGAGGGTGATGGTAATGAGTTAACTTGGCTGGAAGAGAGAGTATGGACCCCAAATGAAGGTCATATCCTGACAGGAAGCCTTTTATTGCTGGTGATTACATGAAGAGATGGTGGTAAATATTGTTCATAGATTATTTGGCAAGTTTCACAACAGAGATAAGATCTTATAGACAATTTAACACACACCCTGGCAAAAAAATGCTTCTTAACTCAGTTGTGAAATATTCCATCAGATCAACACATTATTGAGGGTGGTTTCCATTGGAACTGGAGAAACTATCCTGGATTTCTTGATCAGGTGATAGGTGACTGGCATCAAAACTATTCTAAGGCTCCATATTTCTCCTACATTGTCCTTCAAAATAAGTCAATGCTTCTGACCTCTTTTAACAATTTCCAATCTATTAAACAGAACTGCCAGGTGGAACCCTGCAACCTTTTTATCTTGAATATTTTGCCTCTCCTTGGTCCCTTGGTTAGTGTTCAGGGGCTATGCTACTTGAGTTGCTGAGGTCGGGGAAGGGGGAGACTTGAGTAGCACCCTCAGTGCCAATGTGTCTAGCAAAGTCCTGATTCCTCAGTGTCTGTTGGCAGGCCCTGCGCATTGAGAGATGTCAGAGCACAGAAGGAAACAGGAGGACACCTCCAATGACACATCTCTCATTTAGGGAAATATTTGTTATGTCAGTTTAACTCTTCCTCCCATGAAATCTGTGGTTGCCATGATAATGGGAAAGAGGTAAATACGGGAGAGGATTATAAAATATTTCACTGTGGGAAGTATTTTATTGTAACATCCAAGCTTTGTTCAAAAAGGGCACTTTTGACCTGGGCAGATAATTAATTTACTACTGTAGTGTTTAGCTAAATGTAAAAATATCAGTAAAATACCCTTCAATGCTCTGAAATACAACTGTCATTTTTTTTTTTCATATGGTCCCAGAATCCTGACTAGATACAGCTAAAGAGAAATAGATCCTGATATTGGTAACCCAAAGAATCAATGCAGGCTTAAACAGAATTGATTATTTTTAGTTCATTTTGGATGAAGCAACAGTATTTATGACATCCATCAGTCTGGAATTCTAGGTTGACATCATCTCTTCCAAAATGC